>NC_133533.1:104950605-105550605 GCF_048544455.1 Silene latifolia | reverse complement strand
AAACGAATTTGGCAAAGAAACTAACAAAATCAAGGCAGCATCCTCATCATCTACCTTAACATCTAAATTACGTAAATCAAGTAAAATAGAGTTAAGACGGTCTAGATGGTCCTTGAGAGACGTACCTTCTTGCATACGAAGACCAAACAAACGCTGCTTAAGAAGCAACTTGTTGGTTAGAGTCTTTGTCATATACAAAGATTCCAACTTCAACCACAAACCTATAGCAGTTTCCTCATCGGCAACCTCAACCATAACATAATCAGATAAACATAACAGAATTAAAGAATGAGCCTTCTCCTCCAAGACCACCTCTGCATCTGTCTTTGCTTTCTTTTCTGCATCAGACGAACTACCTGCTGACTTTGCCTTTGAGATAACAGACCAGACGCCTTGCTGTCTAAGCAAAGCTCTCATCTTTAACTGCCACAACCCAAAACTATTTCTCCCAGTGAACTTTTCAACATTCAAAACATTCGTAGCCGACATCTTTTCACCTGAAAATCAAGAAACCCAAATAACGCCTAAAAAGACAACTAACGCGGAAGCAGATCCCAAATCAGAACCTTAGCTCTGGTGCTAATTGTTGTAACGGAGGCGTCCCGTTACCCAAACAGTTAATTGATGAGGCGATAAGAACAATAAATAACGAATGTAAATAAAGTTGACACAAAGATTTACGTGGTTCACCAGTAAAATAACTGGCTACGTCCACCCTGCGAGGAGATCAAATTTCACTATAGTGGAGAAAATAGTACAACAGTAGACCGGTACACACGCGCTCAATGTGAGCCAAAAGTATACCCTATTCTACCAACAAATATAGTAGTCTCAAAGGAACAAAAGAGACTACCTCAATAAGACGAAGGACAAATAATCTTGAGGCCTACCAAGATCTGAACAAACTCCTCCGATCTTCAAAGACAGACGAACACCAATAATAGAGCCCGGAACAAATTGAGTTTTCTTCTTTAGAAGGAACCTCACAAATCGACCCTCTTTATTGTGCTCTCAAATCTCTCTCTTAATTAACCTAGAATAAAACTTGGGTCTTTATATATTTATTCCACCCAAGATAAAATATCTAGCCTAATAAGAAATTAAAAGGAATAAGAAATTAATAATTAATTTCTTAAACCGACAAACGCACGACTAACCAAAAAACACCAAGGTCTCAAATAAATAGGAAAGTGGCGGGTCCCACAGTTTTCCTAGGCCAAAGATGTAGAAATCGTCACACTTTAACCACGGTCAAAGTCTTAGAATCCTTACAAAGAATATTACGCGCGCGACATGAATGAACTACGGACCTTGTTTCTTCTCTTTGCCTTCTTAGTCCGTATTCGACACAAATTCAAGGCACAAATTTCTAACAAATCTCCACCTTGACTTGAATTATCCAAAAAACGAACCAAACCCAAATCAGCTTCAATAGAGTCGATCCTCAAGTCACTACACCGTCCGGTAGTCTCCACTTTGACTTGAACACAACTCCCAAAACGGACAAACGAACCAAGTGTGCAACAAATGTGACCAATATACGAAGTACCCAATGTAGTAAGCTGTAAACTACCAATTGTACTAAGTACCCAACATATCTTCATACCAATAGGAAGGCCAAATGTAGCAAACTCCGAAAAGGACAAAAGCTACCAAACGCCAACACAAATATATGAGACACCAAATGTCACTAAGATGGAACGGTGTACCAAAACAACACACACAAGACTCCAAAACAAAATCCCCTCCAAAATACATGGCTAAATGTACCGTCGTACCAAACTGTCCCAAAAAGAACACAAACGCCATGACCAAAACAAATGTCTCACTTGAGTAAACTAGGTGTCATGACCACCACAAAAATGCCTACACCAAGGCAACAAAACTCAAGCCGAAACCAAACAAAAAACAAACATTCTAAGCGAGCACAAATTACCTCCATCAAAGGTACAAATTGTTAGACAAGATAGTCCAACCCAAAAGCTCCAAAGAATAAACTCCCGTCGAAGTTTCAAATGACCCCTTATGAGGTCCCAAACGGCTCTCTTTCAAGAGCCACAAACAGCTCCACCCGGAGCCTCAAACCGCCCCACCTCTTGGGGCGCAGACCGCCTCAATGAGGCGCATAGACAAAAGTAGATAGCTTGTCTTGAGAACCCTGTAGCTTGACCTGTACCGGAATAGACTCCACCTTACTGTCAACACTACCATTCTCACTAAAGCTATCCAAACCCGAATTATCCAGAATATCACCAAGTGACCCAAGTGACCCAAACTGGATGTGCTTCAAAGTATCATTCACATATCCAAGTTGCATATGCCCCAACTTAGACTCGAGAGAGACAAAAGAATGATTACCCGATGCTCCAACGAAAAGATAGTGCCTTGAAGGACATAAATAGTTCCTTCCTTAACACCCTCCAAGTAACAGAAGAACCCTTACCAATGCACAACGATCCACCATCACCTTGAAAACTGTAGCCCTGATCAACTAACATCCCAAGTGATACAAGATTTCTCTTCAAACGTGGAACATGCCTAACACCTTCTAGGAAGACAACAACACCATCACATGTCCTAACCTGAACAGTCCCAACTCCAAGCACTTCACAAATAGACCCATCACCCATGGCAACATTGACCCCATGTGAAGCTTCATAAGAAGTAAACCATTCCCTAAACGGACACATATGATAAACGCACCCCGTATCCAAAATCCAACTATCCGAAGAACGTGGAACAACATCAACAACGAGAGCATAATCTTCCTCGGAATCGTATTTAGCAACCTTTTGTGCAACAATGACAGAAACACCAGACTTCCTTCAACTTAGGACACCGATTTTTCCAATGACCGGTTCCTTACAAGAATTGCGAGACATTCTTACGAGGACCCTTAAACTTGGTTTTACCCTTACTAGAACCCTCCGAATTCACAACAAGCCCTACAAGACTACTGTCTACAACACCACCTGACGCTACTCGGCGCAAATCCCTAGTGTGAAGCGCTGACCTCACCTCCTCTAGGGTCAAAGAATCTTTACCAACAACAAACGACTCCACAAAAGTCTCAAACGAATTTGGCAAAGAAACTAACAAAATCAAGGCAGCATCCTCATCATCTACCTTAACATCTAAATTACGTAAATCAAGTAAAATAGAGTTAAGACGGTCTAGATGGTCCTTGAGAGACGTACCTTCTTGCATACGAAGACCAAACAAACGCTGCTTAAGAAGCAACTTGTTGGTTAGAGTCTTTGTCATATACAAAGATTCCAACTTCAACCACAAACCTATAGCAGTTTCCTCATCGGCAACCTCAACCATAACATAATCAGATAAACATAACAGAATTAAAGAATGAGCCTTCTCCTCCAAGACCACCTCTGCATCTGTCTTTGCTTTCTTTTCTGCATCAGACGAACTACCTGCTGACTTTGCCTTTGAGATAACAGACCAGACGCCTTGCTGTCTAAGTAAAGCTCTCATCTTTAACTGCCACAACCCAAAACTATTTCTCCCAGTGAACTTTTCAACATTCAAAACATTCGTAGCCGACATCTTTTCACCTGAAAATCAAGAAACCCAAATAACGCCTAAAAAGACAACTAACGCGGAAGCAGATCCCAAATCAGAACCTTAGCTCTGGTGCCAATTGTTGTAACGGAGGCGTCCCGTTACCCAAACAGTTAATTGATGAGGCGATAAGAACAATAAATAACGAATGTAAATAAAGTTGACACAAAGATTTACGTGGTTCACCAGTAAAATAACTGGCTACGTCCACCCTGCGAGGAGATCAAATTTCACTATAGTGGAGAAAATAGTACAACAGTAGACCGGTACGCACGCGCTCAATGTGAGCCAAAAGTATACCCTATTCTACCAACAAATATAGTAGTCTCAAAGGAACAAAAGAGACTACCTCAATAAGACGAAGGACAAATAATCTTGAGGCCTACCAAGATCTGAACAAACTCCTCCGATCTTCAAAGACAGACGAACACCAATAATAGAGCCCGGAACAAATTGAGTTTTCTTCTTTAGAAGGAACCTCACAAATCGACCCTCTTTATTGTGCTCTCAAATCTCTCTCTTAATTAACCTAGAATAAAACTTGGGTCTTTATATATTTATTCCACCCAAGATAAAATATCTAGTCTAATAAGAAATTAAAAGGAATAAGAAATTAATAATTAATTTCTTAAACCGACAAACGCACGACTAACCAAAAAACACCAAGGTCTCAAATAAATAGGAAAGTGGCGGGTCCCACAGTTTTCCTAGGCCAAAGATGTAGAAATCGTCACACTTTAACCACGGTCAAAGTCTTAGAATCCTTACAGCAATATTACGCGCGCGACAGAATGAACTACGGACCTTGTTTCTTCTCTTTGCCTTCTTAGTCCGTATTCGACACAAATTCAAGGCACAAATTCCTAACAACAGAATTACAGTTGGACGAGCAAAGTTGCTCAGTTGAATTTGTCTAGTCTGTGTGATTGCAACTGAAGGAGAGAAAGAGTCCCAATTTACTTGTGGGTAAGTGATACACGAGGGTTGTTCATTTAGGTTTGGGGCTCGCAATTATATTATGGTTCTATTATCAGCGGCCATGCATAGTGTTTTGAGGGTACTCAATGTTTAAAGGGTCGACAATCCTTGGTTCCAGGTTTTCTTCTCTTGGAACAAACGTATGCTACGACAACCCCTCCTCACTATCCCCTTCTCTCTTAGGTGGAGGAGTATGAAAGGGGTTGGTGAAGAACCTATCAATGGTCTCTAAGAACTCTGAACCTACTTCTTACTCAAGTGGAAGGTTTTGCGACCTAGGCATAAAACTCACACTACACACTTAACCAAAACAAATTAGAACTTCTACTTACTAGAGAACAAGTAAGAGGAGAGCAAAGAGATACTAATAATGCAAGCAAAATCACACAACTTAACACAAGTAAATAAAACACTAAGCTAAATACTCAACTAATTACTCAAATTAAGGACAACTAGTTCAAAAACAAGCTTTAGCTATGTTGGCGCCAAAATTTAATAGGATAAAACATGGTGTCGTTAATTCCTAGTAATAAGCTACCAAAATAGAAATTTATTTATAATACCTAACTAGACTCTACTAAGGCCCTGTTCTTTTGGACTTAAGTTCACTTCTAATAAGTTCAGTTCGGTTCAGTTCAGCTCTATTAAGTTCAGTTCAGCTCTATTAAGTTCAATTCAGTTCAGTTCAGAGTAGTTTATTTCAACATTAATATTATTAATATTATTCTTATTTTATACTCTTATTGTTATAATTTTTATTATATTAATTTATTTACTATTGTTATTATTTTATTAAAATTTATTATATTACTATTACTATTTATTATATTTATTTATTATTATATTATTATGATTAATGGCAATATTAGGGTATTAATATTTATTATCATTATTATTACTATTATTATATTATATTTATTATTATATTCATTTTTGTTAATATTATTAATAATATAATAATAATAATAATAATCATTATTATTATTATTATTATTATTATTTATAATATTTATATTATACTTATCATATTTGTTTTTTAGTTATTATTCTTAATATATTATATTATTTAATATATTATAATATTATTAATAATATTATTTATATTACTAATATATTATTATTATTATATTTATTACTATATTAATATTTTATTTTTTATATAACTTATTAGATTATTATATTGATATTTTATTATTAATAGTAATAATGAATAATATTATTGTAACTTTTATTATTGTTATTATTATTATTATTATTATTATTATTATTATGATTATCATTATTATTATTATCTTTTTATTTTTATTTCAGTTCAGTTCAGTTCTATTAAGTTCAGTTAAGTTCAGTTCAGCTCCATTAAATTCAGTAGAGTTCGGACAATTTCAGTCCAAAAGAACATGGCTTAATTCCTATTATAAACAAGGTAAAAAAATGGGAAGTTAGGGTCGAACTTAGAGGAAGGACCTTTAACTAAAGACTTGCTTCTAAACTAACAATCAAAGCTAATTAAACACTACTAACTAATTAAGACTCTAAACAAATATTAAGACTCCCTAATTATTACAAACAATGGTTATGGACAATAGTTAACATGTGGATTGACAAATAAAGAGAATTTGATGTAAGATATGACGTAACTATTGTAAAGGTTCAAAGTTTATTCTAAGGCACAAACAATCGAACACTTGTTATGCAAGAATCCAGGATTTTAAAAGAACTTGGTGTAACACGAAAGTCGAGCGGGCCAAGCCTTCATTATGGGCCGATTATCCTTGCTCGTGTCCGTTCGTTAGTCAAAAGTTGGGCGGCTTATGGGTTAATGGGCCATAAAACAAAATTTCAATTTAAATATTTTATTAATTAAAATATATAAGGCTACCAAATATATAAATATTTTCGTTATATTTTAACCTTGATACTTTACATATTATTTTATTGTTCCACATCCCTATAAAATTGATACAATTTTCTTTGAAAATGTCTTTTTTTAGGAGTAAAAGTAAAAGATTTAAATAGTAAATGGGCCAATTGGGCCGGCCCACGAGTTTTTCTTGTTTTCCATACTTGCCCATTTAACTTGGCGGGTTGGGCTTAGCCGGTCCTTTTAATTTTTTGGGTTAAAAATATTTGCCCAAGCCCACGTAATAAGCGGGTTGGATGGGATGAGCTAATGGGCGGGATGACCCATGAACATCTATAGAAACTAGCAATTAATCTTAACTAGAATAAAGGGTAAATTATCAATAAAATCCTAACTGAAAAGGGGTACTGATTATATAAATAAATGTTTGGTAAACTAACTGAAAAGGTAGCTGATTTTTGTTAAAATAACGTAAAAGGGTACGATAATTATTTAATATTATAGGTTATAGATTGAAGGGGTAAAAAATGGAGGAAAACTTATTTTAGGTACCTGAAATCTCAAATGCTACTCTATGTAACATTTTATTTCAGGTAGCTTATTTAGACAAATAAGCTATTTGTCAAATACTTGAAAAAAAATCAGGTAACTGAAATATTGGTCAAATAAACTACTTTGGTCAAACAAGTTACCTGAAATGTCATGCCAAACAGAACCTTACTAAGACACACAACTAGAAATTGTATTAGTTAAACAAAAAGCATGTAAGGTTTATTACTCCTAAGTCTTAATACACATACATTTTTTTTGGGGAAATGTAAGCTTCTCATTAATATCAAAAATATCCCATGCAATTACAAATTTTCACATCTCTAAAAAGACAAAGCTAAGTCCCTGTAAGATATTCAATCCATTGTAAAGCATTACCATTTCCACTCTTAGGCTGTAACTGTCCTAGTCTCATTTTTATCTCCAGTTTGATACGCTGCATAATACATACAGGTCTAAGAACAAAACCATCAACCCTGCTAACATTACGTGCATACCAGATATTATACATTAAACTAGCAAGGATAATTGCAACAATCTTCTTCCTGCAGGCAGTCTGATCACACAGTCTCACCAACCAAGTAATCACTTCGTGCTTAGGAAGATCAGTCAAGCTCCATTCAGATACCAAATCTCTACATTGACTGCTGAATTCACAGGAAAAGAATAAGTGTTCATGATTCTCTTCCTGTAATCCACACAAAAAGCAACTATTATTCTGTATGATTTTCATCCTGAGCAGTCTATCTTGTGTGAGTAATCGTTTTTGTGCAATCAACCAGCACAAGAAGGACTGCTTAGGGATAATCCACTGATTTAGCATCCAGGGATACCAATTCACCTTCTCCCCATCAGGTTTAAGCCAATTGTAACCTGAATAGTGTAATGCTCCACGTCTGCTCTGAATAAATTATGTTTAAAAAGAGTTTTCACCTGGCAAATTTTACGCCAAGCCCAGCTACTCCCCATCCCTGGTTCATAATCGTACCAATTGTTACTTTTGATATATATGGCATGCACCCACTTGACCCAGAGATGATCAGCCTTCTTAACCACCCACCAAACATACTTCCCAATAGCACCAACATTCCAGGCATAGAAATCTTTAATCCCAAGTCCTCCCTGTTTTCTAGCATGACAAACCTGCTCCCAAGAAACCAGCATAGGACTACCCTTAATGTAAGAGTCATACCAAAGGAATGATCTACAGATTGTTTCAATTTTTCCAATGACAGTTTTGGGGAGAATGAAGATTCTAGCCCAATAACTATGCAATGTACTGAGGACTGCTTTAATCAACACCACACGGCCAGCATAAGAAAGTTTTCTAGAACCAAGTCCTCTTATTCTATCAGCAATCTTATCCACTAAGAGATTAAAATCCAACACTGACAAGCGTTTCTGAGAAACATTCACCCCTAAATACTTAAAAGAAACATTCCCCCGCTTCATACCAGTGATTCTCTCAATATCAGCTACTAGATAGTCATCAATGCCATTGTAATAAAAGTTTGATTTACTACAATTCATTGATAGAACAGAACTCTTGGATAACAACCCAAAAGCCTGAAGCATCAGACCTATGGAAGCTCTCTCCCCCTTACAAAACAAAATGAGATCATCAGCAAAGCATAAGTGGGAAAGATTCATTCTGCTGGAAAGGGGATAGAATTTGAACTGTCTATGGTTTTGCATCGCCACAATAACCCTACTAAGATATTCAAGGCACAGAGTGAACAATAGGGGGGAAAGTGGATCCCCTTGCCTAAGCCCCTTTTTGCCTTTAAAGAAACCAAAACACTCTCCATTAACAGACAAGGAATAGGCAGGAGTAGTAAAGCATTGCACCAGGAGCTGAGTGAACTTCTCAGGGAAGCCTATAGCTCTCAACATATCCTCCACAAATACCCACTCAACTGAATCATATGCTTTTTGTAGATACAATTTCATCATGATTCTAGGAGAGCAACTTTTCCTCTTGTAGAGTCTAATCAAATCCTGGCAGATCAGAATATTTCCCCCAATATCCCTTCCTTTAATAAAAGCACTTTGGGAAGGGTTGATAACATCAGGGGGAACTTTTCCAAGTCTGGCACAAATCATCTTAGAGAGGCATTTATAAATGGTATTGCAACAGGCAATTGGTCTGAATTGCATTACACTTTCAGGGATAGTAACCTTTGGGATTAAAGTGATGATGGTTGTATTACATTGTTTCAACAGTCTGCCAGAATGGAAGACACTTTGGATAGCCTTAATGACATCTTCACCTACAATACTCCAATTGTCCTTGAAAAATTGACTCGTATACCCATCAGGACCTGAGGATTTATTCCCAGGAATGCTAAACATCGCAGACCTGACTTCATCCACAGTAAGGGCAGTAACAGGTGTAGTCAAGATAGAACAATGATCGTGAGTCAAACAATTTCCATACTGAACAATCCTCCTATTAATAGGCTTTACCTTTTTTGAAGAGCCAAGAAGCAACTGGTAGTATTCTTCAAATGCTTTCTGAATAGTCTCAGGAGTGGTACACATCAAATTTTGCATATCCTTAACCTGATATATTCGATTTCTGGCCCTTCTACTCTTAATGCGAGCATGGAAATAAGCAGTATTATCATCCCCAAACTGCATCCAATCTCCTTTAGCTTTCTGCCCAAGGTATTGATCCCTGGCCTTCAATAATTCCTCTAAGTTTCCTGCACATTCTCTCTCAGCTTGACATAGTTCCTCATTCAAAGGATCATTAATAAAAAGCTGCTGAAAATGGCGCAGGGATAACTCAGCAACATGAGTCAAATTTTCTATATCAGCAAACTGCTCCCTGTTCAGTTTTTTAAGATCATTCTTTAAACCTTTCAATTTCTGAGAAATCCTATGTTTAGGATTTCGATTCACTACGGTAGCCTAATGACTCAACTACGGTAGCCTAATGACTCAACTACAAATAGTCTAGATAATTTATTGTGAGACGGATATTGAAAGGTCCTTCCGGTCCATTTTCTATCCTAGATTTCCACTAACTTAACTTCCGTCCTCGTCAGGGTTGTCTACTGTTCATAGCAGGTCTATTTAGTCCAATCTTCCGATCCAGGAATAAATTTAACCAGATTAAAGGGTAACTTAGAAGCGTGCACTCAACTAAGTCGGTAATACAATTAAATTGTCATGGGTACAGATTCTCACAAATAAGTCATCTAGCCTATTCGCTACATCGTCACAATTCTACCATAGATCCCCTAGTCCCAACATGAATTAAATTAGCTACTCATGCTATTAATATTGTCAAGATTAATAATAATAAAATAACCAATATAAGGCATGATAAAACAATAACGAAATTGCATAAACTAATTAGGGCAGAAATTAAGGGAATAGAACAAGAGAATTAAAGCAAATAAAATGATAAGATTAAGGCCTTGCTTGGATTGAGGGTAAAAGAAGGGGAATGAATATGGGAGTAATAATTAAGGTGTATTTTCCATGTTTGGCATGAAAGTAATTATTCACCTCCTAAATCTATTACCCTCATGAAAGGGTAATACATTACCCACCCTCCCCCCTGGGTAATGATTAAGGGAGTAAAACATCTACTCAGTAATTATTACCCTTACACCAAACCTATCATCAATGAAATCATTACCCTAGTAATTAACTTCCCCGGTAATTATCACCCCGTTAAAATTTACCCTTGAACTATTCCTTAGATTCCAGGCAAGCCCTAAAGGGAGAAAGAGATTACAATAACAAGAATTCCGGCGTAAAGAACGACAAGATCCGAGCAAAATAATCCCAAAAGCAAAGTTACAGTGAAGAGTTTAAGGGAAAGATTAAGAGAAGAGAGAGTGGCGTAATTAAGAGTTAAGCAGTGTAAACGTCGTTCTAATGACCTAATTATTCGAGCTTAAATAGAAAATAACAAGTCCATTAACTAAAATAAGCAACACAGGTTAATTAAGGCCCGTGAACCCTCTAAACCTCTCGATCGAGTAGTTTGAGACAACTCGATCGAGGACTTCAGCGTATAAATCACTCGATCGAGCAGAAATGTCACTCGATCGAGGAAACCTGATATCCAGCATTTCGATCGAGTACAATAAAGTACTCGATCGACCTCCTCAGCAAATAAAAGCACTCGATCGACCACGAAAACCATTCGATCGAGTGTTCTTCCTCCAAAACAGCTTCAAATCGTTGCCGACTACTTCGTAGACCATTCCTTTACGCATCCCAATGCAGTATCTCGCTCTGAAATCCACGTCTCCTCAAAATGCATGCAAAACAGAACGAAAAAGGTACGATTCCACTACTTTCAAGTTCATTCCTACAAAACAGACAAAACGAACCAAAGTAGCCATTTCGGGGAATAATGCAATATAAAACAGTACAAAAGTACATGGAAATACATGCAAAAATAGGCTAAAAAGACTATATAAAATGCACGTATCAAATCTCCCCAAACCGAACCTTTACTCGTCCTCGAGTAAACTAAGTGCAACTAATGGAACGGAAATGAAAACTCAGAGCTAGCCATAACTTGTCTAGTTGAACCAATTTAATCCAACAAAATCAACGGTTACAGCTACAGCAGTCAATACACAAACGAGTTATAAGTTGTTAAGAAATAAAGCTGATCTATCGACCTTGCAAGACCAACAAAATCGGACTCTCACGTGGTCACTCTTCTCTCATGAAGCAAAGGGTGAATAATATATGTAAAAGAGAGAAAGAGAAACAGTCACTCACCTAAACTGCGACCTACATAGCATGCATGCAACAAAAATGAAAGACGATTCAAGTAATAATGCACACAATCCAACCAACAATGTCCGTCACAGCCGAGGGCTTACAAATAGTATAGGAAAGTGAGGTTCAGGTGAGAAAAGGCAAAACAATTTATGGAAATGTGGAGGTAAAAGCGTCAAGCTAGTTCCTAAACAGGACCATATAAGACCGTCCGAATCTCAACTGACTAAGAAATAAACACAAGTGCCCCTCATTTGGCACACAACTCACATCCATATACACTATCTCCTCAAAAAATATAGAATAAAATGGAGGAGTGAGACCGTCAGAAGATAGAAATAAACACAAACGGTCTCAAAAACTCAAAATCAAAAATCTTCCGACTTTTTTCTTCTTCTTTTTCTTTCACTGTAAACACGTGAGTTTCATTTTTTCATTTTTTTTCTTTTCTTTCTCACGTTTTTTTTTTCAATTTTTTTTTGTCATTCTCATACTTCTTTCCTTCATCCTCCACCAACTCCAACAATATACACACAGGCCAAACCGCAGACGGAAAAATATACCACAAAAGACAAACTAAACTAGCTTGACTAGGCAGGCTCAGTTTTGGATGTAGCTGATGGGTCAAAAAGGCTAAATTTGGCTTAAGTGGAGCTAAATGGGTGAAAAATGTAAGAAAAGGGAAAATTTGCAAGCACCTCCCTGCATGTGACACCGACCACAAACCCGAATGTATGCATTTGACAAGAAATCGAATGTCATAAAAGTGCAAAAATAATGAACATGCTATGCAAGGAGTACTACTCTCAATTCCTATGTAAACCGGTCATGAATGTCACCAGTTATAAGGCTCTAAATCTCAGAAATTGTAAGTAGGTTGCCAATTTATCAAGTCAAGTCTAAACAGTCAGCTAAATTTGAACAAAAACCCGTAGATTATGTGTAATACTTAGCTACTAACCGTCAATGAAAGTACAAGGCTCAAGTAAAATGGCAAGTTAAAGTGCAAAATCATCACGGAAATCAATCGTTCCGACTCAACCTATATGCAAAAATAAACGTGAATAATTTTTTTTTGAATTTTTGAAATTTTCTAATTTTTTGGATTTTTGAATTTTTATGAAATAAAAGAAACAATGCAAGCTAAAAATATAAACGTGAATACAAAAGAAATGCAAATGCAGACTCAAAAGGATGCATTACCCTCCCCAAACCAAAACGGACAACGCCTTCGTTGTCCTCCAGCATACACCAGCAGATATATACAGAGGAACGGGAATATACAACCAATAAATGAATGAAAACATTAAATTAAAAAGAAGACAAAGGAAAATAAAAGAGCGAGAATAGACATACAAAACACGAATTTCCCCAAACCAGCCAGAAAACTGGGGAAGTGAGTAGACCAATAGCTACTCGTCAGCCTCCTCTGTCACGTCCTCCACCGTCACAGTGTAGTCCGGGTCCACCTCCTGCTCTCTCCTCCTCCTCTGCTCCTCCTGAGCTCTCGCTGCCGCCACTACTGGGTCCTCGTCCTCCTCCTTCTCACTAGCAGACTCCGGGTACCCATCAGCTGGGTACCGGTAGAAGGACGGGTGTGGCCAACCCTCTGGAATGGGACGTCATCGCCTCATGTGATACTCGTATAAAGGAAACATAGCAAAAGCTATGTCCCTCTCCATACGAGCCTGTCTCTCTACAAGCTCAAGCAACAAACTATCACGACGCCCTTGGTCCATGACCGCGGATGCCTCAAAGGGTGGAGAAGGTACAAAATTAGCCGGAAAGACTGACCGTGTCTGTGTCTGGTCAGGCGCAGGAGTAGGAGTAGGGATCGGGGTAAGAATGGCCGTGAAAGTCTGGCCACCCGTATGGAAGGTGTGGATCCCTCTCCGGTCTCATGTCTACGCCGCTTCCTAGAAGCGGCTAAAGTAGGAGGTGGTCGGAGCGGTAGGTGGTACTCGGGTAACGGTGGTGGTAAGACACCCCGTGCAACAGTGGGCAAAGGGACAGGGCGAGGAAGGGTGGTGCAAGGAAGGTCCTCGGACAAGGAACCACTAATCTTCCAAGTCCGGTAGTCTACAGTCAGCCAAGCCATAGATAACATAGAAGCTAGGTCCAGGTACCTATCTCCACGAATGTACAGTAGGTCATGAGGGAAGGCAGGGAGGAGAGAATGGGCAAGAAAGGTGGTTGTGCCACCACAGACAATGGTGCCCGTAGCCTTCTCCCCCTGAGTCTGAAAGTACTGGGCGGTCAAGTAAGCAATGTAGAGGGCAAAGAGGCCCTCGCTGTCAATGTTCAGGTACCCGCCCAGAATAGAAAGCTCGGTGTTAGTAATGTTGTTTGGCTCCTTTCTGCCAAAAATGGTACTTCCCATCAGACGGAGGAAGTAACGAGCAGGGGGAAGGTGGACCTGAGCGAGCTTTTGCTCCTCGAAGGTGGTCTGTGCCAAAGTCCGCCAAAACTGACGTATGACCTTCCTAGGGGCGGTAGTGTCGCCCGTAAAGGAAAGGCCAAGTCTAGTACCAAACTCCTCCAAAGTCAAAGAAAAGGTCCGGTTGAACAACCGGAAAGACAAGGAAGCACAAGTAGGGGCATCATCGTGTGCCCCGGAGGAGAAGGTAAAGGAGCTGAAAAACTCAAGGGACAGCTCCCTGAAGGTGTAGGCACTCATGGTCACCCCCAGCCATCCCCGTACCCCTCAAAATCTCACACACCGACTCGTAGAAACCAAGCCTCTCAAGTGACGTACGGCACAAGAAACGAGTAGGGAGAAAGTCACAGTCAACTAAACGATAAAATCTAGTACGATGAATACCGTTAACAAAAATTACCTGGGGGTACTTGGGGTGCGAGTCGAGGGTGTCGTCCCTTCGAATAGTAACACGGCCAACAGAACGGCCAGCGACAGGTGTAGCACGAGCACGACTTCGGCCTCTAGAACCTGAAGTAGAAGACCGTCCTCCGACGGTGCGAGGTACTAGAGCCGCTCGGAAAGCAGCTGTGACTACGAGTGAGCACGCAGCAGGGGTGATCACCGTACCTGAAGTACTAGCTGTAGCTGCAACAGAAGAAGCAGCAGAGACCGACACAGAAGTGGAAGAAGAGCTAGCAGCAGTGGCTGTGACGGAGGTAGAAGCTGAGATAGAGCTAGCAGCAGTGCTAGCGGCAGCGACAACGATACCAGCAGCAGTAACAAGAAAAACATGGGCAGCAGCTGTGGTACTAACAAGTGTTGAGACGGTAGTGGTAGCAGGGACCACCGTCTCAGTCAAGGACGGACTGACAGCCGAACTGGAAGAGGGCATTGAACTACTGTCCATCTTGATGATTGAAACCTACAAAGAAGCATTTAATTGACAAAGAATGGTGCAAATTAGGCGATTTTCGAGCAAAAACCGCAAACCCTAACTGGTCAATTGACCGCAAAAACCAACAACAATCAGAGGGAAAATAGGGGGAAAAGTCGAGTAATTAGCAAAGAACAATTTATAGGTGATTTATTTGGCAAAAAGTCGAACAAATGAAGAAAATGAAAATAAAGGATGAAAATAGGAAGTTTAAGAGTTACTTCCTGCGCGGGATTTGCAAATCCACTCGATCGAGTGATTTTAAACCACTCGATCGAGAGATCCTGTCTTCCTTGTACTCGATCGAGTAAAAATTTACTCGATCGAGAACTCCTGTTTTTGGCTATTTCGATCGAGCAATTGCAGACTCCTCGATCGAACTCTTTCCTGCAAAATCCCCTCGATCGAGTACAAAAAGTACTCGATCGAGTGCTTTTCATCGTATAGTTCATCCAAATGCGTGATTATTTCCCAAAACCTGCATAAAAATACCGCAAGCATATCCTGATATACCAAATCACAAAATTAACAGTCTATAGTCTTTCTAACTACGCTAAAAATGTTTAAATTCTAATTGTCCTAATAAACGCAATAAACAAATCCAACGGAAATTAAAAATAGTTTTTACAAATTGTTACACGGGGCATTCCCCGCTCACTTCTCAAGACAATTCAGTAGCCCCATGGAGGGCATCTGACTAGAGGACGTCCTTTCAGCATCATTAACCGTCCTCTTCATTCTCCACGAGCTTGAATTTGAACCAGTTGGTGGAGAATAGTTGACTTCCACATAAGCACAAACTTTTCTCGTCCCTTTTTCTTTCTCACCAGCTTTGACGTTGTCACCCCCAATTTGATTAATCTTAATTACAGAATGACCTTTGACAACTCCTGCATTATTTTCATCTGTACCTGCAGCAAGGAAAACAGACGAATTCTCCTTCCTTTTGCTCTCAATTTGAGGCGGAGGTGTCACAATAGCAGCACAAAATTCCAAATTTTCATCTGGAGTGTCAATAGGGGAGTCAGTAGAGGAAAGGGCATTGCAAGGCTGAGCTTGCATGGGAGCCCTTCGAGACTTAGACTGATGAAAAATCAATTTCTCGTCTCCTACCTGAAATGTTAGTGTCTTGCCCCCGACATCAATCACTGCACGAGCAGTGAATAAAAATGGTCTCCCTAAAATAATAGGGGTGTGAGTGTCCTCGGGGATGTCAAGCACTACAAAATCAACGAGAATAAAGAATCTCCCAATTTTAACAGGTATGTCCTCAATGATACCTAACGGCCGTGATATACTACGGTCGGACATCTGTACAGTCATATTCATGCAATTAAATTTGGTCAAACCAAGTCTCTTGGTAAGAGACAGAGGTAAGACGCTCACGCTAGCACCAAGATCGCATAGCGCGTTATCAATCAGATGGGTACCTATATGACATGGAATTGAGAAACTACCCGGGTCTGACTGTTTAGGAGGTAACTTATTTTGAACTAGGGCAGTCTCTACCGCGGTCAAAGCTACCGTCTCGTGATCATTAATATGCCTCTTACGTGATAAAATTTCTTTCATAAATTTAAGGTAAGAGGGTACCTGTGTCAGCAATTCGGCGAATGGAACCGTGACTTGCAAGCTTTTCAGGAGTTCGGAAAATTTACCGAACTGTTGATTGGCCTTCGTGTTCTGTAATCGCCTCAGAAAGGGCACGGTAATAGGTATATCGAGCCCTTTGTTCCTCTCTTCCAACGTATCGGTTGGATCAAGCTCCTTATCACTCGATCGAGACTTTCTGCCTCTCGATCGAGTCCTTTCTGGTGAGATTTCGCTCAATTGAGCACTAGCAGGCTCTCGATCGAGGTCTTCTTTATCGGCAGTGTTCGATGTAGCAAAATTGCCACTCGATCGAACGGTTTCCTCAGCAATATCACTCGATCGAGTGGTTTGGACTCCTCGATTGAGCTGTTCATTTTCTTGTTCACTTGATCGAGTAAAATTTCCACTCGATCGAGTCCTTTCAGCATCAATTTTACTCGATCGACCCCCTGTAACAAGTCGATCGAGTATTTTCTTCGTCGTCAGCTCGTTTTCAGCAACAGTAAACTGTTCATCAGCATTAATAACCTTCCTCGGGTTTGAAATACTCTTATCAACATGCAATTTCGGTCCTTCATATGAATGACCGCTTCTCAAATTAATTAAATTCACCGTCTCGTGTGGGTACTTGTCAGCTTGAGACGGTAAATGACCCTGCTTCCTCGTGGACTGGTTCACGGCTAACTGGGAAACTTGGGTTTCAAGTGACTTGATGGATGCTTCTTTCTGTTGGTCACTTAACTGCCATTGCTTTGTCAACGACTGCAACATCGTCTTCAACTCAGATAGCTCACTTACTCCACCTGAAGATGATGCACCTTGATTGGGAGGAGGAAAGGAAGGAGGCTTTTGAAAGCCTTGTTGAGCCTTATGAGGAGGGACATATGGCTGCTGCTGCTGCGGTGGAGGAGTAGGGTTGATCACATTTTGACTTGTCCACCTCAAATTGGGATGGATAGCCCCTTGGTTGTTATAATAAGAACCCCCTCCTTGCCTGTATTGTTGAAAAGCAAGGACCTGTTCTTTCTCCTTGAGACAGTCAATAGTAGTATGACCGTCATCTCCTCCACATCTCTCACAAATGACCGTTTCCTGTCTAGTCAGCAAATGAACCGTCTGTGGCTCCCCAGCAGATTGCAGCTCCAATCTATCAAAACGGGCATTCATGGCTTCCAGTTGAGCCACAACTTCCTTATCGACTGAATGCACTGTTCGAATACCGTCCCGTGGGTTCCCATATTCAGCACAATGGGTCGCCATCTCCTCAATAATGCCCCATCTCTTATCATCATCAATGTTTTTTTGAAATCTTTCATTGGATGAGTCATTCAGAATAGCTCTATGGTCGTCATATAACCCATTATAAAATTGGTTACATAAAAACCATTGATCAAACCCGTGATGAGGAAGAGACCTCACCAATTTCTTGATCTGGCACCAAGCTTCATAAAATGTCTCATTGGGCGCCTGCTTGAAACTTATTATCTTTCCCCTCAACTGATTGGTGCGCTGAGGAGGGAAATATCTTTTATAGAAAGCAAGCGCGAGAGTCTCCTAATTAGTAATCCCTGCGGCTGTACGGTCCAAATCGGTCAGCCACTCCCCGGCTGAGTCGGTCAAAGAAAAAGGAAAGAGCACCTCCTTGATCTTGTCTTGAGTTACTCCCTTTGTAGCGGGAATAGTAGAGCAGTAATCCGTAAAGACCTCCATATGCTTCCTCGGGTCTTCACCTGCCACACCCCTATACGGATTCCTCTCCACCAGATTTATATAAGACGGTCTGTTATCAAATGTGTTCCCATCTTCAGTCTGGAGGTTGAAACCTTTGGGAATAGAAGATGCTTTAGGCTCCGAATGACTTGCAATATTCGGCATCTTTACTGGTTGGTTTACAGAACTGAGATTGTCTTCTTCTAAAGACTGGTCTTCTGCAAATAGAAAATGATGTAGCGCGGGTTCGAAAGTACTCAAGTCTTCCTTTCGACGCTCTCTTTGCAGACGAAGTTTATCCCGAAATAGTCTCTCTGGCTCAGAATTAGCAGGAACTAACTCCAACCTGTTCGACCTGAGCATAAACAGCACTGAAAGAGATAAATGAGAACTGTCTCAAGGAATAAAAATTACCTGAAATGGATAAAATAAACGAAACAAGAAACAGATAGTGTTATTGCCTCCCCGGCAACGGCGCCAAAATTTGACAGGCTAGTCGTATACCTACCAAAAATAACCAACTGGACTAACTAATATAGCTAGGGAAGTCGGGTCGATCTCCATAGGGAGGCAAGATATCTGTAAAAGGTCCGTCTATTTGGTCACAAAATGGGGGTTGTAAATTTGGTTTTCCAAACTAAAAGGCTTAAAGGAAAGAGTAGCAAGGAAAGAGCAGTAAAGGCAAGAAAATGTAAATAAGATGATCATGTGGACATGGGCCACGTCTCGGTCTGCGGATTTGGGCCGCGAGCCGATCCGCGATCATAGGCCACCTGCACGCCAGGCCAATCTGTGGACATGCAGCGGTCTCTTTGAAAGCCACGCTCGGCGGCGTAAAATGCTTTCGACCGGATCGCTTTAGATCGGTCGGTATCGTCTCGGCAAGGGTCGCGAAACGATGTAGAGATGTTCGGAGTCGCCATCAAGCATTTGTGGGATGCCTGGAACCCGTTCGAAATCCACTTTATACCTAGGTCAAATCAAGGCAAAAAGCGGTGCTTGACATAGGAACTAACGATAAGGACTCGTCCCCCTTTTAGCATTCTATGCCTAAAATGACTCTCGTATGCCTTGGATAAGGCCATCCACTATCCAAAGGTTCTGAGTAAGGGGTGAGGGTACGTATTGGGAAGCCTTTTAATCGGACACCCAATCCCGCCCGCGTTAGCTACCTCTACTGATCGATCGTGGTTGTTTAAGTGCAAGAGTTGATAAAACGGTGTAAATGCATGAATGCACATCCAAAAGTCTTAACCTAACATGTGAGCTTTCTAAGTCGGTTTGTTAATCCAAATATCAAGCATAAGATGTCAAGTTGGATTTAAATTGATTTGCATGTGAAAACGGAAATTAAACATCCATTTACCAAATTCGGGTTATGATGCTTAACACGATCCATTTATTTGAAAAAGGATGTCAAGTGACAAAGTGTAAAAACGTAAGCTTGTCAATCTGATCCGTCTTGTATTCGAATTAACCGTAATCGTGATCGTCCTAGACAAGTGCTAAAAACGAGGCAGAACAGCGCCAGGCAGCCCCATTGGGGCGCGAGCCTATTGGCGATGGAATGGACTCTGCCCTGGTTTTGAAATGTGAAAACAGGCGGTCCCTTGGGGCGCGAGCCATGAGCCGACCCAAGGGGGCGTCTCCTGATTTTTGAAAAGGTTGTTTAAAACCGTATTTATGATGAAAGATTTGCAAATATGATTTTCATGACTCGGAATAATTACTATTATGTTAGTAACATTCGTTGTCGGATTTGCATGTTTGAAAAGCATAATAAAATGGTAAAAAGGAAAATGTTTGATTTGAACTAATTATGTTAAGTTCAATTATTTGTAATTAGTCAAGTTTGTCATCGTACTCGGATTAAACCGACATGGTATAAAGAACCAAGGATGATTATGAATTATGACTAATATGTTTACAAATGTAAACAAATGAGAAAAATGGTAAATAAAATAAAAGTGTGTTAAAATACCCATTAAAATGTAATTAACCAATAATATCATCGAGTCACGGAATAAACCGTCATGGTATAAAGAACCAAGGATGATTTTTGTAATGGTCAAAATATGTTTATCATAAAAATGAATTAAAACATTTGAAATGGTAAAAACAGTAAAAGGAAAGAAGTAAGAATAAAAGAAAGTGTTGAAGGAAAGACGAACTCAAACACGGATGAGTCTGACCCGAGACCCACAAGAGGCGCGAGCTCCCTTGCATAGCAAGGAGCTTCTGTCTCAGGCCAAAACTCGGTTTTGGCTCGTCTAACCTATATTTGAATCGTGTTATGCATGGTTCATGCTTATAGACTCATAAAAACAGTAAAGACATGAAATAAAGTGAGATATTTACACCCTCAAACTTACGTGTATGATGTTTGCGACATAGACGACTTTAGAGACAAGTTTTCTCGTAGCGACTACTCACGATCAAGAAGTTTAAAAAGAGTGCCTTAAAAAAGGATTTTGTTTTGAAAATGAGTTGAAAATATGTTAATTAAAACATGTTGATTGATGTTGAGTTGGTCGAATGGGTCGGTCGAATGCACGGCGACGGTACCAAACAATATGTGTAAGGCTTGTGTTTACGATCGGTAGGTCGTAAACACGTGTCGATTTTATGACTTAGGAAGTCGAGTATAGAAGTTTAAGAGAGATGTGAGGGGGAGGACGCTCGCGTAAATATTATGGTGTGTGATGGTGGGTATTTATAGAGAAATGTGGGATGGTAGGTCGGTTGAGTTTGCGTAGAAACTAAGCAGGCACCTGCTTTAGGCGCGGGGTACCCTGTGACTCAATGGGGTGTACTGTCCCTTTCACAAATTTGGATTTTACATTTGTTCTAACCAATGTTTTGTTGGTTGTGATTTGTGGTCTTTGAGGTCTTTGAGGTTTGCTTAGCCGTGTAAGCTTCCTCTTGGGTGATATTTGGGGTAGGTATTTTGTGTCTTTGACTCGGGTTTGACCCGTGTGAGTCGGGATTTGAATTTCAAGTCGGTTTTTGGCTCGGTGTCGGTTTTGACTCTAATTAGGGTCATTTTAATGGAAATGACATGATGAAAACATTAATGGCATTATTTTTGACATTCGAGATTTGGGTTGACTCGGGTTGACTCAGGTTGACTCGAGTTACGGGTTTCTGAGTTGGTTTTGGGTCAGAAGATGGTTTTAACTCTAAATAGAGTTATTTTAATGGAAATGACATGATAAAAATATTCATGGCATTATTTTTGACATTCGAGATTTAGGTTGACTCGGGTTGACTCAGGTTGACTCGAGTTGCGGGTTTCTGAGTCGGTTTTGGGTCCGAAGACGGTTTTAACTCTAAATAGTGTTATTTTAATGCAAATGAAGTTAGAAAACTTTTGAAATCATTTTTCATATCCGAGTAGTGTATTAAAACGTCTCATGTATAGCCAATCCACTTACGCATATCAAAAACACGTTATAATCCGATCATCATCGGGTGGTTTTTGGAAGGTGCAGATACTGGTTTTTGGAAAGTATGATCTCCAGGTCAATCGAATATTACAACCTGAAGACCATTGCGACGTCGAGGCGACTCAAAAGGATTTGAGCCAAGGACCTGCCGTCGGGAAGGGCGACGTCGAGGCGACTCGGGGATTCAAGTCAAGGACCTGCCGTCGGGAACATTTTAGAGTCTGTCGACTTTCGATTCGGGTCGTTTAAAGTCCATTAGACTACGTATAAAGGCTCGCCAGCCATAAGAAGGAATCATACCTGAGGCATCTTCGGGATATGTCCTTGCTCGTTTGTGGACAAAGGCTCGCCAGCTGTGATAAGGAGTCGTACCCGAGGCATCTTCGAGATACGTCCTTGAGTTGTATCTTGTTTGCGGACAAAGGCTCGCCAGCTTGATGCGGATGTAAAGGGGCTCGCCCGCCGCGGTGCGTTGTAAGGCTCGCCAGCCATGGTGCGTTGTAAGGCTCGCCAGCCAAAGGAAGGAATCATACCCGAGGCATCTTCGGGATCTGTCCTTGAACGTTTGCGGACAAAGGCTCGCCAGCTGTGGTAAGGAAATGTACCCGAGGCATCTTCGGGATCTGTCCTTGGATGTGTGCGGACAAAGGCTCTTGACCAATGGTAAAGGTGCGTTTTGAGGCTTGCCAGCCATAGGAAGGAGTCATACCTGAGGCATCTTCGGGATATGTCCTTAGATAATTCTCGTTTGCGCGCAAAGGCTCGCCAGCCATGTTGAAGGTGCGTATAGGCTCACCAGCCATGGATGATCGAATGATCGACTGTGGGAAATAGCCTGTGTGACTTCCATTTGAAAATCGGCACTCGCTGGGGAGTTAGAAACTTCTCAGGACTCGCCGGGGATATGAGTTGCTGCTCACTGGGAGGTAGCGTGTGCCATGTAATCGACGGGGTTAAAGCCCTTGGACTTGACGGGTTGCCGTTTATTGGGAAGAACCCAATACTCAGTTGGAGTGAGTTTGTCTTCTCAAGATTACCTGCATTGTTAGTGATCACACAAATCCGCAGTGGAATAGACAAGCACGTTGAATGCAAGGATATAAGCACATAAGCATGTGAGCAGTTAGCATATAAGCAACTAGCATGTAATATCTCACGCAAAGGGAGATAGAAGTTTTGAAAGGTTTGAAGCTTAAAGGCGAACCTTGTTACTCGTAGATATGTGATTTAATAGATTGGAGACACGTGGCCGTTGGGACATGGACTCACACAGACGCATACTGACAGACTGACAAATGGGCAGTCGTGAACGTGATGTTAACTCAGTATTGACACGACACGGGGGTAACTCTGACAGACTTTGCACATGTAAGTGCAACTCCTAGCCAAGAAAGGGTGTCAACGCGTATTAGATCATCGGAGTAGAAGACCCGCTCGGCTGGGGAATAAGAATTGATTATCTTCGCCATACATCTTTGCCTCTGTTTACTTGTTTGAGATCCCTCCTTGAGGCATGATGATTCGGAAAGCGGAACCAAGACCTTGTCATCGTCCGAACCGAGCACTAGGCTAAAGGTGGTTTATTTTGGACTATAGTTGAGACTCGAAAGATGTTTGAGGGTAAAGGATGGGTGGCGTCTTGAAGAGAAGCCCCCAGAGTGAGAAGGTGGGAATTTGACAAAACGAGGAATGGGCGATGTCTAAAGGAAGAAGCCCCCAGTAAAGAGGTATAAGATTAATTTTTGCGGCTGGGTGGGCTGCTTTTGAGGATTGATGCTGATGGTTGAGATTAAAATGAGTGTGCGGTTGTGTCCTTGTTGGGGGACTGCCTAAATATTTGCGTGTTTGCGAAATCAAATCAGATCGTAGTTCTGAGCTGGTTATTGAGGATTGAAAATTGGAAATGGTTGTGAAAGGAGTATGCGGTTGTGCCCTTGTAATAGAACTGCCTACGTATTCGCGCGTGTGCGAAATCAAACCAGATCGTAGTTCAGAGCTGTGTGTGCAATGGGTTGCAAATTGAAGGTGTGAAAATTGAATGTGTGTGGTCGTGCCCTTGTTATAGGACTGCCTATGTATTCGCGTATTTGCGAAATCAAACCAGATCGTAGTTCAGGGTGTGTGCCTAAGCGAGATGTTAGGACCTTGAAGTGATTTTGAGGTATATGGTTGTGTCCTTGAAGGACTGCCTACGTATTCACGTGAAGTGAAAGCAAACCAGATCGTAGTTCTGAATGTGTGTGTGTGCCCAACTGAGATGTTAGGACCTTTAAGTGTGGAGGTCACGACGGTAAAAGCCGTTTGGTGACTCGAAAAATTGATTTGAGATAATTCCTCCTTGATCATGAATCGAAGAGATGTAATTTTTGAAAATATTCCTTATCATGTGAGCACACTAAAAAGTGGACCCTAAGGGTAGATTGGGTATGTCCCATTCTCGGTAGCAAAGCATTCGAGGACTCCGTATCTGGGTCAGGGTGAAAATGGCTTCGACATTATGGAATGTGGAGCTTGGTAATAATGGTTTGTTTGACAGATAAAAATCTGGAGTTGAGCGTCACGACGGAAAATTCCGTTTGGTGACTCGAAGGTTGATTGGAGATAAATACCTCTTGATCATGAATCGAAGAGGTGTAATTTGTGAAAATGTTCCTTATCATTTGAGTACACTAAAAAGTGGACTCCAAGGGTAGATTAGGTATGTCCCGTTCTCGATAGCAAAGCATTCGAGGACTCCGTGGGGATTGTGGTGAAAAATGGCTTCAACATTAGGGAATGTGGAGCTTGGTAATAATGGGTTTGCTTAACAGATAAAAATCTGGAGCAAGAATTTTGTGGTGTTTAGGCCGAAGAGTAACGGCTTGTAGTGTGGTGCGGAATAGGGTCTCCGACTTGATGTGGCCTGAGCACGATATGGTTGGTAAATAATATGGGATCAGATTTCCATGTCTGGACCTTAAAGGTTAAGGTGTGATATTACAAGCATGAGGGGAATCCTCAGAAGCCTAGATAGTTCTCCTTATAATAGTCTCTAGAAGGACTTAAGGGTGAAGCGATATTGGTTTTAATCTTGAGGGAAATCCCCATGATCCTAGATAGGTCTCCCTGTAAGAGTCTCTAGAAGGACTTAGGGGTGAAGCAGTTTTGGTCGAGGTTTTAGTGTTTGGTGTTTTGGACTTAAGGGTCCGGGATTTGATGTGTTGGACTCGTTGGTCCCGGGCTTTGGACTTGTTGGTCCTGGACTTGGTGTTTTGGACTCATGGGTCTTGGGCTTTGGACTTGTTGGTCCCGGGCTTGGTGTTTTGGACTTATGGGTCCCGGGCTTTGGACTTATTTGTCCTGGACTTGGTGTTTTGGACTCATGGGTCTCGGGCTTTGGACTTATTTGTCCTGGACTTGGTGTTTTGGACTCATGGGTCCTGGGCTTTGGACTTGTTAGTCCTGGACTTTGTATTTGGGTGTTGGACTCATGGGTCCTGGACTTTGGAGTTGTTGGTCCTGGACTTTGGATGTTGGTGTCGGACTTGTTGGTCCGAAGTTTGAAAAGTGAAATTGTGGGAAAATAACGAATTTGAATTTCGCTATTTCATTTTTTTGAAAAGTGACGGTTTTGAATTTCGTCAGTTAAAATTGTGAGAAAATAGCGAATTTGAATTTCACTATTTCGTTTTTTGATTTGAAGATAACGGGTTTTTAAATCCGTCGTTTGGAATTTGTGAAAGCAGCGAATTTGAATTTCGCTATCTCATTTTTGTTTGAAAGGACGGTTTTTGATTCCGCCGTTTGGAATTTGTGAAAGTAGCGAATTTGAATTTCGCTATCTCATTTTGTTTGAAAGGGCGGTTTTTGATTCCGTCGTTTGGAATTTGTGAGAGATAGCGAATTTGAATTTCACTATTCTGTTTTTTTTTCATTTGGCTGTGAGCTTTGGCTTTGGGTGAATGGCTATTGGCTTGGGCCTTTGATTTTGGCCTTTCGCTTTGGTTTTGAGTGAATGGTTATTGGCTTGGGCCTTTGATTTTGGCCTTTCGCTTTGGCTTTTGATTGAATGGCTATTGGCTTAGGCCTTTGATTTTGGCCTTTCGCTTTGGCTTTTGAATTATTGGTTCTTTTCCGTCCTTCGTTCGAGGTAGGTAAAGGTGCAGACAGGGATGTACCCATTGGTGAGAGGTTGAAATTTGGCGATGGGATGTTTTTGTGGGGAATGGGCTTGCCTTCCGTCATTGATCATGAACAAGGAGATGTTCTGGTTTGTTATCTGGGTTCGTCGTAGGATCCCCTTTATAGAAGCTCGTTCTAAATTGGGTGCTAATGAAAGGTTTCTATTGCCAGACATGGAATAGGTAAAGAAAATGGACACGGAGTTTCGGGTCCTTTGCTTACTCGGTATGGAACGTCACTCGAGTGTACTCACGTTGAATTGGAACATGTTGTTTGTTTTAAATCAATTCTCAAATCAATTCTCGTTGTCAACGGGAAATGGTAAAGAGGAGAATATATGGTAGTTGGAAATTGTGCTTTTATTTAGATAAATAAGAGGTTAGCATAGACTCGATGAATACATGTGACTCATGGGGACAGCCCCCAGTTGTCACTTAGGAATAAAAGGACAGACACTAGGATAGATATGAGAAAGCCTAAGACTCGGACTCGGACTTAATCGTAGATACGGACTCCTAATCATCATCTTCTTCCTCGAAGGTCTCCTTCGCAGCATCCAGTGGCTTGAATGTTTGATCTTGAGCATTGACCCACTTGAGCACTTCACTCTCGTTGTTGGGGATTATATGAGGACAATAGTCGATGAGGCTTTTATCTCCTTGCAGAAAGAGATGTTCATTAAGGTTGTCTTCATCACTTGTTTGGCATAGGGATGAAGCTATCAGTTCATGATTGTCGATCATATTTTGAATAACATGTTTCAGTTTGAAGCACGTTTCAGTATCATGACCTTTTCCTTGATGATATTGGCAATAGGCACTGCCGTCCCAGAAACGGGATTTCTTGCATTCAGACGGGTCCGGGGTGGGCCCGATTGGTTGGAGCTTCCCTTCAGTCATAAGCATTTGAAGAGCTGCGGCGTAGGTTGCGTTGAGTTTAGTGAATGTCCTTTCAGAACGCTCAACCTTGCTGTTTGATTTGAGACATTCAGGAGGATTGTCTTGACTGAGAGGTGCAATTATGATTTTGCCAGCCTCGATCATATCTTGAATGGCATGCTTGAGTTTGAAGCAGGTTTCGGTGTCATGGCCCTTGCCTCGATGGTATTGGCAATAGGCATTACCAGCCCAGAATCGGGCTCTTTTGTGTTGGGGTTTTTCCGGAGTCGGACCAATGGGTTTTGAGCATTCCTTCTGAAGCAAGTATCTCCAGAGTAGTGCCATATGTTATTCCCAGATCTGTGAATACCCTTTGATGTTTTCCAATGGTTCCCACATTGGTGTTTTTTTGGGTGTTTTTGTGAGTTTTGTTTTTGGTTTTGTCAATCCTGGGTGGAAGCAGGATTGGGTTGTTGTTAGTGGGAAGTTTTTGGGATATTGCTTGATATTTTGAAGGATATTTTGGTGAGGCAATTTCATGTTCTTTGTCGGTAGGTTCGTGGATGTGGGAACCATCGGATGACTCCTCATTTTCAACAGCTGTTGGTTGGTGAATGGAGGGTTGGTTTTCTCCTTGGTGGTTAGGTTCATTTTCTGTACTACCAAACCTCTTCTCCAAATTAGCTACCCGGGTGTTCAAGACATCGATAGCAACTTGCAACTTTGAGAATATGTTGTTGATAGAGAGGGAGAGCATTATTATACCGCTTTGTATGCCATCCTCATCAATTGCATGAATCTCCTCATCGTCAGGAGGACTGAGGTGAGAGCAGTCTAGGAAAGATTCCTGATTGTGTCCAAAAGGGTTTTGTGGAGGGATATTTTTGTTGTTTGTTGAGGGGGGTAATGGTAACTCGCCCTTTTCGATCATATCAAGGATGGCACCCTTTAGGGGGAGACACATTTCAGTATCGTGTCCGCGACCTTGGTGATATTGACAAAACAGTTTTCCATCCCATCTTCGACCTCGCTTGCTTGGTAAAGGGTCTGGAGTTGGACCAATTGGTTGGAGTTTTCCTTGGGAGATTAGCCTTTCCAAGGCTGTGGCATAAGGCATACCCAAATCAGGGAAGGACCGATGAGGTCGTCTGGTTTTGGTTTGGTCGTTGGCTAGTAGCCGGCTTTCAAGGAGCTTAACCATTTGCTCAATATCAGAAGAGAGAAAATTCTCAGTTGCCATTTTGTCCTCAACTTGGGAGAGACGAGTGCTCAAGCTTTCCACGGTAGCTAGGAGTCGAAGGGCCATGTTGTTGGTTTCGGCAGAAGTCATGACGGACGCAGATTGATCGGCTTCTTGAGTTTCTGGTTGGCGATTGATGGCACCCAAGGGATTCCTATTGACATAACGATAGGCGTTATAACTTGTCTTGGCTAGGTATTGCACAAACATAGGCAAGTACGACACATATGTACAAAAGGCAGTTTTGTTGTGATGACGTGACGGTGTGACTAGGTTATGAGTCCATTAAGATCATGAATGACCTCTTGTGTTTGAACTATTGGTGCAAGACGTTGAATTTAGACTCGAGTGTCAACTTTGGCATAGTGATGCCAAGACAGACGACTTCTGACGAGATTTGGATGCTTGTCAATGGCGTGACGCCGTCAAGACAAGACATGTACACAAACTTGACCTTTGACCCGTAATGTAGGGGAAAGATGGGTTTAATACCCGAGATGTTTTGACTCTGCTAACGCCATTGGAGATGTCTCGACAATTAGGCGACACGACCTAGACCAGAAGGTAGGTACTAACTTCGGTGGACACTCGACGTTATCTAGACGACTTGACTTGAAATCGACTTGACTCTAATCGACTCGAGGCTGAATCGGAAAGTTGGACTGAAACTTTCGAAAATAAAAATTTTCAAAAAGATTCATTTGTCGTTTTATGGACACCTTCCAAAGAGTAGGGATCTTTAGAAGGTCGGCCAGTTGAAGAGGGTTGTCTTAGGTTTGTTTTCAAAAGACAGTTTGAGTTGAAATTGCGGTGGCTCTGAAAACAAAGTGGTGTTTCCAAAGACGGTTTTTGAAATTCCGAATCACGGATTAGAAAATCGAGAATCGAAAAGTTTGGAATCGTCATCACAATGGCCATGAAAACGGTTAAGTTTGTTTTCAAAGGATTTAAAATTGGGTTGGAAATTTGGAAACGGTCAGATTTGTTTTCAAATAATTTGAAATTTGATTGAAATCTGAAAACGGTTAAATTTGTTTTCAAAGATTGAGTCTTGATTTGAAATTTGAAAACGGTTAAATTTGTTCTCAAATGATTTGAAGTTGGATTTGAAATTTGAAAACGGTTGAATTGGTTTCAAATGATTTGATTTTTGATTGGAATTTGAAAGCGGTTAAATTCGTTTTCAAATGATTTGATCTTGAATGGAATTTGAAAATGGTTAAATTCTTTTCAAGATTGGAAATCGTTAGGATTGAATTCGTCATTACGACGGGTTAGAAAACCGTTTTAACCTTTGAAAGACGGTATGCAAATCGAAAAGTGTGAGAATTGAAATCGTTATTACGACGGCTTAGAAAATCCAAATTTGATTTCGAAAATGACATTTGAAATTTTGGAAAGTTGTACGGGTCAAAATCGTCATTACGACGGTTTGAATAAAACGTTTTTGTTTAAAAATTGATTTTGAATTTTGAAAATTCGAGGATAGAATTCGTCATTACGACGGCGCAAAAGGGCGATTTGAGAATGCAACGGTTAGTGGTAGACCGAGTTTTGAAACGGCCATTATGACGACGTAAAAGGGGATTTTGAAATGGTTTGTGAAAACGAAGGTTTGAAATCGTCATTACAACGGTATAAAAAGGTGTATTTGAAATGGTTATAAAAACCGGGTTTTAAAATGACCATTATAATGGCCTAAAAAGGTGTTTAGAAACGGTTGTAAAAACCGGGTTTGAAAATCGTCATTACGACGACCTAGAAAGGCGTGTTTAAATGGTTATAAAAAACCGGTTTTGAAAATCGTCATTATGACGGCCTGGAAAGGCGTGTTGAAATGGTTATAAAAACCGGATTTGAAAATCGTCATTACGACGGCCTAGAAAGGCGTGCATCGGTCGGCGAAAGACCGAGGTTTGAAATGGCCATTATAACGGCGCGAAAAGGTGTTTTGAACGGTTGTAAAAATTGGGTTTGAAAAATTGTCATTACGACGGCCTAAAAAGGCGTGCAACGGTCGGCAAAAGACCGAGGTTTGAAACGGCCATTATAACGGCGCAAAAAGGTGTTTTTGAAACGGTTGTAAAAACCGGGTTTGAAAATTGTCATTATGACGGCATAAAAGGTGGGCAACGGTCGGCGAAAGACCGAGGTTTGAAATGGCCATTATAACGGCGCGAAAGGGTGTTTTTGAAAGTATTAAAATGACACGGAAGGACTTATGATCACATAACACATAAGCACTCACAGTTCATTATATTATGCATAATGCTGACACGGGTTTTGGCTTAGAAGGGTGGGTTACACACCAAGCAATCAAACCCCTATTTGCGAGAGGGATACCAATCCAAACAAAATGTGTAAGGAGGGTGCCCTAGCCTCGTGCTCGAAAGTGATGAAAGCTCTTTGACGAAACAGAAATGTGTAACGTCAACGGTATGCTTGACTCAATCGGGATTCGAAACGCGGGGATGAGAAAACTCACGCCGACGGGACGAGCCAATTGGTCGATAATGGTTAGGTTGTGGGCCCGGACAAGGAACCCGACTTATGACCGTAATATCAATTAATGCACTTTAACCTCGACCTCGTTCGAGTTTCACCTCTAGAGATCACAAAGACACAAGTGTCCTAGTTTTCCCCAGCGGAGTCGCCAAACTGTGGACATGGGCCAAGTCTCGGTCTGCGGATTTGGGCCGCGAGCCGATCTGAGGTCATGGGCCACCTGCACGCCAGGCTAATCTGTGGACATGCAGCGGTCTCTTTGAAAGCCACGCTCGGCGGCGTAAAATGCTTTCGACCGGATCGCTTTAGATCGGTCGGTATCATCTCGGCAAGGGCCGCGAAACGATGTAGAGATGTTCGGAGTCGCCACCAAGCATTTCTGGGATGCCTGGAACCCGTTCGAAATCCACTTTATACCTAGGTCAAATCAAGGCAAAAAGCGGTGCTTGACATAGGTACTAAAGATAAGGACTCGTCTCCCTTTTAGCATTCTATGCCTAAAATGACTCTCGTACGCCCTGGATAAGGCCATCCACTATCGGGTGTTTGTTGGAGTCTCAACAGATACTAGGTATCTACACTTAGTTCGGTAGGTGGCAGATAGCCCCCAGTTCGTTGTCTTAGGCCAGTGTCTGTATGATAAATACTTGTACCGGATCCTGTTTGTATGGTCAGTCATTTGTATCGAAAATGTATCTTGATGTATTTTGCGTGAGGCGGTTTTTATATATGTGTTTTTGGATTGTGGTTTATTTGTGTGTTTTTGGCTTTTTTTTTACGCGTTGTGTTTCGGAGAAGTGCTGTCGGCTATTAGTTCTCCTTTGGCATTTGTTCATGCATCGTTAGTGTAGAAAACAAGCAACAGGTAGTACGTATGCACAAATATAAACACGTAAAAGCATTTGAGGGAAACAAAAATAACCGCAATGACTCAAGGTTAAAATTTAAATTTAAATTGATATTTTGAAAATTCCGCAACAGGTCGTCGTGTTTGGATTTTTTAAAAGAAATTGATTTGAAATTTCGCGTAATTAACTCGTGTTTTGAATTAAATTGCATCGAAATTTGCTGAAATTGATTTGTAACTCGAAAAATTAAAGCTCAAACCATCACGGGTGAATTTTAGAGAGATTTTTGCAAGTGTATTTGGTTTGATATTTGTGAGATCAAGACTCGGATTTGCGAGAGCTTGAAAATTTGAAGAAAACTGACGTCGTGTTATCAATTTTCGATTTTTGTGGAAAATGCGAAAAAGCGAAAAAAAATTTCGGAATTTTGACTCACATGGAAACGATCCGTTGTGGATGGGGGCGACTAGCCCTTCCCCCTTAAAAAAATAAGACAAAAACTAGTATGTTTAAAGCTGCGTCATGGAAACCGTATCGGATTTCGTAAAACGCGAAAACAAGGGAACGTGAGTGTAAGAAAACACAAAACATTCTGGATAGGCCCGAAGAGGCGTGAGTCCTGTAGTGGGAGGTTTGAGGTGTTAGGAAGAAACACAAATTGATAGGGACAATTCAAGGTGAGGATCCTGAGGAACAGCCCAAAGAGGCGCGAGGCCACCGGCGATGGAAGTCAGCTTCCCCTTTTTTCGGAAAAAAGGCGCTGATTGTTTTGTATAAATATGGACGTTTGTGCTTCATTGTTTCATCATCCGAAACACGAAAAACATCTCTACAAAAACCTTTCTTCTTCTTCCACAAAATCATTCATGGATGCTTTCGAAAATAGGTTGCGGCATTGGTGTCGGGGTTTGTCACCTCCTGAAAAGTGTCAAGTCGTTGTTATGGGAGTTGGTTAATTGTTGGTGCTTCGTCAAGTCAAGGTGAAATCCTTGTTTCTTGAAGCATGCTCTCGATTTTAGGATTCGGAACATCATGTTTTTGTTTTCCCGAAAGGTGAAATTTGTCCTCTTGCCGAAGAAGTAGGTGCCATTGGTGCGTGGCCGGGTTGTGTTTCGGTGCTCCCCCGACTCGGTTGTGTTATAAGAAGTTTCGTTCGATGTTGGGCTTGTAAACAAGTCAAGTCAACTTTGTCCTTGCTCCTCATGGTGTGGATATGTTGGCTCTTATCAACATTTTCTCAAACCGGTTAGATGTCGATGTCTCGGAGGTGGCTAGAAGAAGGGCTCTTGCCTTTTGCGTAGTGCATGCATACCTCTTTGTTGATGCATTAAAGAAGGAGGGGTCAAAATGTTATGGTAGTATGACCCTTGTGCATGTGGTTGAGCAAACGGAGCATGGTAGAGATCCATCATGGTTGGTGCTTAGCGAGATTGTCCAAGCTTTGGACAAGAAGGGCTCTTGTGGAGAGGTTCCCTCGTTTGGATCCCCAAGGATCCTTCAAGTATGGCTATTGGAGAGGCTAAGATATGCAGAGCCTCCGAACAATTCTTCTTCTTATTCCTTCTGTCACCTACCATGAGGAATAAGTTGTATTCAGATAGTTTTGTATCCACCAAGGCCTATTGGACCTCGAGATTGGTGGAGGAGGGTGGTCCTCATATCCGTTGGGTGGTGCCATGGTGGCACTTGAGGTCTTTCACGGGGTTGCCCGCTCCGGTTGCTAGTTCTTGCTCTTTGATGGTGGTGGGTTTGAAGGTTGTTTCTTTCATTTATCCCAAAAGGCTCATGAGGCAAATGGAGGCGTCAACAAAAGATGCCCGCTCAAGATACTCTCGTCCAAGAGAGTGTTTTTCGAAACTCCGAGCTTGTGGAGGTCTTCGAAAGATGGTGGGCCACTCGGCCGCTGTGGGAGGTACCAAACCCCGTTTCCACGATATGGATGACTCCCGCTTATGTCAAGTGGTCAAGAGCTCAAATCTTGGAGGAGAGGTCCAAATCTCGTAAGGACGAGGTTGTCGATTTGAATTATAGAGAGGTTGGTAAGGCCAACCGGGCCTTCTTTGACGATTTTGTTGATGGATCTAGCCCGGATATGATGAGGCCACCAAAGAGGAGAAGCTCGGGTCCCAAAGAGGTAGTGGGCCGTGTATGGGCTCGTCTTGGGCTTAGTATGGGGTCATGCAAGAGACCGGAGGCCATCGTCTATGTGGATCCGTTTAGGATCCGTTCCGAAGGGGAAGTTCATGCTAGGCGAGCCAACAAGAAGAACAAGGGGAAGATGTACCCCGAGGGAAAGGGCAAGGGTAGAATGGAAGAATGAAGACTTTCATTACCCGTTTTACTATTATGTTGTAATAGTGTTGTGATTTTTTATTATGTTTTACTAACTACGTATTGTGTGTTTCGTGCTAGTTTTACTCTGTGAGGTGTCTTAGTTGACACCTTAGCTTTGACAAGTTGTAGACTTGTCGAGCTTTATTTGTTGTCAAATTTGTAATCCTTCTCATTATTAATTAAATAAAAAGATTGCTTGTGTTAAAAGAGTTGTGAACGCTTGTTTCTTCCATCCATTTGGTAAAGGCAATTCGGTTTGAATTTTCCTAAACATTGCACTTGGAAAGTGGGATTTTTGTGGGAAGGGAGAAGGGCTTCTTTTTGTATTTTTGTGGGAGAGAGAATGCTTTTCCTCTTTTTTTTGAAGTTGATGTGGGTGATGTTTTTTGTGGGGATGTATATATTTTTTTTTATTATGGGGATGGTTGTATTCTTCTTGTATAAGAAAGGACTGCCTACGTATCCACCTAAAAAGGCGAAATCAAACCATGCTCATAGTTCGAAATATTTTGTAAATTTATTTGGGTTTTGTGGTTGTATCCTTCTTGTGTAAGAAAGGACTGCCTACGTATCCACCTAAAAAGGCGAAATCAAACCATGCTCGTAGTTCGAAATATTTTGTAAATTTATTTGTGTTTTGTGGTTGTATCCTTCTTGTGTAAGAAAGGACTGCCTACATATTCACCTGAAAAAGCGAAATCAAACCATGCTCATATTTCATGTGCTTTTGTTTGAGTACAAATGGATGTTGCCTTTGACAGATTAAAGGGCATTCGAAACGGGCAAGGTGCCGCAACTTAGACCCGATAAAACGTGCAAATTCAAATCAGAACGCGTTGAGGAACTTGACTTGAAAGGGTCAAGGTGGTCGCTAGTTTTAAAACTAGGGTGAGGTCGTTGGTTGCTACGGTTCAAGGGTAGTATTTATTGAGTTGGTCGGGTTTGCAAAATCCTCCCTGTCTAGGTCACTCAGTCTCACTGCGCCCCCCGAAAGTATTTTCTTGACCAGATATTGTCCGGCCCAATTGGGTTTAAACTTCCCCCTCGGATCTACGGGTAATGGTTGTCGAACCGACATGAGGACCAAGTCGCCTTTCTTGATGTTCCTGGGTTTATGCTCTTTGTTAAATGCCTGTTGTATACGTCATTGGTATAGCTGAACGTTGTGCAAGGCGTTGAATCGCCGCTCGTCTAGAAGCGTGAGTTGTTCGAATTTTCGACGGGTCCATTCTGCCTCAGGAACTTGACTCTCCAGTAGGATGCGTAGAAATGTGACCTCTAAATTTACCGGCTTAACCGCCTCCATACCGTATGCTAGGTAGAAGGGTGTGGCTCCTGTCAGTGTTCGGATGAAGGTTTGGGGTCCCCATAGTGCGAATGGGAGTTCAATCACGGTAATTATCTTGCATATTTTTTATAATGGTGACATGAGTTTTGTTTGCTGCCTCCACCGCTCCGTTGGTTTGGGGACGGTAGGGGGATGATCGATGCCGTTTGATCTTGTATTTGTCCAGCAAGGCTTGTGTTTTAGCCCGGAAGTGAGAATCTTGATCGCTGATAATCTCGTGGGGTACCCCATATCTACAGATGATGTTGTCCTGGATGAACTTGGCCACTTTTTTGGTGGTCAAGACTGCATAGGACTGTGCTTCTACCCATTTGGTAAAGTAGTCGATGGCGACGAGGACGAAGCAATATCCTTTGGTGCCTACCGGGTTGACTTTTTCGATGATGTTGATGCCCAAATTCGAGAAAGGCTGGGGTGATGTCATGGTGTATAAGAGGGATGGTGGTATGTGTTGTATGTTGGCGAAGATTTGGCAATTGTGGCAATGTTTGACATAGTTGCGGCAATCGGCTTCCATGGTGGTCCAGTAGTAGCCTAACCGCATGATTTTTCGGGCCAGTATCATTGTGCTTATATGAGGGCCACATTCTCCGTCGCGGACCACTCCCATGACCTTTTTGGCTTTGTGATGGTCAATGCAAAGGAGGAGAATCCCTTCGAATGTTCTTTTGTATAATTGCTCTTGGTTTATAATGAATTATGATGCAAGTAAACAGATGGCTCTTTGTCCTCTTGTATCAGAGTTGGGAGGGAATTCGTTTTTGGTTTTGTAGTTGAGGATGGCTTGGTACCAAGGTTCGACATGGTTTTACTCGTAGTTGTTGATGGCGCAAATCCGAGCTGGCTCGCTCCTTCTCTCGAGACATAGGGGCATCGATGTCATGTCGTCAGGTATGTCGAGCGCGGTAAGTTTTGCCAAGGCATCCGCAAATTGATTTTTCTCTCATGGCAAGTGGAAGGAGTCGACTTGGTCGAAGAACTTGGCCTCTTGATTGATCTTTGCTTGGTAGGCTGCTAAGGTGTCGCTTCGAATTTTCCATGATCCGGACACCTTATTGATGATGAGTGAGGAATCGTCGTGGACCCTCAGTCTCTTGATGCCAAGTGTTATGACTGCTTGTAGGACGATGAGGCATGCTTCATATTCCGCGGCATTGTTGGTGACGGCAAAGTCCTGTTTGACCGAGATCGGAACATGTTCTCCCTCTGGTGATATTAGAAGGATTCCTACCCCGAAGCCTCTCAGATTCGATGCACCGTCGAAGTATAGTCCTATGTATCGGAGTCGGCACAAAGGATGTCTTCGTCAGGAAGTGACCATGTGTCGGTCGTTGGATCCTCGTTGATGGGATTTTCTGCTAGGAAATCGGTGACTGCCCTTCCCTTGATAACCATGAGGGGTACAAACTTGAGATCAAATTCGGATAGCATGAGCGTCCATCTAGACAGCCTTCCATTTAGTACGAGTTTTTAGAAGATGTATTTGACCGGGTCCATCTTGGAGTAGATGTGAACCTTGTAGCTGAGCATGTAGTGCCGCAGCTTCTTTGTTGACCATACTAGGGCAAGGCATGTCTTTTCTAGTTGGGTGTACCTTCTCTCATACTCGATAAACTTCTTGCTGATGTGGTAGGTAGCTCGTTCTTCGCCGTTTACTGTTTGTGCTAGCGTTTCTCTCATGGCTGTGTCGGCGACAGTCAGGCATAGGGATAAGGGGATTCCTTATTGAGGTAGCATGAGGACATGAGGTTTGGATAGGATTTACTTTATCCTGACGAAGGCCTTTTGACAGTAGTCGTCCCAATCGGTGTGATCGGAGGCGCGAAGCTTCTTGAAGATTTGTTCACAAATCATGGTGGGCTTGGCTATGAAGCGGTTGATGTATTGAACCTGACTGAGAAACCCCCGAATCTCCTTCTTTTTCTTAGGCCGAGGCATTTGTTGAAAGGCTTTGATTTTGGTTGGATCAATCTCAATGCCTCTTTTGCTGACGACGTGCCCTAGGAGCTTTCCGAAGGTGACCCCGAATGCACATTTCTGAGGATTTAGTCTCATGTTGTATTTCCGCAGACGAGCGAAGAATTTTCGAAGGGCGCTGATGTGGTTGTCCCATTCTTTTGATTTGATGATCATGTCATCGACATACACCTCTACCTCCTTGTGCATCATATCATGTAGGAGAGTGATAGCGGTTCTTTGATAGGTTGTCCCGGCGTTGATGAGGCCGAAAGGCATGACCATATAGCAGTATGTACCTCACTGTGTAGTGAATGCAGTTTTGTGCATGTCTTCCTCAGCCCTCTTGATCTGGTTGTACCCAGCATACCCGTCCATGAATGATAGGAGAGCGTGCTCGGCGGTATTGTCCACCAGGGTGTCAACATGTGGCAAAGGGAAGTCGACCTTTCATCTTTCTTTGTTCAGATCCCTGAAGTCGACGCAAAACCGAATCCTTCCGTCTTTCTTAGGTACAGGCACGATGTTGGCCACCCAGACAGAGTACTCAGACACTTTGATGAACCCGGCCTTGAACTGTTTGTCCACCTCTTCCTTGATTTTCAGGGCCCATTCAGGGCGCATACGGCGCATTTTTTGCTTTAAGGGTTTAGCTCCGGGTTTAATGGGTATCTTGTGCTCCGCAATCTCCCTGTCGATTCCAGGCATGTCTCTGTAGGACCAGGCGAATACGTCCTTGTATTCGTGTAGGAGGTCAATGAACTATTGTCTTTTCGAGGGGTCAAGGGTTGTCCCTATTCTAAGTTCTTGAGGTGTGTTGTCGGTTCCTACGTTAATAGGTTTGGTTTCCTCAATGATGGGGGTCCTAGTTTTACGTTTGTCAAGTTCTTTGGCTAGGTGAGGTGGATAATCACTCAAGTCAAATTCCTCGTAGTCGTTCAGAATTGCATCGCAGTTAAATTAAGACGAGTCATAAGCAAACTTATCGTTCATTAAGTTGACTTGAGCAAAAAGATCGGATAGGACAGACATCTCATGGGCAGTCAGAGGCGACACAGTGGAGGAGGTGGCCCCTGGAATAAGCTCCAGGTTTCTACCTTCCATGGGAGTGGGGATGACCCTAGTTGATTCAGCCTCTGAAGCAGCCACAAGTTTGTGATAGGATAGTGGGAAGGGGACTCTGACTGGGGCATCAGAAGCAGTGGGAGCTAAGACAGACTCGGACTCCGACTCAGACTCATACTCTTCTTCACTTCCCTCTTTGAACATAGGGCCTTCTCCAGTTGTTATCTTGAGACTGTGGCCTTGACGATCGGTCTATTTGACAGTTTTCCTCCAGCCTTGTGTAGCTTTACCTGGGTCAAATCAGAGATTAAGGCGGTGGGGTCAAACTGGTTATCCTTTAGAGCAATGTTAATGATTTCCCCATAGCCGAGGTGCTTGATGTTGTCTTCTACGAAGAGGAGAGTGACAGCTTGTTTGTCCAGGCAGGGGGTCGACTCAGACTTGGTTGATGTCGCTTTGGTGTTGTCGGGGATGAAGTAGCAGTCTTGAATGACTTCTACACCCGGGTGTCTGACCTTTTGCTACGGAATCATAGATCGGCTCAGGAAAGCCGTTGTAGAGCTCAAACTTTCCCTCGGGAACGAAGTATCCATTGAGGGTCAAATGATATGGATGAAGAATAAATCCGTGCTTCTTGCGCTTCCGTATTAGGAGGTTCATCTCATGGATGTCTTCGTCGGTAGGTTCATAACCAAGCCCGAAGGGGATGTTGGGGACCTTAGCCTTTTTCAAGGGAGGCAAGGTGCTCTTCAGCGGATTGAGAGGTAGACCCGGGAAGTAACCCTGACGCATCAGAATGCGGTTGACTGTAAGGTTGGAGAACGGGTCACAATCAAAAGGTGTTGATTCATCTGTTAGAGCACACGGCCTAGAATCCCCACATTTCGTTGTCGTCCTCCTCAATGGCTTGGGACGCTATTCCCTTTTTCATGACGGCTTTGATTGAGGAAGAGGGAATTGTGATCGTCTTCCCGTTGAAGGGGACCCTGATTTTTTGATGAAGGGTTGAGGTAACCATTGTTGTCAGAATCCCGATTCGATCCTATGATTCTACGATTTTACGATCCAGAAATATTTGAGCGATCCCGGATCCTACGATTCTATCATGTTTGTAGAATCTTACGATCCTATCTATTCGAAATTTTCTAGAGGTAGGATCATAATACGATTCTACAATCTTACGATCCTACGATCCGATTCCATAGTAAACATATTAAAATATATTTTTATATAACAACATCGTAAAATCCAAATTTCATGTAATTTGTAGAAACATATTCATGAAATGATACTAAACTTAATAATTATCAATATTTTGTGTATAAATAAATGTTTTGATCTTCAATTATGTATTTTTACCAAATAAAAAACTATATTTAGTGAATTTATAGAATCTTACGATTCTACGATGCGATTCTACCGATTCGATCCTACCCTCCTCATCGATTCAAAGTAGAATCCCGATCCGAACAACATTGGAGGTAACTGCCTTGACGGTGTGAATCCAGGGACGTCTCAGAAGCATGTTGAAGGAGGCATCAATGTCAAGTACCTGAAAACTGGTTTGTCTTTCCAGGGGTCCAGTTGTAATGGTTAAGGTGATGAGCCCCGCAACCTTACGACGAGTGTCGTCATAGGCGCGTACTCTATGATTGGTTGGGACTAAATCAGTTTCTTTGATACCCAACTTATGAGCCATCTAGAGGGGAATGACATTAACCGCAGATCCGTCATCCACTATAACCATAGGCACATTCTTTTTGAGGAATTGTACGGTGATGTATAGGGTCAGGCTATGGTTGGCTACGAATGGATGGATATCTTCATCAGAGAAGATGATCGGGTTGTTCAAATCGGGGACATCCCTTGTCATGTGTGCTACCACTTTTTCAGGGGAGGGGGTAGAGGGAACAGTCAATTTTCCCAAGGCTTGCAGTAGAACTTGCCGATGTTCGAAGGATGTGGTAATCAGTTGCCAAATTGAAATTTCGGCCTTTATTTTCTGCGGCTGTTTGAGGATTGAATTTTTAGGAACCCTCGGTTGAGCGTCTGTGTCCCGGACGACTTGGTCATTTTTTATTGGAATGAACGTTGAACTGTTCAGGTTTTGATAGGGGCGTCCAGACCGGGTAAGGTGACTGATTTCTTTTGTTGTTTCCCCTTTTCCGGGACCACATAGACATCATATGCATCGTCTCTCCAGATAACATTGATTTTGGGATCTCGAGGGTACCTTGGAGGAGTATTCCTTGGTGGGTAGGTTTTGTGAGGGAGGTTTTTGTGAGGGTAATTTTTGTGAGGTTAGTTATTGTGGGGGTAATTTTGGTGGGGTGCATGCCAGAACGGTCGCGGGAGCAATCCTTCCTGGTGAGGGTAGTTTTGGGTGTTTGGAGTACCCTCCCTCGGGCGTGGTGTTGGTGTTGGTGGGTTGAAAATCAACCGGTGGTAAGCGTCATCAAGCCGAGTAATCATTTCTGAGAGACGGGCTATAGTCTCCTCAACTTGTTGGAACATGGCAAGCATGGTTGCGGCGCTGAACACGAATACTCCGTCCGAGGCATCCTTCTCCAAGGAATTCACCTCATCATCAATTGGTAAGATCAGGTGTGAGCAGTCTAAGGTTGGCTCATCATCGGAGATAGCATGGATTCCCAAAGGGTTTGTCTTGTTGTTTGGTTTTGTCGGCGGAGGCAAAGATAATTCCCCTTTCTCGATCATGTCTTCAATGACATGTTTGAGCTTGAAACAGGTTTCTGTGTCATGACCTTTCCCTTGGTGGTATTGGCAGTAGGCATTGGGATTCCAGAAACGGGTCTTCTTAGCCTCAGATGGATTTAGAGTAGGTCCGATTGGTTGTAGTTTCCCTTGGTCCATAAGCTTTTTCAGGGCGCTTGCATAAGTTGACCCTAGGTTGGTGAACACTCTTTGAGGGCGCTCAGTTCTTTTCGCGGTTGGCTCGAGGAGGTTGACCTTATCAACTTTGTTTGTTTGACCATAGGAGCGAGATCCGATCGATGTAGATCCCTGGTAGCCTCTACCGGTGGTTTTGGCTAGGACAACCTTTCAGAGGTCGTCTTTGATGCGGGTTCCAAGAATTTGTAAATCTTGGAAAGTCTTGACGTTTTGGTATCTCAGTAAGTTGGCATACACCGGGCGGAGATTGTTGACAAATTTCTCTACCAAAGTTGACTCGCTTGGCTTGCTGACCAATTGAGTGCTTACTCTCCTCCAGCGGGTTAGGAATTCCGTGAATCCCTCCTTGTCATTTTGAGTGAGGACCTCAAGAGTACGGGTGTTAGCTTGGATTTTGACATTGTCGGCACATTGCTTAGAAAACTTAACTACAACTTCGTCCCAGGTAGTGAGGTTTTTTGGGTCAAGGGAGTAGTACCACTGGCGAGGGATCGGCTCGAGGGATGTTGGAAAGATCCGGGTGAAGAGTTCCTGTTTGACCCTCTTTATAGCCATGTAGTCTTTGAAAGCTCGAATGTGATTAAGTGGCTCCTTCACTCCCTTGAATTTGGGCACATCAGTCATGGTGAAGTTGTCGGGTAGTTGATCCCCAACGGGTTCGAATCTTCGATTGTTTTCGAGGTGGGTGTTGTTACCCCGAGCTTGGAGTTGTTCTTTCAGGAGTTTGAACCTTTTCTCAGTTTCAGCCAATGGTGGAGTGTTGTGTTCTCCAGTTTCCTTGTTTTCCACGGTGTCGATGCGGGTGTCGACATGGTCTAGGGTGACCTTGAGAGCAGTGAGCAGGCTGGCTAGCTGGGCAGTTGTAACATCTCTGTTGTCGTTGTTGTTGTTGTTGGACGAAGTTGAAGACGGGGCCATGGTTCTAAGGCAGAAAAACGGCTCACATTACATCTCAATCTGACACGGTCCAAAGATTGAACGCAGACAACACAAAGGACGGAACATAGATCAGACTCAACAAGATGAGGACGGCCGTGTGTGGTACCTCGGTGCTGACTCGATTTATAATGTGACGGTTTTGATCGGACTTTGACTTGCGTCCAACGTAGTGGCATGATGCCGTTGGACGAGTCTCGTGGTGATATGACTCATAAGTAAAGACCCATAAGTACGCTTGCTTCGACTTGATAGACACGAGGCGGAATTGGAATGGTGGACTGAAGTTTTCGAAAATAGAGATTTTCGAAAAGATTCATTTGTCGCTTTATGGACGGCTTACGAAGAATAGGGATCTCCGAAAGTCGGTCGGTTGAAGAGTTGTCTTAAGTTTGTTTTCAAAAGACGGTTTGAGTTTTATTCGCTCGGAAAACAATGTGCTGTTTCCAGAGACGGTTTTTTTTTTAAATTCAAAATTGTTTGTTTTGAAAATCGAGTTTTGAAAGGTTTGATAAGGTCTCGGAGATGGTGTATGGTCCTTGGGATTTTGAAAATGTCTCGAAAAAGGGGTGTGTGTCTTTCTCGGGTTTTGAAAGAGCCATTGTCGGCGCGAGACAGATTAAAATACGTGTCTTGACGCGGCGATTATAACGGCATGAAAAGGTGTTTTGAAATGGTTGTAGAAACCGGGTTTGAAAATCGTCATTACGATGACCTAGAAAGGCGTGTTTGAAATGGTTGTAAAAAAACGGATTTTGAAAATCATCCTTATGATGGCCTAGAAAGGCGTGTTTGAAATGATTGTAAAAAAACCGGGTTTGAGAATCGTCATTACGACGGCCTTGAAAGGCGTGTTTGAAATGGCTGTAAAAAACCGTGTTTGAAAATCGTCATTATGACGGGCTAGAAAGGCGTGTTTGAAATGGTTATAAAAACCCGTGTTTGAAAATCGTCATTACGACGGCCTAGAAAGGCGTGTTTGAAATGGTTGTAAAAAAACCGGGTTTGAAAATCTTCATTAAGACGGCCTAGAAAGGCGTGTTTTAAATGGTTTTAAAAACCGGGTTTGAAAATCGTCATTACGACGGCCTAGAAAGGCGTGTTTGAAATGCAACGGTCGACGAGAGACCGAGTTTTGAAATGGCCATTATAACGGCGGAAAAGGGTGTTTTTGAAAGTTGAAATGACACGGAAGGACTTATGATCACATAACACATTAAGCACTCGCAGTTTCATGACATTATGCATAATGCTGACAAGGGTTTTGGCTTAAAGGGTGAGTTACACACAAAGCAATCAAACCCTGATTTTCGAGAGGGATACCAATCCAAACAAAATGTCTAAGGAGGGCGCCCTAGCCTCGTGCTCGAAGGTGATGAAAGCTCTTTGACGAAACAGAAATGTTTAACGTCAACGGTATGCTTAACTCAATCGGGATTCGAAACGTCGGGATGATAAAACTCACGCCGACGAGACGTGCCAATTGGTCGAAAAGGGTTAGGTTGTGGGCCTGGACAAGGAATCCGACTATGACCATAATATCAATTAATGCATTTCAACCAAGACCTCATTTGAGTCTCACCATCTAGGGATCACAAAGACACAAGTGTCCTAGTTTTCCCCAGCGGAGTCGCCAATTTATGGGCATGGCCCACCTGCGTATGCCCAGCCGATCTGTGGACACGACACCGCTCTTTTTTGAAAGCCAAGCTCGGCGGCGTAAAGGTGCTTTCGACGGGATCATTTTAGATCGGTCGATTTCGTCTCGGCAAGGGTCTCGAAGCGATACAAGAGATGTTCAGAGTCGCCACCAAGCATTTGTAGGATGCTTGGAACCCGTTCGAATCCACTTTATACCTAGGTCAACCAAGGCAAAAAGTGGTGTTTGACATAGGTACTAAAGATAAGTAATCGTCCCTCTTTAGCATCTTATCTCTAGAATGACTCACGTACGCCCTAGATAAGGTCGTCCACTATCCAAAGTTTCTGAGTAAGAGGTGAAGGTACATATTGAGAAGCCCTTTAATCGGACACCCAATCCCTCCCGCGGTATCGATCTTGGTTGGTTAAATGCAAAAGTTGATAAAACGAGTAAATGCATGAATGCGCATCCACTAGTTTGAACCTAACATGTGAGCTTTCTATATGGGTTGTTTTAATCCAAGTATCAAGTATTTGATGTCGAGTTGGATTTAATGTTGATTTTCATGCAAGACGGAAATTAAACATCCATTTACCGAGTTAGGTTTATGGTGCATAACGTGATCCATTTGTCTTAGTAAGGCGTTTTGCAAATATGATGTAAAATGGGCAGATTTGTCAAATGATCAGTCCTGTATTTGGGTTAACCGAAGTCGGGACCGTCCTAGACAAGGGCTGGAAGGGAACAGACCCTGCATCAGGCAACCAGAAGAGGCGCGAACCAGTAGGCGATGCAAGTGAGTCTGCCCTGGTTTGAAAGTGGGAAAATGAATGGCATGTTTAGGCGCGAATCAGCAGGCGATGGAAGACGTCTTCTGACCATTGAAAAAGCTTGTAAAATGTATTGAAAATGGGTATTTAAACCCATTTTGATTTGAAAAGGCCGTTTAGGCCGCTTTTGTGCTAATTTGAAGAACGAGACTTTAATAATCGTCTTTGTTTTGACAATATTCGATGTCGGGTTCGGTTTTCCAAGCTTGACATGAATAGTTTGAAAATGATTATGAACTAATTGTTTTAAGTTCGTTTGTTTGTAATTATTCAATGTTCATCATCGTACCCGGGTTAAAATCCGACATGGTATGTAGAACCAAGGACGATTTTGTGTTGGTGACTAATACATTTGTTTTGAAAATGTAAAGAAATGAGAAAGGCTTTAAAATACCCTTCAAAATGTAAAGAAATGAAATAAATTAAAAGGTTTTAAAATACCTTTTATAATGTAATTAAACAAATATTATCACCGAAACACGGATTAAACCGTCATGGTATTAGGAACCAAGGGTGAAAAATGTTTCATGGTTAAAAACTTGTCATAAAAATGGTTTGAAATATTTGAAATGGTAAAACCGATTAAAAATATAAAATGAAAATAAAGGGGAAGAAGAGACCAAACACGGTTGGATTTAAGGTTACGAGGGGCTTTAGGCGCGAGCCTGCCTGCTACATAAGCAGCCTCTGCCTCAACCGAAAATCCGGTTTTGGCTCATTTATCCCATTTTTGGACCATTTTATGCATGATTTAGCATGTTATAGTCATGAAACAAATGAAAAACATGATAGAAGAAGATTTTTACACCCTCATACTTACATGCTAGGCTTGAAACGAGAAATCGACGAAAGTGTATCAACTTGTTTGATCGGAAAACTCGGTTTGAAAATCGTTTTAGCAAAGTAAAAGAGTGTTTTAAGTTTAGTTATGGTGTCGTGGTCGAGATGGTCGGTCAAGTGGTTTAATGCACGATGACGGTACCAAACAATGTGTAAGGCTTGTGTTTACGATCGGTAGGTCGTAAACACGTGTCGGTTTGTGACTTGAGAAGTCGAGTCTAGAATTTTAAGAGAGAGGTGAGGGGGCGGACACTCGCGTAACTCTAAAATGGTGGCATTTGAGGGGTATTTATAGGAAAATGGGTGGTTGTGTGCATTTTGAGCGACGTGGCCGCATGGGCTGCTCAAAGAGGCGCGAGCCATTTCGCGCGTCTTCTGTTGTCTTGTCGCTATCACGCAAGTGTAATCATGATTTGTTCTATCCTAGGATTTAGATGAACTTGATTTGTACTTGACCATTAAGGATTCCGGTAAACCTTAACATGGAAGTATTTGAAAAGCTTGTTTTTTGTGTTTGACTCGGTTTTGCTCGTTGTTGAAGTCGAGATTTGAATGTTGAGTCGGTTTTTGGTCCGGTGTCGGTTTTGACTCTAATTAGTGTCATTGTGACCCCGTCATCATGCATTAAACACTCCAGGTACTTTTGAAAAGTTTTGTTTTATTTTCGAAATTGTTTTAAGTTTTCCGACGTATAGTTGTATAAAACTGTCGATCAAACGCTGTGATTCCTAAGCATGTTGTAGTACGATAATCATCGAGTGTTTGGTGGAGTTTCAATAGATACTGGGTATCTACAATCCGGTTGATTTTATTGTTCTTGACATGGTCGAAGATGCCAAATCCCAATCATATTGGGAATCCTTTTTTACATACCGCGGGTGCGGTAATTGATGTCAAAAATGGTACAATCACATTGGAAGTAGGTGACGATAAGGTCACATATAATTTGAATAGTGCCATGAAGAGTCCTATGATAGAAGAGTCTTGTTATTCTATTGACATTTTGGATGTTTTTCACATTGTCATAGAAGACTCTATACCTCGATCTTTGTCTAAAGATCCCTTGGAGGCACTCTTGCTTTTGTAATCATTTGTAAGTGATGATGAGATTCGAAATGAGGAGATAGATGTTTTGGAGCATGAATTGGATGGAGAAAAGCTATCATTGGAATAAAGTTCACATTTTATAGGTTTGGTTGCTACACCTTAAGACCTTGAGGTACGAAAACCCGAATTTAAGTCTCTCCCCTCCAATTTGAGGTACGCTTTTCTAGATGATGGGGAGATGTGTCCGGTAATTGTTAGTGCTAAATTGAATGATAGTCAATTGTCTAAATTACTTCATGTCTTAAGGTCTACAAGAAAGCCATTAGATACAAACTTGATGATTTAAAGGGCATAATCCGCAAATTTTGCATGCATAGAATCAATCTTGAGGAAGATCATAAACCATGTGTCCAAGGTCAAAGACGACTAAATCCTAACATGCAAGAAGTGGTAAAAAGGGAAGTGCTTAAATTGTTGGATGCGGGAATTATTTATGCAATTTCCGATTCTAAATGGGTGAGTGCGGTCCAAGTGGTTCCTAATAAAGGAGGAACCACCGTAGTCAAAAATGATAAAAATGATAAAAATGAACTAATTTTAACTAGAATTGTGACGAGTTGGAGAATGTGTATTGACTGTAGGAGGCTAAATTTGGCCATAAAGAAAGACCATTACCCATTGCCTTTTATTGACCAAATGTTGGAGCGGTTGACATGTCACAAGTATTTTTGCTATCTAGATGGTTATTTCGGGTTCTTTCAAATACCCATTCACCCGAATGACCAAGAAAAGACCACATTTACATGTCCCTATGGTACCTTTGCTTACCGTAGAATGTCTTTCGGTCTTTGTAATGCCTCACCACTTTCCAACGTTGCATGATAAGCATCTTTTCCGACTTTATCGAGTCTACATGGAGGTGTTTATGGATGATTTTAGTGTCTATCGTTCTTCTTTTGATGCATGTTTGGCTAACTTGTCTAAAGTATTGAAGCGTTGTGTAGAGGTTGACTTAGTGTTGAATTGGAAAAAGTGTCACTTCATGGTGAATAAAGGAGTGGCACTTGGTCATATTGTCTCGGAAAGAGGAATTGAAGTGGACCGTGCTAATTAGGTCCAAGTTATTGAGAAACTACCCCCAAAGACTTGCATTGCCTCCCATATATGATCATTTTTCTAGACAAGGATTAATCCAACCCGAAATGCCACACCCTTCATTTTATACTTATCCCCCGGGTGGATTTTCTCCTCTTACTCCCCCTCCTAACGATGATGCAGGTACTTTTACTACATATGCTCCCGGTCCAGATTTTTGTGGTTCGGATCATGGAGTTGAGGCATTATATGGAGGGTATGGTGGTTATTGTAGTTATGGTGGTGGTCTTGGCAGTGGTCAAAACATTGGTGAGTATGTCACTCCTCTCCAAGAGGATGATTCTAGTGGAAGTGGTCAACACGGTGAAGCATTCGGAAGTGGAAGTGGTAATAAGAAGAAAGGAAGAAAGGGGTTCAACTTTTGGCCCTTTTCTTAGATGAATGATGAAGGAAGAATTCCCCCGTATACATACTAGCTTGGGGGGAGGCTAGCAAATCTAGTAAGTTTTATTTGTTTTGCATTTTAGTTTATTTCTCGCAACCCATTAAATATGACCCCGTGTCCTTCTTGTTTATGTGCTTTGAGCCATTTTTATGGTTTAGTTGGATAACTTAATTGTTGGCACATTGAGGACAATGTTGTGTTTAGCTTGGTGGGAGATTGCATTTGCATTGTAGTGTAGTTTGCATGTAGTATAAAAAATTGAAAATTTTTAAGAGAAATTTGTGTGAGAGCTTGCTTGTAGCCTACTTTCCCTCTTGCTTATCCTAATGATAGCTTATAGTTAATGATTTGTTCTTTTATGATGGGATAATTGCTACATAGGGATGTCTTGACATAGTAGGTGGGAGATGAAAAATGAATCGAATAGGCTTGATCTTAACTATTAGCAAGCTACAAAATTGGTAAGGTAGAGCCTTCTTAGACCGATGCATCCATATCCGGTCTCTCTTAGGTGAGTGTAGGTGTCTTCTTATGATGTGTGTTTCATCAAAACTCACAAGTATGGTCTTCATTTCATCTCTTTATAAGCATGCATTCATTTGTTATAGCATTTTGGAGCTATTCACATGATTATATTTGCCTTTTTGACCCCTTCACAAACATTTATCCCTAGCTACATTATAATTTGCCTACCTTGTTGAGCTAGTAGCTTTGTTTGGTTTTGTTTGGGTGCTCAATTGGGATTTGGTTCAAAGTTTGAAATATCATGTGAGCTTGGTCTTAATGCTCAAGAAAGAGAAAAAATGATGGAAAAAATGAAGAATTGGAATGAAAAAAAATGAGAAAGAATGAAAAAAAAAAGAATAAAAACATGAAAGAAAATGAAAAGAAAATAAGTATGATTTCAAAAGAAAAGAGAAGAAGAGGTTGATGTGATAAACTCTCATGCATTATTCACATATTTAGAAGAGTTTACCTATGATTTGTATTGGGATTTGGGATTAGGATTGGGATTGAGCATCCTTACATTTGGTTGTTTCTAGCTTGACATTAGCTCCACAATCCATAATTCATTTGTTCCCCTTTCTTACCCATTACATATTGCCTTCTTCCTACCCATTTGGCTTCTTTATCATGCTTGCATTTGATTGTTTTGGCTTAGTAGTTTTGATTGATTACCATATTAGATTGCGGGCACATTATTATAAGTCGAGGATAGTTGAGTATTTATTCACAAAAATGTCATTTCACTTATAAAAGAGTTTGAGTGCACCGTGAGAGTTTATAAGTCAAAAGATCATGCAAGAGCTTAAAAGTTCATTTCAAGTTTTCCATACTACGCCCACTACTACAGATACAGGCTATAACAACGGTCAAAAACCGTTGTTATATAAAAAAGCAGACGTTGTTAAAGCGTCCGTTGTAAAAGGTTATAACAACGGTTGGTTTTCTTAAGGAAACCGTTGTTAAAAATATTAACAACGGTTTTAAGTATAAAAACCCGTTGTGGAAAGTGTGACTCAATTTTGGGGGGAAAGTTATAACAACGGGTTTTAATATAACAACCCGTTGTTATAACTAAAGACAACGGGTTGTTTATAAATAACCGTTGTTGTTTGTTCTTAAAAAATAAAAAAAAATTAAATTAAATATTACTAGATCCATGCATAATTCCGGCCCGTTAGAATTCCGATGCATGCATTATTACTGACATCACTGTACATATGAACGGATAATATGGAATGAGAAGGGTTAGTAATAAGATTTGAAGCAGCATTATTGAGAGATATGATGATGATTATGGCACAACTTCCTAACATATATATTAATTAAAAAGCAACTCAACCCACACATTGCTTAGTATAAATACATTGCATTATCTCAACTAACATTTCCATTATCTCAATATATTCATCTCCAAACCCTAACTGCTAAAACAAACTCTACTTAATCTTTCAAAACAAACTCCAAAAACTCCAACAAAATGAATGATTTCATCCTTAAGACTCTTACCATGATCGAGAACAACAACAACTTCATCCGCCGGTTCCTCCATATTGAGGAAAGTTTCAGGAGCTACCTTGCGGATGCTCGATCCGCATGAAGAACGCCAAAGAAGATGGCTTGACGGAGCAAAGCAGCTAGCGATTGCGGCTATATGACGATATAGCAATCTGCGAACGGAACCTCCAAATAGCCAAGGAGGAGAGGACGGATACGATAGAGCGGAATAAGATCCTCTATGAAAATATAAGAATTGCATTTTTATATATGTAATTTTTTTTTAATTTATGTATTTATAAATATATATATATATATATATATATATATATATATATATATATATATATATATATATATATATATATATTAATTATGTTTATCTTGCTTCTTCATCTTGCTTCTTCATTGTTTTACTAACTAATTATGCGAACAATACTTAAACAAATAACATAATGGTCGATAAAAACACATACATGCAAAAGAAATAAATAGAAAAATAAAATAATGACGATGAAACTAACAGTGACGGCGAGATTTACCTGATAAATACAGAACGTAATAGACGATCAAATCAACAGTGACGGCGAGAAGAAGCGACGATGAGAAAGTGAGAAAGAGAGAAAGAGAGTGTGTGTTTTGTGTTTGTTTGTCTGCTGTGTTTGTGTTTGTGTATTAAGGGTTGTGTTTTGTGGTGCATGAGATACTTACATTTGTGTGGTTTATAGTATGGAAGGTATTGACAACGGTTATTAAACAACAACCGTTGTGAAATATGTTTTAACAACGGTTGTAAAAAACACCCGTTGTTAAATAAGTTTTAACAACGGGTTTCAAAAATAACCGTTGTGATTACTTTTCACTAACTTTGCGCCAATTTTGCGCCAAATTATTAACAACGGTTGTGCATGTGTGACCCGTTGTTAAAACTAATAACAACGGTTTTTATAACCATACCCGTTGTAATTGATTTTAGTAAAATTCGCGCCATACATTCTACAACGTCTATTGTGATTTTCGTGAATAATCGTTGTTAAAGGGGCGTTGTAGTTGCCTGGATTTGTAGTAGTGGCCGTCATGTAAATCTCATCCATGTTCTTGCTTTATTCCTTGCCCATGTTGTTTCAGGTTTTTAAATCATTATGTTTAGCTTGTTTTAGGATATTGCAATTGATGGGATATGGTTTCTTGCTTGGGGACAAGCAAGGATTTAGTTTGGGGGAGTTTAATGTGTTCATTTTATATATACTTTTACCTTTCATTTTAGCCTGGTTTTATTGTATATCATACTTTAATTAGTATATTTGTGAACTAATTTTGTGTTATAGGTGTATTGTTTGTATTTGTTACATTTTGTAGGAATCTAAGCATTTAGAGCCTTTTTCTTATCACAATTAGCAAGCACCAAGTTCACTAAGCTAAGTGGAAACATGATGGACCAAGTATGACAATAGAATGTGTGTTTCCAAGCCCAAACAAGAGTATATGAGACAATGCAAAATGATCCTACAAAAGATCCCAAAAGAAGTCCAAATTTATGAAGAGAATTCCAAGCTTAGGATGCTCCTTTGGATGCTCTTAGAAGGATTTATGAAGCATTAACCGGAAGCATTAATGTGGGATTTATCTGTATGCATCCCTTTATATTCAAGGATTGTAACGAATTTTATGAAGATGATCACTAGTCATAAAATAAAATTACATAAACAAAAAAAATAAAGGATCAAGAAATAACCTTCGGTCCTAGCAAGAACGGCCTATGAACAATATCGCAATGATATTCTCCTATCAGTTGCACCCAAGATGATATGAGATATGCCCTTTGATTGTGCCAGAATCGATCCAAATTTTCTGAAAAATTTAGGTTTTTTTGTGTTTTTCTGAAGAGAGAGGAGGCTCGAATGGCTTAAGAAAAATTAGGTTAAAAATTCTATCTCTCATCACCCTATACAACCGAGTATATAGATGATTAGGGTAGATTTTCTTGTTTTATTTTCCGCCCCATATGCTAACCGAAATAAAAGAGATCCATTTCTCTTTTTTTCGGTTTTTACAAAAATGTATAAAATGTGTTTCTAGTGAGGATCGAACCCATAACCTCTTGGTTTGAGTACCCTTACTATTACCACTATGACACATTCAACTTGTTGATTAAATATAACCGATTACATTTAAGTACAAATTAACAGATTAATTCGTCCAAGCTAACATTGCATACATTTAATTAAATATAACTTATTATATTCAATTTACGAATTGACAGTTAATTCGTCTCAACTAATATTATTTAATCTTCATTAAATAATTGTCTCATCAACACATTGACTAACTGTTTAGTCATATAAGGCATCAATGTGATCATATTTCTATAACCACATCTCTCAAACACATCCTATAGGTGTGACCTTTAGGGACCAGTTGATCACCGCCATCTGTATGATAATAACGTCAAACTTTCTAACAAGTCAACCGTTATTAGGTAATCGTTAATCAACTGATTAAAATACAAAGTATACCCTTGTGAACCTGTAAGAGATTTACAAATGTTATCACACTAATTTGTGGAGGACACAAGCTCCAACAAACTCCCACTTGTCCACACAAGTGTATGTGCGATAACCGATTCTCATATCCTAAAATTTCTCCCACTTAATGTAAAACAATTTGCAAATCTGTATTCACAAAGGTTGTATTTTACAAGCGATCATCATCAAGAGTGGTTTCCCCGACTAGAGAGTAACTTAACTGATAAACGAATCAACATTCGAGCATGGCCATGCATTTCAGTTACAACTCCTCGAGTGGCCCTGAGAAATAACTATACTTGATAAGGGTTGGATATTTTCCTCGACTCGAATCCTGCAGATGTAAGCACAGTATGAAATGACCCAGAAAAAAACTACTTAGCCTCCAGTTACGGCAGACCGTGAGAAAGAAACCAAAGTCACCCAAAAACTGCCTTAATCTCAAGAGACAGTCGATAGTCAAAAGAATCGACTCTAGGAACACAATGGATGTCCTATCCACAACCTGGCACCGAATGTTTTTAAACATTTAGGACTCCATTACGTTGTCACAAAAATTTGTCCTACGAGGTATCGTTATAATCTCGCATCTGTGATCGATCAGTCAACCGTTTGACTTATGGCTCGTTGAACCCGCCATCAATCGACTGCATAATATAATAGCCGGAGTTATCAGCTCAAATTGGCGATTACGGACCAAAAACAAATATAATGTAATTCAGTTCACTTTGTGGCGTTCAATGTTGTCAGTACAATCCACATGAAAAACAAAATATTATAATAAAACGATGAAGTTATAAATAGTATATGAAAAAGATAATGTATCAAATCCATAATCAAGTACTACAACTCAGGAACACGTTTAATTCCCATGGAAATAACGTGCCCTACATGCTTATCATAATTCAACGGTTTAGTGAGAGGATCCGCGATGTTATCATCCGTCGCAATATTGTCTATCACTATCTCCTCTTGCTCCATATAATCACGGATCAGGTGAGCTTTCCGATGTACATGTCTAGATTTGTTGCTAGACTTTGGCTCCTTAGCCTGGAAGATGGCACCTCTATTGTCACAATAGATGGTGATCGGGTCATTCGAACTAGGAACTACCGTAAGTCCTTGTAAGAATTGACGCATCCATATCGCTTCCTTTGCTGCCTCCGAAGCGGCATAGTACTCGGATTCAGTAGTAGAATCTGCTACAACACTCTGTTTGGAACTCTTCCAGCTGACCGCAGCACCATTAAGAGTGAAGACGAATCCGGACTGAGATTTTGAGTCATCTCGATCCGTTTAGAAGCTAGCATCTACGTAACCGATTGCGCATAGCTTAATATCGCCTCCATAAGTCAATACCCAATCCTTAGTCCTCCGTAGGTACTTGAGGATGTTTTTGACAGCTATCCAGTGTGTTTCACCTGGTGTCTTTTGGTACGACTCGTCATACTCAATGCATATGCCACGTCTGGACGTGTGCATATCATGGCATACATGATCAATCCTATTGCAGATGCATAAGGAACACGACTCATGCGATCAATCCCTTCAGGCGTCGTGTGTGACGTAGACTTGCTCAACTGCATCCCAGTCGTCATTGGAAGGTTCCCCTTCTTGGAGTTGGTCATGCTGAACTTCTCAAGAATCTTATCTAAATAAGACTCCTAACTAAGTGATAACGTCTGTCGTGATCTATCTCGGTAGATACGGATTCCCAAAATGCGCTGTGCCTCACCCAGATCTTTCATCTGGAAATAGTTCTTCAACCATTCTTTAACCGAAGATAGGAGAGGAATGTCATTCCCAATCAGGAGTATGTCATCGACATACAATATGAAGAATACAATCTTGCTCCCACTCGACTTGATATATAAGCATGGTTCTTCGACCGATCGAGTAAAATCATACTCTTTTATCACCTGGTCGAAACGTTGATTCCAACTCCGAGAAGCTTGCTTAAGTCCATAAATGGAACGCTTAAGCTTGCATACTTTCTTAGGATGTTCAGGATATATGGAACCTTCGGGTTGCACCATGTACAACTCTTCCTCCAAATAACCGTTTAAGAAGGCGGTTTTCACATCCATTTGCCAAGTTTCATAATCATGAAAAGCGGCAATCACTAAGATTATCTTAATGGAACGTAGCATGACTACAGGTGCAAAAATCTCATCATAATGCAATCCGTGCACTTGAGTGAAACCTTTTGCCAATAGTCGTGCCTTATAGGTATCTGGTTGCGCGTCTACAGAACGCTTTATTTTGTAAAGCCATTTGCACTGTAGAGGTTTTACCTTATTAGGTAAATCAACTAGATCCCACACGTCATTCTCATACATAGAGTCCATCTCGGATTGCATGGCTTCGAGCCATAGCTTTGAGTCGGAACATGTCATAGCACCTTTATAGGTAGCGGGTTCATTACTCTCTATGAGTAAAATGTCATTCTCCTCGACCATACCAATGTATCTGTCCGGAGGATGAGAGACTCTACCCGACCTCATAGGTTCCTCGGGAATATTAACCGTGTCATCAGTTGGAGGAACAACTTCCTCCATCTGTTCCTCGGTTATTGGTTCTGGAATCTCCGACAGCTCGAAGGTTCTATTACTCGTCTTGTTCTCGAGAAATTATTTCTCTAAGAACGTCGCACTAGCCGCAACAAAAACTCGATGTTCGGTAGGCGAATAGAAGTAATGACCAAATGTTCCTTTTGGATAACCTATAAAGTATGTCTTGACCGATCGCGGGCCGAGCTTATCCTCGTGTCTCCACTTGACATAAGCCTCGCAGTCCTAAACCCGAATAAAGGACAAGTTAGGGACCGTTCCCTTCCACATTTCATATGGAGTCTTGTCGACAGCTTTAGTCGGACTTCGGTTAAGTATAAGAGCAGCTGACAAAAGAGCAAAACCCCATAATGAATCAGGCACTACCGTGTGACTCATCATGGATCGAACCATATCCAGTAAGGTTCGATTTCTCCATTCGGACACACCATTTAATTGAGGTGTTCCAGGTGGAGTTAACTGTAGAACGATTCCACAGTCTTTAAGGTGTTGATCAAACTCATTTGAAAGATATTCGCCACCCCGATCTGAACGGAGTGCTTTAACCTTTCTACCAGTTGGTTCGAACCCATTCGGTATTCCTTGAATTTCTCAAATGACTCACTTTTATGCTTCATTAAGTAGACATATCCGTATCTACTCAAATCGTCCGTGAAAGTGATAAAATATCTATAGCCATCTCTAGCGGTAATTGACATAGGTCCACAAACATCAGTATGTATGAGTCCTAATAGGTCACTAGCGCGCATTCCAACACCTTTGAAGGAAATTCAGGTCATCTTGCCAATGAGACATGATTCACACGTACCATATGTAGAAAAATCGAATGCGGGAATAGTCCCATTATCGACGAGTTTCTTCACGCGATTCTCATTTATGTGTCCCATTCGACAATGCCATAGATAGGTTTGATCTTTGTCACCAACCTTTATTTTCTTATTATTCACGTGTAATACTTCCGTGGTTTGGTCTAAGATGTAAATTCCATTCATGGAAACTGCCTTGCCATAAATCATTTCATTAAAAGAGAAAATACAGCTATTATCCTTTATTGAAAATGCAAAACCGTCTTTAACAAGTACGGAAACTGAAATAATGTTCTTAGACAAACTGGGTACATAGTAACAGTTATTTAAAAATAACTCAAAACCACTAGGGAGTTGGATTACATATGTTCCCTTCGAGACAGCAGCAACTCGTGCTCCATTCCCGACTCGGAGGTCCACATCACCTTTTTCGAGAGGTATGATGTTCTTTAGGCCCTGCAAATGATTACACAGATGAGAACCACAACCAGTATCAAGTACCCAAGTTCCGAAACTTGCATGGTTAATCTCAATCATATGAATATAAGATGACATACCAACAGGAACAACGTGGCCTGCTTTGATGTCCTCACGGTAGACGGGACAATTCCTCCTCCAATGTCCAGTCTTGTGACAATGGTGGCACTCTATGTCACCGCCCTTGCTCTTTGCCTTGCCCTGTGAGCCGCTAGTCTCACCAGGCGCACTCTTACCGTTTCCTGGCTTCTTAAACTTTGGCTTACTTACAGCTAGGTCGCCATGAGCCTTGCCCTTACCTTTACCCTTGTTGTAAATCGTGAGAACATCCTGCTTCATGCTCCCACTCAATTTCATATCCTTCTCGGTTTGTACGAGAAGGGAGTGTAACTCATGAGGACTCTTTTTCAAGTCATTCATGTAGTAGTTCGCCCTGAAAAGGGCAAAACCATCGTAAAGAGAATGAAGCATTCGGTCTATGACAATGCTCTCACTGATTTTACAATCAAGTGCCTCCAGCTTCTCGACATTCTCAATCATGTGAAGAATGTGTGGGCTAACCGGTTGGCCCTTCTGGAGTTTCGCATCAAAGAAGCGACAGGTATGCTCATATGTAACGATTCTCGGTGCTTTTGAGAACTCGTTAGTGAGCGTGGTGAAAATCTTGTTCGCACCTTGGGCAATGAAGCGTCTCTGCAAATTGGTTTCCATTGCAAAGATGAGTACGTTCTTTATCGCACCCGCTTCCATAACGAAGTCACTATAAGCGAGTGACTCGTTGACTCCTGCATTGGGGCCTGGGTTTACCGGTATTGGCTCAGTTAAGTACTTGAGCTTACCGTCAGCAATGGCAGCATTCCGTAGTGCCGCCTCCCAGTCCGCAAAGTTTGACCCGTCGTTTTTCAGACGTGTGAACTGATTCATTTGGTCCATGAATATTTTCAGCCAGGACTCGCGTCCAAGTGTGGCACTAGGCATTTGGATTGCGTTATTTCCAGACATTTTGTTGTAACAGTATTATAAAAAATAAACGTGTTCTAAACTGCGAGAAGAAGAATAAAAATAATCAGCATGTGCATCGTTTATATTTTTAAGTCTAATGAACTACTGTCATAACGCGAAGACTCAAAACATTTATACAATTGACCTCCCTCAAGAATTATATAAATGATCCCAAGACTCAATTCTCTGTAAATTGATAAGCTAACCTTTTAGCTAATTCTACCGTTAGAATTCTCGGTCGATAAATTTCTGTAAATTCTATCTTTAGTCCATCATAATCACGAGAAACTCTTCGGACTATGATGTTGAGGTAAACTAAGTCAACACAACTACTTACCCAACGTAGAATGGGTCATATTATGCCTACCGACGAAGAAGGGATTCATAGTTGTTTGCCCTTATAAAGAATAATCTCAATTTCCGTTTTAGAGGAAGATCCCATCAACCTTTTTAATTCATTTTAAGTGAACTAATATCTAGCATGCGAGAATGAATAAACTAAGGTGATGGCTTAATAAGTCCGTGACATCTGTATGTCCATGAAAACTAACATACAACCTATATGAGTCAATTTTCATGCATTTTAGTAGTAGGTGGTTTGGTTTTAGGCGGAATATGATGCATAAACTATCATGTGAATGAAAAGCAATCGAATGAAAACGGTAAAACAATAAAAGTCCTAGTGTGGCCTATCCTATCAAAATGAACATTAAATACAAGTTTGGAATCCATCCTTGGACCCGAGAAGCTTGTCTTGATGTTCCATCTTGATCCATGTAGCGGGAGTGAGCTCCAATCTCCATCTTTAGTCTTCTTCGAAAATTACAATAAATAAAATTTACATAATAAACCTATTTATTACATTCTAATTTCAAAACCCAAAAACTAAAGGAAAAAGGAGATTCGAGATCTCATAATTACATAAAAAATCATGTTTCCTTCATTACGAAAACATAATTTGACTAAGGCCACACTAAGTATTACAAATTACAACCGATTGCAAAAAATACGTAAATAAAATTCATTCAATGATTCATTCAACAAAATTAAAATGCATCAACTAAAAATAAATTAACCATACATGACACAATTCCTTAATTATGTTGATTAATTTATCCAAACCACCTATTTAAATTAAATTAAGTGACAATTCCTCAATTAATCACATTAATTTCAATCTTAATTCATATTAAACTTGTAATATGAATTTAATCCATCAATATTTTAAACTGCTTTAAAAAAATTAGGTATCTATTAATTATGAACCGCTTCACAATAATCAATTGGCCAAAATCAAAACAAAATTAAAAACCCTTTTTTTTCTTTTTGGGTCTCGACAAAAAAGAAAAAACAAGGAATTTTTTTTTTTTTTAAACTCAGCTCACGGCCGAAAAAAAATAACAGCCCTTCCTTTTTTTTTTCTCGGCAAAATAGGAAAAACAAAAAAAAAAACAGAATCTTTTTTTTTATTTTTTTGGCTCGGCATTTCAGGATATGCAACAAAAAAAACAGAAATTTTTTCCTTGAGCTCACGGCAAACCCTAAAATAAGCCGTCATTTTTTTTCTTTTGCGGCAAAAACCCTAAAACAAAAATTCAATGAAGAAAATGTTTACAGTTGCTATTAGAACATGATTTAGCAAATGAATTAATAAAACATGATTAATCGTATATGCTAAAACTATATAGCAAAAACAAATTTTTATATCATCGACATGAGGATTCTATTTGCATTTTAACTTAATCTGCATTAAATCAAAATCTACCAATTCTTCATATGATAATTTTAACCGATTAAAACAATGATATGAAAAATGAAATTGGAAATAAATCATCAAACAAAAGAAAAAAAATGAAAAACAGACCGAAAAAAAAAAACATCTCTCGGCAAAAAAAAAAAATTTCAGCCGAAATTCCTTTTTTTTTTCGAAATTCCTTATATTGTTTACATACAATTTTCTGAAAATCATCAAAATTAAAATTCGTGGCCGTGGCTCTGATACCACTTGTGGGATTTATCTGTATGCATCCCTTTATATTCAAGGATTATAACGAATTTTATGAAGATGATCACTAGTCATAAAATAAAATTACATAAACAAAAAAAATAAAGGATCAAGAAATAACCTTCGGTCTTAGCAACAACGGCCTATGAACAATATCGCAATGATATTCTCCTATCAGTTGCACCCAAGATGATATGAGATATGCCCTTTGATTGTGCTAGAATCGATCCAAATTTTCTGAAAAATTTAGGTTTTTTTTGTGTTTTTCTGATGAGAGAAGAGGCTCGAATGGCTTAAGAAAAATTAGGTTAAAAATTCTATCTCTCATCACCCTATACAACCGAGTATATAGATGATTAGGGTAGATTTTCTTGTTTTATTTTTCGGCCCATATGCTAACCGAAATAAGAGAGATCCATTTCTCTTTTTTTTCGGTTTTTACAAAAATGTATAAAATGTGTTTCTAGTGAGGATCGAACCCATAACCTCTTGGTTTGAGTACCCTTACTATTACCACTATGACACATTCAACTTGTTGATTAAATATAACCGATTACATTTAAGTACAAATTAACAGATTAATTTGTCCAAGCTAACATTGCATACATTTAATTAAATATAACTTATTATATTCAATTTACGAATTGCCAGTTAATTCGTCTCAACTAATATTATTTAATCTTCATTAAATAATTGTCTCATCAACACATTGACTAACTGTTTAGTCATATAAGGCATCAATGTGATCATATTTCTATAACCACATCTCTCAAACACATCCTATAGGTGTGACCTTTAGGGACCAGTTGATCACCGCCATCTGTATGATAATAACGTCAAACTTTCTAGCAAGTCAACCGTTATTAGGTTATCGTTAATCAACTGATTAAAATACAAAGTATACCCTTGTGAACCTGTAAGAGATTTACAAATGTTATCACACTAATTTGTGGAGGACACAAGCTCCAACAATTAATGGGCATTTATCGCATACTTAGGATTCCCTTTGGCATTTAAGTAAGGAATTAAGCCAAAATAGCCGGATTACCACGCTCCCGATCGGGGTTGACCCCCTCTTGGATTCTTACGTTATGCCCCTATTTTCTTATAAATAGGGGGCCTTAATCCATCATTAGGGATATCTTTTCCTTACGTCTTTCATACACTATATTAGCCTTAAGCAAAATTCTCTCATTAGTTTTAATCTTTAGTTTCGATATTGTTAAGCTTTTTGTTTGATGTTAAACATTTAGTTCTAAGTTATTCAAGCTTTTGGTTCTCTTTATTCTTCTTTGCAATTCAAGTTCCATTTCCATTACGGTATTTCTAATCCAAGCTTGCTAATTTACATTTCTATTTTAGTTATCACATAGTTTATCATTAGCACTTTTATTATATCACATTAGTATTATTCTCATTTTATGTTTCACCATTTAGTTTACATCATTTCTACAATCATGTCTAGCATTTCTTACAACATTGTTTATAGTTTACAATTAAATATGAGTAGCTAAATACCCTTAGTCGAGGGGCCAGGGAAGCCATGCAAAAAACAAATATGTAAAATGATAAATTAGGTTGTTATAATATTGTCTAATTATTTCTATCACATGTTTGCACCTCAACGTTTAATCTTTGGTTATTGGCCGTAATCGTAGATTAAGTTTGTTAATTCATTCTATAAGTCGAGAGGCACGGAATCGGACTAGACCATGTGTAGTAGGACGACCTAGTCATAAACGAGAGTTTTTCTAAGACCCGGTCTATGGTTGACACTAGTATCGTAAAGTGGGTGTCTCTAAGCCTAAACAATTGACAATGTTTTTATTACCGAGTTTAACATGAACATATATTTACCATTGCATGTGTGACCCGACTCCCCTAGACTCCTTTTATCATATAGTTTACATCTTTATAATTTTTAATCATCAAACCAACCAACAACCAAACCAAACGTGATCGACCTTTATAAGAATCTTTCCATAGCATTTCATAAACGCAATTCCCGTCTCCTTGTGTTCGACCCCTATTACTACATTAATTTGTGTCTAGGGTAATTATCTTTGCATAGGTGTACGATAGCCTATCATGTTTAGAGATGTTAATTATTTAACATACAAAAATATAATATAAGTAGGTTATAAATAATTCAAGTAAGATTCCATAATATATAATATTTCATAATTCCTTCGATTTGATTTAATGCATGTATGTAATATATTTATATAAATATATAATCCTCTTAAAATTGCATGTCCAAGTAGTAAAAGTAATTTCGTCATTAAAGAAAAGAAGTGTAGTGACATTGGATATAGTTATATGATAGTAATCACTCATTTGAATAGTAAAAGTAACAATATTATCAGCGAGATTAGTGAAAGTGGTAGAAACAACAATGGGAGTAGTGAAATAATCAATATTAATGCGGCAATAGTGCAAATAAAAATAATTACAGCGAGAGTAGTGAAATTATCAATATTAATGCGGCAGTAATAACAGTAACAATAATTACGGCGGGAGTAGTGAAAGTAACAATGATTGCGTGCAAGCAGTGAAATGTTATTACTATTGTTTCATTAATAAGAGTAAAATATTAATAGCGGGAGTAGTGAATTTGTCTCAAAATTTATTTCATCGTGATTTTAGAATATGTCATAGAAAAATAAATTTATGATAAATTTATGTGTTATGCAATTTTAAGTAATTTTATTTAATGAAAAAAAAAAGTTAATGGGAAGTAGAGGTAGCCTGGGCGAAGCCGGGTACCAATACTAGTTGTATGATTATATGATGATACTAATTAATAACATAAGTGGAGCATGCTTATTTTAAGAAAAATCACCATATTTTGATATTCTCTAAATTTATACTGCAACCAAAACTATATAATATTTACATTAAAGTCCCTTGGTCGGTTCCATCACACAATGTTATCGATTAAAAACTATATAGTATAATTAAGTTTATAAACTTATTTAATTACATTGAAGTCCCTTGATTTCTGGAATATGTATATATGTATTGATTAGGTGTTATGCTCTTTCCTGGACATGATTTACTCGATCAAAGACATGATTGACCATTTTACCCCTCCTATGTCTTCCATTTTACTCTTGTTTCAAATCTCTCATTTAATCTTCTCCCTCTATAGTTCTTAACCACCACTCATGCCCCCACCACTAGGGGTGTTCATTCAGGTTCGGTTCACCGACCGCTAACTTAATTCGGTTCGCACGCGATTCGGTTCGGCAAAACTCCGAACCTAAATTGCACCTTTTCTAACGGTTATAAACGGTTCGGTTAACCGCCTTAAACGGTTAATAATGGTTCAGTTACCGGTTAACCGATAATCGTTCTACATGTTCTTTCTTTTTTTTTAGTTTCCATTTTATTTTTTCTAATAGTTTAATTATGTTTTCATTATATATTATAGTTCAAAATAAAGTTAATTAGATAAATTTTAGTATTAATCAATTTAAGTAATAAATAATTTGGATATACCAAGAAAATTAAATGAAAGAACATTTTTTTATAAAATCTTTTAATTTTTTTTGCTTACTTTTTGTGAAACGGTTCGGTTCGGTTAATCATTTTTCTAGAATTGTGACCCTTAACCGAACTGTTTCCATAACATTAACGGTCTGGTTCACCGAACCGCACTGTCGAAACGGTTCGGTTAACCAAACCTAAAAAATGCACCGTTGGTTTTTCGGTTCGGTTATTGCGGTTCGGTTTATTCTAACATCCCTACCCACCGCCACCCACCTGCCCTCTCCCTTGATCCGACAACCACCCAGAACCGCCCCTGCCACCCGCCTAGACATACCGCTTCCTTTCCCCACACGCCAAGAACCGCCCATCTTAATCTCACTCAACCCACACCAACGACGACCCGTCCGGACTCCACCTACACCCTTGTCGTGCGACCATCCGCTGCCCCTCTCCCTCGCCTCCCTAAACGCCGACCACCGCAACTCGACATTTATCCCTCCCCTACCTCCCCAACCTCCATTTCTCCATAACCCTAATTTTTATAATCCTAACTTAATTACATCTCTTTATTCACATAAAAAATTGATACATAATAGTAATGAATTTTGAATTAATAGTTGATTAATAATTTGTATGAAAGGAAGATTCATGATCAAGTAATTTCGTTTGAATTTGATAATTTTGAGAGGAAGAGAGAAAGGGAGTATGACTTTCTTTTTTTTTTCTCGTGTTTTTAGGAAGAAGGAGATGGGAGGGGAAAAAATGACAAAAAGTACATGAAAGACTAAATATCGTCGATGAAAGAGCAACTACGTTATATGGTATCGACATCATATAATTATATACTAAATTAAAATCAAATCAAAATATTGTCCTCAAGAAAACTTTCCTTGAAGGTTTAGCTACGGAATTAGAAACGGGGAAGTGAAAGTAACAATATTAACAACGAATGTCAGTGAAAATAACAATAGTAACAATTGGAGAAATATAAACTACGGAGTATTAATTAACAAGTCGGTCTAAACAAAATATTTTATTTATTAAAACATATAAGTTTGATAAAATGAACAGGAATAATTAATTTAACAGTAAAATTAGCATAACCGCTAATTTAATTCGGTTCGAACGAGGTTCGGTTCGGCAAAACTCTGAACCTAAATCGCACCGTTTCTAAGGGTTATAAATGGTTCGGTTAACCGCCTTAAACAGTTATTAACTGTTCGGTTACGGGTTAACCGATAATCGTTCCACATGTACTTTTTTTTTCAGTTTTCGTTTTATTTTTTCTAATAGTTTAATTATGTTTTCATTATATATTATACTTAAAAATAATGTTAATAACATAAACTTTAGTGTTAGGTGTCGTTTGGTTGCCATGGTGGAATTAATCTCCCGTTAGTTTTAAAAACACGTGAATTGAAGAATTCATATGAATTGCTTAAAACTCGTTTGGTTGATATGGCGGAATTAAATGGACACGGGAGTTTCCAACTACCTAGGGGGGGGGGGGCTAGGTAATTAAACTCCCCATAATGGAGGAATTGACAACTCCTAGGAAAAAAAAATCATGGGAATTTGGGCAACCAAACAACACTATATTTACCAATTCATGGAATTTTACAATTCCCCCACATTTAGTGTGGCAACCAAACAAGGCCTTAATCAATTTAAGTAATAAATACTTTGGATATACCATGAAAATTTAACGAAAGAACATTTTTTTATAAAATCTTTTAATTTTTTTGCTTACTTTTTGTGAAACGGTTCGATTAATCAGTTTTCTAGAATTACAAACCCTAACCGAACTGTTTCCATAACATTAATGGTTCGGTTCACCGAACCGCTTTGTCGAAACGGTTCGGTTAACCAAACCTAAAAAATGCACCGTTTTTTTTTGTTTTTCGGTTCGGTTATTGCTGTTCGGTTTATTCTGAACACCCCTACCCACCGCCACCCACCTGCCCTCCCCCTTGATCCGACAACCACCCAAAACCGCCCCTGCCACCCGCCTAGGCCTACCGCTTCCTTTCCCCACACGCCTAGAACCGCCCATCTTACTCTCACTCAACCCACACCAACGACGATCCGTCCAGACTCCACCTACACCCCTGTCGTGCGACCATCCGCTGCCCCTCTCCCTCGCCTCCCTAAACGCCGACCACCACAACCCGACATTTATCCCGCCTCTACCACCTCAACCTCCATTTTTCCATAACCCTAATTTTTATAATCCTAACTTAATTACATCTCTTTATTCACATAAAAAATTGATATATAATAATAATTAATTTTGAATTATTAGTTGATTAATAATTAGTATGAAAGGAAGATTTATGATTGAGTAATTTCGATTGAATTTGATAATCTTGAGAGGAAGAGAGAAAGAGAGTATGTGTTTCTTTTCTTTTCTTTTCTTTTCTTTTTTTTTCCTTTTTTTTTCGTATTTTTAGAAAGAAGGGCATGCGAGGGAAAAAATGACAAAAAATACATGAAAGACTAAGAGCATGTTTGACCTCGATTCCCAAAAATGAGTTTTTGTTTGTCAAGCTTAATTTTTTAAAAGCAAAAACAACAAATATTGTTTCTATTTCTATGAGCAAAAATATGGATTTTTAGTTTATGAAAAATTTTGTTTAACTTTTAGAAAACTATGTGTTTGGCCAAAAAAATGTTTTTGAGTCCAAAAACACTTTTACAAACTAGGCCAAATGCACACTAAATACCGTCGATGAAAGAGCAACTACGTTAATTGGTATCAAGATCATATAAATTATATATTAAGTTAAAATCAAATCAAAATACCATCCTCAAGAAAAGTTTCCTTGAAGGTTTAGCTACGGAATTAGAAACGAGGAAGTGAAAGTAGCAATATGAACAACGAATGTAATAGTAGTAATAATGGGAGAAAGTATAAACTACGGAGTATTAATTAACAAGTCGGTTTAAACAAAATATTTTATTTATTAAAACATATAAGTTTGATAAAATTTACTGGAATAATTAAGTTAACCGTAAAATTAGCGTAATTGACTCTCATCTGTGTACATCTTTTGCGATCTTTAGGGTTAGCAATCTCTCGATTCACCAGGCTATCAACCTAACTTGGGACAGAATTGAGGCCAATTTGTGAGCCTACTGGGCCATGCTTCTGAGTATCATTTGAAGTACAACGGTCTCGTTCAATAAGATTCTCAAAAGCGCTTGAGCTTCTAGAGTTGGGATTTCGTAGACGAGCTTGAAAATTTGCAGTCTTCCTTTTTTAGCTCAGGACCGTGTTTCTGCCAAGCATATTGATTATTCGCACTGGTGCTAGGGGAAGAACCAACATTACTGGCCTGATCTTCACAGTTTGTAGCTGCAACTACTGCCTCAGAATCTGGTTGAGCCGCCCTGCCTGAATATTCTCGCCATTGATCTAATGAGCCAAAAGCGCTACAGCCTGAGTCAGCAAGATCACTGAGAATGGGTTCCTAAGAAATTTTGCAGGCTGAAGTCTCCATGTGTTTATTCCTGCTAGTCGGGGTAGAGTTCTTCCTTTTGCCAGCCTTCTCAATCACCGTATTGTCATTCACAGTGTTTCTCAACTCTTTGAATTGGTTTCCATAGCATTAAAGGGCAATCATAGCCATAGGTGTCATTTTGGAACCATAGCGCCTACTTCGATATAATAGCAGAATGTTCACAAGGCGACAGATAACCGCCTGAGTTGTCCTGCAAAAGGAACGAAAAAAGGACGCGTGAATCACAAATATGAATGCTGAGAACTGTAACACGAACAAAAGGGCTTGCATTTCACTAAAACAATCCAATCCACCTACATCACATCAATATCTCAAAATAACCGCCTCAAGGGTATGAGATCGCCTTATCGATCAAATCAATTACCAAAAACTGCCTCTGGACATATAAAAAGTTAAACTTGACAACCTGAACCCTATATAAAGCAACTGAAATGAAAATTGTGTGTGCGAATGAAAGATATTTGTTAGCAGCTATAGCAAGAAGCTCCTTCTGCTCTAGCCTCTAGGCATTCTGGACTCTGGAGGCCTCAAGCTGCAACTTTGGGGGATATACTTGGCTAGAGAAACCTACTCCAAATCGCAAGAAACTCACAAGTACAAACTTGTTCCAAGCATATAAACAAACATGTCCCTGGCAATCCATTTCATATTTTCATTATAGCTTAACAACTCGATCTATGTGCTTCAATCAGTGTATGAAATCAAACAATAAAGGTCCTAAGACTCCTAACTATGGCAGGTGAATCTAAAAAGTAATCTGTGCAAACTCCTATATAACTTCCAGAGCATAAGCCATGGATCATCCTGCCTTTACGTCAAAAACAGTTTCAGAAACAATTGCTCTATAAAGAAGACCCAGGAAAAAGAAGAAGGTACACACAAATGCAACAGTAGTTTATGCATTACTAATAGGGTCAGAGACAACATACTTGTTGACAACCATGGTACAAGGCATACCATCTTTCCTCCGTCCTTTGCATACACCATAATCAACAGAGGTGACAACCTTCAAGATTTGATTTGCACTAAAAACACTCAGTTGGAAACCAGGACCCTGCAACCAAAGTGAGGAATTAAAACAATGTTCAAATAATATATAAGCAAACTACTCCCACGATTAAATACTACTTATGAGATGCCGCAAATTCAATTTCAATTGACAGTCTAGGATATTACAACGGAATACATCTATACTATACATTTACTGTATACTAAACATATTCATCCTATAGTTATCTGGGTAGGACCATAAGTGTCTTTTGGCAAAACACCTAGGTTAACTCCTTAATAATATGTCTGATTGAAGTGACACAGGGGCGACAAATAATATAAAAATCGCAAAAATAAGAGTTAACCAAATAATCATAATATTCCCATCACCAAATTTGTTTCACAGTAGCAGCAACGTGTCAAAACCAACAATCACACCATCGCTTGAGAGAGAGAAGATGAAGATCTTGAAAATATTTTTATCTGAAATCATGATCGGAGCATGAGATTTCGATTAGATACTGAAAATTAGATTTTGAGAAAGAGAAGATGAAGATCCGATCATGATTTCAGATGAATGAAGATAATAGTCAGGAAGTAAGAGTGCGATGCAGTGTCAGATGGGTGGAAAGGAAAACCCGAAGGTTCTAAGATTACACCATCGTTTGCCAAAGGGATTGCAATTGTGGCCCAAAGTCCCAAACCGAATCGACGGAAAAATTTAGATCCAAACCCAACTTTTAAAACCCATACTGATTTACTAAGGGAATTAAAAACACATATCCAAAACCACCATTTGAAACCCGAACCAAATCTCGGCCCGAGCCGTTCAAATATTTTTGAAAATTTACACTTTATTAACCTTGAAATTTCAATTTGTCATATTAGACTAATTCTTTATCTGGCCAAAGCAAGTTTTGGATCGGGTTCTGGATTATATGGTGGATCAGGTATGGATTTGAAGCGGATATAGATATGAAACAGTTTAATGGACCGGGTATGGATTTTAAAGTTGTAGATATGGATCGGTGATCCAATAAGTAAGTGGATCAAGTTTGGATCTCGCAAAACCAGAACCAATCTAATCCATTGCCATCCCTAGTTTGCGATCAGGGCAAGTTCTCCGACCATAAAAACTACCAAACACTGTAGGTAAAGGGTGAGCTAACACGTGTGAGCCGCACAACTGTTCACTCGACTTGTGTACGACCAAAAAAGAGAACTTAAAAAATTACATAAAACTAAAATGTCATCAACAACAAGCGGGAAAATACTCCTTCCATAAGCCTTCTTCTCCAATATCTCAATAACGGATAAACAGTCGCTCTCGGCGACTTTAGAATGCCCATTCCGTATAGCTTCTTTGATGCCTTCCAGCACAGCAACCACCTCTGCAACTTGGGGCTCCCAACTCTGATCATGTACAATTGACCTGCCCCATAACACCTTTCCCCTCTTATCATGATAGACCATTCCCAAACTCACACCCTCACCCTCTTTGACTCCCGTATTCACATTAACCTTCACATAATCCACCAGGGGTGTAGCTCATCCTCTATCACCGCCATTCGCCACTCTTCGGCCTCCACAACATCCATAGCACGCCGAATGACACTCCCATGATCCACATTCCTAGCATCGAAAATAGACTTATTTCTGTGTCCCACAAAGCCCAACATTCCACCATAAAAATGTCATGCTTCTTCACCCCCAAGCCCTAACCCACTCCAATAGCCCAACATCTTTACACACATATTGGAAGTAATGGGACATACTTTTCACATACGACTTTTACCATATTACCCTTATCATTTTTTTCATCACTCACCCAATTAATTTTTGTCTTGCTTCTTTCATCTCCCTTCACCAACTCCGCTCTTGTTGACGGAGTATATAATTTAAATAAGAAGAAACTAAATAATATATATAAAAAAAAAAGAAAAAATCAAAATCAAAATCAAAACAAAACAATAACATGTTACAACTTACACGCATGGCAGCATTCGTTAAACCCGACGTCGACAACCCCCATCACCACCTGACCTCCGTTCACAACACCAACAACCTCCAACCGATAACCCCCTTACCCACCGTCGACAACCGGTCCGATTTGACAACTCCAGACCTCCGTTCAACTCCCCTTCCCATCTGACAACCTCAGCCCACAAACCCGATGCCGACCCCCCCATCCCTCAAACCCGACGCCGACCAACCCCACAAACCCAACGCCGACCACCCCCTTAACAACCACACATACCCATATTAATTTTAATGAAAATTAAACTTAACATTGTCAATAAAACGTATTAATTATCGCTAATAAACTACATTACTTCACTAATTAGAGAATTATAATCTATCGTTTAAGTTTTAAAGTAATTAGATTCAATATTAGAGAAAGATTGTTGTTTTGACTTTTGATTAGGTTTTGGAAAAGGGTAGGATACGAAAATTTATGAAAAAATGTATATGAATGAGTAAAATTCGTATGTGAAAAAAGTAATTCCGTAATGAAATACTCCTTCCATTTTTCTATTTTCACCCCATTTTTACCTCACATATAATAGAGAAACTAGTTTTAAACCCGTGTAAAATTGCACGGGTATGTATTTGGGCCGGTATTAATGTTTTTTGGATGTATTTTTTTTTTTGCATTTCTATTGTATTTATCTAGTCGGTCTAAATCAGCGATCTACATAATTAATGTTTAAACTTATTACACATACTAGATTTAATGTCCGTGCGATGCACGAGCCTAGTTGTAATATTCTGTGTCGTGAACCACCGTTGAACGTCACATTATGGAATAACTAAAATAATCAATGCACGGGCCATTTTTTTAATTTTATATGATATATAATCCAATAGTACTGAGCGACCAATATTGCTCCTTTCAATTTTAGAAGGATTAATGAAAAAGTGATAAAACCTACTTAATTCATTGAATAAAAAAGAATTAGAGGAGAGGAGATAATTAAAATAGGATGAAGGATACGCGTGGATGCATTAGACTGGTTTGAACATCGAAATAGGAAGGAACAATTCCACGTTAAGGTGCCAGTCGTACCACCATCGTATCATCAACAATTCAATATTAACATCTTTTCCATGCTCCAATCATCGTGAGTTGATCTAATTGTGCTTTCCTACAAAAACGTCATTAAAGTTGTTAGTTTACATACATTCGAAAACACATCGAACGTCGAGTTATAAAATAACCATTATAAATTTCATGTCCCGTCTACAAAGAGGCTTGATGCGAACCCCAACTCCAAATTAACCAAATTACCGCACCCTAATATATTACACTGACAGCACTTGAATAATTAAGACTAATTTTACACCTTAATTATAAGTACTATAAGTCCATTATTAGTATGAACTCACATTTTTGACGAATTTGTTACTTGATAGCTTGTTGAGTGTCTTCTAATTGAAATCTATTCTATATTATATTATATAATCTCTTAATTTTACTCCTATTTTACCTCTAATGTAATTTTAAAAACTTTGACTTCACATCGCTCGAAAGTCTTTTGCAAAACATGAACTATCTATACATTAAATAAAGTATATCAAAGTATTTTAAGCTATTTATTACTTTAAGCTATATTTCGAATTTAATTGATGAACTTAAGTGATTAACTCACCCATAAGAACCACTTTGAAAAAAATTGAGGACGAGCTTCAAAACAAATAAACAGGCCTAAAACTAAATCTAAATTATACTACGGACTAATGATGTTTTTATATACACTTGCTTTGTACTAACAAATTTTTACTCTTTGATTTGCTTGTCAATAAATTTCCAATTTTATTCACATATAGGATTTAAGTAAAGATGAGGCAGATAATTTTGTTGAACTCTTTCTCAATTCTTAATTTAGTTTTCTAACAATCAAAATCATATGTACCTTTGGATTTATATTAACTTCATACAGACACACTATATTTATATTAGCTTATTAAAGACACACTATAAAGCTTACGTAGTAACAATTCTTGCAACAAATACCTTAGATAGAATGATAACTTAAAAATCTACCATCAAACCTAATTTTATTGTTAATGATGTAAATACACTACACTACTAATTTGGCCTTTGCAACAATACTTGTATAAGACAGTTTTACATAAGTATTAATGTAAAACTACTAATCAATTGGCTTAAATATCCCTAAAGTAACTATCCATATTATGTTTGATAACGTAACTACCCATATTATGTTTGATTTATTGGTTTTATACGTGAAACGGTTTTACATGAGACTTTATGTAGGCTTTGATACCTAATCATCCTCAAGTAGATTAGATTCTCTTCCCAATCAATTTAATTTATTATTTTACCTTTATTGATAGTCGAAACTTATGATCTAAAATCTACGCATAATTAGTAGTTGTATGAAATTAGTATGCTATAATTTTCGTTTATTCCTTTCCGGTTAAATTTAATCAATTTTAAAAAGTAAGAACTAACTTGCACATGATAGAATTAACAATCTGTGCGTACTTACAATATAAACGTATGCTCCTTACTTTCTAATCTAAATCTATAGTGTATTTAACTGCACGAGTTTTCAAAATATGATATTCCCAAATATAGTCAATTTTCACATTCTTGTGTACGATATTCCCAAATATGAAAATTCATGAAAGGTAAATCTTAATACTCTTTTTTTTTCCCCACGAAAATCCCTTCTAATCCATCCATTATGGAGATATCAAATAATTAAGTACATTCTGATGTAATGCACTTCTAGTCTTGTGTAGAATTTGAACACTTGATATGAATTGAATTTCCTTAACAACATAGACATGATCATGTTCCACTCCTTTGAAAATTCTAATATTCTCTCCTCCCATCTTGATACTCTTGTATCCACTGCCCTTTTTTATTATTAAATAAAACCCTCATTCTTATGATGGTGGTAGAAGTGGATCTACTTCCCTTCTTGTCCTTGATTGTTCGACACTTCGATTGTCTCCATTTAAATTTGATCAGGAGAAGATTCAATTGGGTTGTCCTTTATTTCATATCATAATTATTATGTGAGATGGCCTCACACGGTAATTAAGATGGTCGATTTACATAAAAAAATACTTTTATTGTCAGCAATAAATGAATGAATGAATTAGAATTGCCAAACTTACAAACAAATTACTGTCATTGTTGATGACTTCATCAAATGAGTAATCTTGTGTATTATATTCCTGAAAATATCTCCCCTACTACTAAGAGAATAAAAACTCTTAGTAGTTTTCCCGCCTAAGAAAATAACTCTCAAAACTATATATGGTAACAATATTACATTTATATTTACCTCTTTTACAAGAAACAATTATTATCCCTAATTTATTAGTATACAATCATTTTCATAAATGTTATCCTTCATCAGTTACACTCTAAAATTACGCAAATCTTCTTTTTATAGTATTATCCTTCATCAGTTAGACTCTAAATATGGTTTTCTAATTGACGTAACAAATTTTTATGTATCTTCTTTATTATAAATAAAAAAATAAAATAAAAAATATTAGTTAATTATTTGTAAACTGTCTTTTAAATGCGTAGTATACTGTTTTTACTTGTTTTCGTTATAAGGTAATACGCATTTTAATTAGATCTTACATCACTTAATTTTATTTTATGTCATATCCTATAACGATATAACATTACAGTGTTATTTTTAACAGTAAAGTAAAAACAGTTTCAGACAAAAATAACTTAAAACTTTCGTTTTCTACCCCTTACTAAGATTATATTTAGTACTCCGTACATTATAACATTAAACTCCAAGTATAGTTAATTTATACAATTAATTTAGTAAGAAAATCCCCCCTACTACTAATAGAATAAAAATTCTCTTAGTTTTCCCGCCTAAAGAAACTTCTTAATTGGGCCTATTTTTCTGGATACTATTAACACAACAAGATTTAATGGATTGTAAATTGTGGACCTTATACGTAGCCCACTTTTTCTATCTCATCTATCAAAGTAAAAGTTATTAATAGCCCATAATTTTGGACTCTACATGTCATATTATAAGCTACATGTCATATTATAAGCTACATGAGTGAACTTGATTTCGTATAAATTTAAATTTATATTATATTTATATGTTACCTCTTTTGTAAGAAATCATTAGTTATTTATTATGTAAATTTTTGTCTTAGTAATATGGACTATTTTTTGAAGGATGTAAAGACACTTATGTATTTTCTATTAGAAATAAAAAAGTGAAAACATTATTTTAATAATTCGTAAATTGTCTTTTTCGACGCAAGGAATAGTTTTTACTGCTTTTCGTTTTAAGGTCAATACGCGTTTTAATAAAATTATACAACTAACTTAATAATTGTACTATTAATGTCATAAATTAGTTGCATGTAACGGTATAAAATTATTATGTTATTTTTAATAGTAAAAAAATAACTTAAGTTAAAATGTTTTCTTATGGTAGTAAACTCTTTTTTCAACCTCTTATTAATGTTATATTTAGTAGATTATAACATTAAATTAAAAGTATACTTTATTTATGCAAATAATTTAATTGATAATATCTCTTTATAAAATAAATCTAAAAAGTATTGTGCTATAGCACGGGACCTACACTAGTTATAAATCAATCAATTAATAGAATGTATAAAGCAAAAGGAAATTAGTGACAAATTATATAATTAGGTTGACTACTTGACTATAGGAAAAAAAAAACGTGTATGTATCAAATTAACAATATCAATAAGCATGATTATCAAGATGGGAGGAGAGAAATAACATGATAATTAAGTTGACTATGAGAGTTAATGAAGAATAAGAATTAAACGCAAACTTTTATACATAAGTAATGTGATATATCTTAATCGGATGCAAACTCTATGATAAAGATCAAAATAGGTTTTCATCATTATCTTTTATTTTATCAATACTTTATAGGTGAAAGGACCTAGCTAACTGCTTACATCATACGTCCGATGTGATTATATATGGTAGACATTAGATTGTTAAGACTCCTTATTACAGTATAATTCTTATCATATGAGTTCAATTAATGCGACTCTTAGAAACCGTAGGATAAATATTTAATTTTTTTTAATAGTTATAGTTATTTAACATTATTTATTTCACTAAAGTGTTTCGCAAAAGTTGGAGACTCTATAAACGCTCGAAAAAAGCTTCATTTATTAATATAGATAGATAGATGTGTTCACATGCAATGGTTTAAGAGAAAATAACAAAAGATATTTTTTTAAAAAATATATGGTACTATCTAATTTTTAAAAATTATGCATGTAATTTATTCGCATTATATGTAATTCAATCCCGTAATTAAATGTGATTCCTTCTCGTAATTATGTAATTTTATTTTTATTATATTTTTTTTTTAATTATGTAATTCATTTATTTGTAATTAGTTTCATTTATTCCGATTTGTAATTCATTCCACTTATATGCCATTAATTTCATTTATTCCGAATGTATAAAATTATTTCATAGTATTATTTCATAGTATTTGTTAAGATTTTAATTTGTCGCATGTTTGTATAAATTTAATTCTCGAAGAAATAAATACATTGCACACTAACGGGTCCCACCATAACATGTATTTTTATAAACAAATAAAAGTTGAATTAATGACGTGACACGCCCTGGATCGAGTATTGTCTTCTGAATTAATAAAGATAAGATGGGGTGAAAATAGAAAAATGGAGAGCTGGAGTCTTTTCCCTTTTTAGAATACCAGATGCAGAGCAGAGGATTCTTCTGCAGTTCAAAAATCAAAATGCACCTGGTCTGTTCATTATATATGATCGCTTCACTTCAATGAACAATTTGGGGCTTTCAGTGGAAAAAATATGCAACTGGAATGTCGCACACAAGGTGTTCGATGAAACATCCCAACCAATTTTGTGCGCAAACCAGAATCAAAATGTATCATTGGTCGATGAGAATGCAATTATGTACGAAAATGATGAAATCAAGGCTTGTGAGAATGACAACGCCTGAAAGTGACCAACTGCAAGAGGTTCTTCGATTTTTAAAGGAAAGAGCGGAATTTAGCACTGAAATGTCCTCAGAAGCCCCCCAATTGTTGTGTTTATGATGAAATGAATGCGGTTTTGGAATGCTCGATTCACGAACAGAGAGCGTTTTTCCACACTCTTGGCTTTACTCTTTGTTAGCTGTCAACTTCCCGACCAGATAACTAGTGATTCTGATGGGTTGTATGATGAAAATTTGTACTCTGATGGTCCATGTTTTTAGGTGAGATTTGCTTCTTTTATCATGTTAAATACATTTCACTCCATGGCGTTTATTGAAAATGTAGTGTCGCCTCTATTGAGCGATATGGATTGGTTTATGAGCTCAAGCATATAAAAATGATCCTTGGTATTGTAGAGGTGTGCTTATGGAGTTAATATTGATGAAGTGCTGGTTCATGCTGTTCATTACTTTTGGTAGTAGTCTATTGGAGTGGCATTGGTAAATGGTATTCAAGTTGCAATATTTGAGCATGTGTTGACCTTTGTACTATTTGGATTTTTATGCCATATGATCCTGGAATTCTGTAAGCGATATATCTAGTTTGTTCTTCACCTACATCCTTGAGGACAAGGGTGATTTTAGGGATGAGGAAGCTAATAATAGCAAAAGTACTTGGGAATTATTCAATCCCTCACCTCATGGTCCGACTACATTACAAGTGTTGTGCTCCTTACTTGCGTTTTTGATCCGGGTGGTTTCTACTTGGCCTGTGATATCGATGGGAACTCGACTCAGTACTTGCCCTATTCTTTGTTGTTTAGTGTTGTGAGTTTTGTATTAGATGAATTACGTACTACAACATTTACATTATTTCCCTTCAGACCATGCGCTATACTTGCAAGTTTGATCTTAGCCTCAATGAGGACACGGGTGATTTTGAGGTTAGGAGAAATGATGGAGTTTTAGCTATATTGTGGACAATGTATACTCTTAACCGTGCTAGGAATCATCTCACATACATAACCGCAACATTCTTATGAGTATGAGGATTTGCTCTATATTTGACTCGGGTGGATTATAATGACTTGTGGATGATGACCTTGAAAAGCTTTATGGAAGTTGGTCAAGAGATATGACAACTACCAGGTTTATGTCTTTGATCCAAGAGGACTGATATGCAAATTGTTGATGCTTTGTGACAGATTTGCAACCTGAAAGTGCTATATTATGCCTTGCTTCATATAATACTTGTCTTTGATCCTTGAGGACAAGGATCATTTCAAGAGGCGGGTATTAATATGCACCAAAAATATTATGAAGGGTAGTGTTGTAATTTTAGCCTATATTTTGTTTATTCCTCTAATTGGCTATATAGTCTTCACATAGTGTAATCATCCAGAAATTATTGAATGAAAAAGCCATTGGCTAATATGGCTATCAGTCTATCACTTCCATTTATCCTTCATCTCCTTCCTCTATTTTATTTTGTCCTTTTAGCTTGAATCTTAGGTGAATTTCTCCACCCCATTCACTACAGATTCTCGTTTTGCTACCTATCAATCTTTCGATTGAACAGTTGCATCATATTCTTAGCGAGTTTTGTATTGAACTAGATTACGTTTAGCTATAATTTTTCATAGTGTCTGTGCTTGTAACACAACAAGAAGTAGCTAAGAAGTATTGAAATAATCTGTTCTTTTTATTGATACGGGCGTTCTCTAGGAAGCTCCTGTAAAGAATGTCTGTAATTTGAGTTTGAATTTATGTACTGTTGTTTGTGATGTTATTTGAAAACAGTCCTTGTTTGTTATGAACACAAGGGTGAGTTTGTGTACATTTGACCCCCTTGTCCCACCTCTGGTTTAATGTTATTGTTTGTTTGTGGTGTGATCTCAAAATTTGTTATTGGAATTGTTTTGTGTATCATTTTGGAATGGAGATGATTGCCAATGAGTTGAAGCTGGAATTAGCTCACCCGTACGTATTTAGGCTGTTTATTGCAGTCCATAGGAACTTCATGGAGCTTTGCTCCCCCCCCCCCCCCCCTCTCTTTGTTATTGGATTTTCTTATTCCCGTGCCTTATGGCTTCCTAATTCTTACTGTGATTGACATTTTTCGACTTTTCGTTCTCTTAGACTCTGACAGTTAAAAATTAGGGGCTTGTGAGATTTGGAGCCAATGATGTTTGCTTATTCTTTCCTTTTCATACACAATAGATTGTTCTTGTTAATTGACTCAAATGTGATTTTTTTTACTTGTAAGAAGGTTGGTTATAATAATTGGCTACTTGCACCATGACCCGCTATCATGAGCAGCAGAGATGGTTCTGTATTTCCATTTACTAAACTTTATCTCCCGTAGAATCATGATTACTGCATAATTTGTCACATTTTTCCTCCAAATATCTATTTTAGTAAAGCATAATGACTAACCGAGTATCTATGCCTTTCAGATTTTGTAGTAGTAGAATACTAGGATGTTAGTGCATTTCACTGCCAATTTTTATTATGAGTCACTCGGAAACAACCTCTTTTTGTCTATCAGACTATAACACAAGGGGTAAGGCTGTGAGCATTAACATGGGATTGGAGTCATTGAGGCAGTAGGGTTATGTTGAAGTTAGTTCTTCCAACAGTTTTTGAAGCTTATCTTGTTCTTCGCAGGCTATAGATGCTATTGACAAATGGAATCAATCAGTATGATACTGATAAGCCACCAAGGTATGTCAATAACACATCTTTGTCCTCAAGGGTAGGAAGACTGAACTTGGACCAGACAGATCCCAATCAGTTAGCTGAGAAGGAGAATGAAGCATTTGAGAAATCCTTGCCGGTGGTGAGTTTTTGGATGTGAGTTCCTTGCAATGTATCCACCTCTTTTGTAATTTGATGCTGCCTATATTTTGTATATTCTTTCTTACATCAATGTTAAAAATCTATGTTGTCACTTATATAATATAATTGCTTTTAAAATGCGACGTCCTTGTTGCTTGATTGCAGAATGCTCAGTGTCTTGCCACATCATGGTTTCTTACAAGATCAATTGTGGCGGAGAGATTATTGTGTTAAATAGATGATTTCTCCCCATTAGCTTCCCGGAAACATTACTTGAAGCATTTGTCTCCTACATAATGCATCCCGTCGGTCATTTTGCTTGCATTTATCATTTTAGTAGTATATACAAAGAGCTTGTCGTGGTGAGTTGATCAATGATATTTTAGTAATTAAATAATTGTTTCATGAGCCTATGAGGCAGAATGGCTTGAGGCTGAAATGGTCCTCCCCATGTAGGTTTTCGAAAATAATTGCAGTAGTGTCTGGTAGTTTCCAGCATAAATGGTGGCTTGGGATGGGATGCGTTGGTTATTAGGTGAGCATGGTGGGCCATGGGTGGAGAGTGGTGGAATTAGTGGCTGACATTAAAACCAGTAGCAACAAGAATTGTAGTAGTATGAAAACCAAAAACCCAGAAAAAAAAGGAAGTAGATTCTTTAGAAAAAGAGAAAATATCGAAGCTTTTGTAGAATAGAAGTATGATCTTTAGGTTTGGCAACCATTATCTAAACTAGGCTTTATCTCAATTTCAGTAATTGCATTCAGTTTCAATGAAGATACTACCATGGGTAACATTAAAAGTGGAAATCTGGAACATATAGTCACTCGCTTCAAGCAACAAAAGATCCAAATTAGTTTAGATTATGGCAAGTGATGAGGGAGGTTGAACACTTCCATCTCCCCGCCGTTTGTGGGTCGTTGCTAGTGTGGGCAGTAATCTTTGTTTTAACTTTTGTTTTTAGTTGCACAAAGTAAAGTGAGAAAGGATGGTCAAGTTATTATCGTACACATACTGAATGATCCACATTATGACACCTGACCCATACCCGATTTAAATGATCTGTTTGAAAAGGTAGTAGAGTACACATGGCTAAGGTTTAAATCATGGTTGAATTGATTTCTACGGTTGTCGTTGTAGCCCAATTTTTGCAGAAAAAAGACAGTATTGATTATGTGTTCTTGGTGCTCATATATGCTCACCATGCTTTATGAAAGCCTAATTAAGGTGTTCTCAAAGAGTTTGCCATGTTTTATTCTCTATTATGGGTTTACTGAGGAGAACCTAACTAAGGCCTCTGATTAATCTTGCTGACGAATTATGTGCTAGCAATGTCAATCTTTGTACTAAAAAGTGATTGTGTACTTGGTTTGTTTTTAAAATTGATCTTCTGCTGGAATGAATTCGCCATGTTGTTTGTTCTGACTAGTTGACGTGCAATGACGGTGGTGGTGAAGGTTAATAACTTAGAGAAGAGTTGTTGACGGATAAGGGTTTGGATTGGAAGCATATAGAATCCATTATTGAGTCTAAGAAGGTTAGTGTTGGTGCTGGTGAGAGTAGGCTTACCAGTTCATAAGGGAGTCGCTGGTGGTTCGTATTTTGCTTCAGGCACCAATCAGTCCCCTCCGACTCTTGCTATCAGTGTTGGACTTGTGGCAAGGTCCCTTCTTTGCTTGTTCTTATTGTTTAATGACTGTTTTTACGAGGCATATGAGTTTGGAGTTCTACTTCTAAGTAACATACTATGAATATCTACTTCGGATTGCATTTGCAGGAACTAATATTTACTCATACAAAGAGTCGGGGCCTTAATGGTATGTGCACGTGCTTGAAAAGAAAGTATTTCAGGTTCAAGTCTTCTCTGCGTGTACCAAATTAGAGTGTGGCCTGTTCCTGAATTATGGACTTTTCTATCAAAACCAAGATTACTACTTAGTTATAAAGTTGGGACTTTTCTAGAACCTGGGCATATGAGTTAATGAAATTAGCCATCTTAATCAATTACCATAAAACTGAACGTATTTACACATCAGAGAACTATAACAAATACTGCACATCAGAGATTCAACTGAAGAATTAATGCCACTGAGTGAGAGCAATAAGCGAAGGAAGAGTTTTGGAAGTATTTAAATTCGGTTTAACAAACTCAAAGCGAGATTGACCAAACAGAGATACTGTCTCTAAGTGATTCATAAACGAAAAGCGTCATCTGTGCTTGTATGGAAAGAAACCTAGAGATTTTTTCTTGAGCCATTTTGATTCAGTGTGTTATATCCGAAGCAAATAGACATCCTATTAAATCGAAAAAAAATGATCTTAAAAAGGATGTACTTGTTAAGTTTTTTTCCTCCATTCTTCTTCGGAGTATTGTCCAAAGTGGAAAATCACTATCAACAAGTTTTCTACAAAACTCCTGCCCTTCCCAGATTCGGGACTATATACGTTTATTTACTTGCCCCGATTTTAATATTATTTTAAGAATCTTCTCAGGCTCTGGGCCCAATGAAATGGTTTGTGTGTCGAGGGATATATCGCCCTTGCTAATATGAGTCTGTTGGCTTAAATGGATCGAAACTTGTGATGTACCTTTCTGCAGTAACCAGTTCCATAATGCAAATAATGATGTAGGTATGAAGACAGTGGTCGCGGCAGCAAGTTTCACAGGAACCGCTCTCTAGATTGCTAGAGATGGTGCTGTAAGAGGAGCTGCAACCCTTTAAGGTTTGATCAAGGTCTAAACCTGTCAGCCACACTTCTCATGGTCTGTTTTTGCAGTCGTTATCAAGTGTTTTGCGGTCCGACTCTATATTTTGTAGGTTAGGAATCGGCCATTTTGGTACTCGACATTGAAGTAGCTAATGGCTTGAGTGGAATTGATTTTATGTCCTGAAGTGCATTAAATGCATGTAATTTTAACTCTATATTCATATTAGGAGACCCTATATTTTTAGTTCCCTTGAATGCTAGATACATCTAATGCCGGTGTTGCTATGTTTGTATTATCGATTCCTCGTCTGCCTCCATAGGACAAAACATATTAACAATAGCATCTTTCGCTTTTGAGAGATGGAAGATAAGTTGTCATTAGATGATTATATGTAACATTTAACACTATTCAATGTTGAGGAATTGAATTGTGGTTGTATAACGATTACACTGCAATTCCGTAGCTACTAAAAGAACAGTAAAATTCTAAAGTTTTCCTGCATAATTCGCCACTTATAATTTTGGGGTGTTTCTTTTATCATCCTACTTCAACTCACTAGGTGGGCCAAAGGTCTAAACTAAAATCGACAATCAAATTGGGGTAAAGGTGTTGAAAAAACGTTGTCTTTTTTACCGCTTATTACGAACCAATAAAAATAATTAGATTTTATAACTAATTATATATAGTTGTGTAAATGTCAATTTTTATTACACCCAATCTAAAAACCGTGTAGTAGCACCAGATCCATACTAGTATTTGGACTACATGATCAATCACTATAGCATGTCCTCAATCCTAAGCTAATAGTAGTCCATGCCTATAATTAAAACTTAAAACATAACTAATTTCTAAGACAGAAGATAGAAACTGTCCAAGATTCCGAGGTTAGAAACATTAACTAGAACTTGCAAGCTCTGATCGACAGTTCTGATTCCTTTGAAGTCGTCGCAAGCAACGGCCGCGTCTTGGTCTTGGCTTTGGTAGTAGCTGTTGAGAGCATATGAAATTCTATCTCCAAGCGCAAGGTTAACGCAGGAAGTCACTGTGCAATCGGCATTGCACACGCATAATCCTATACAGCCATGCGGGGTATGAAACCTGATAAGTGCTTATTTTACTTATCAATAGGTCTTGGTATAGACGGGTGGGGCGAACAGACGGGTAAAGTCCTCTAATAAAATGGGTAGGGGGGACAAGGTGGGGCACCCCCATGTGCTTCCCACTTTATGACAAATGGGTATTTTGTGAGGAGAAATGGTATCCGTCTATACGTATAGACGGATAGTGTCCGTCTATAATGAGAATTTGTGTTTACTTATATACTAGTATTGGTGTCCGGCTTCGCCCGGGCTATCTCTACTTACCATTAATTTTTTTTTTCATTAAATAAAATTACTTAAAGGTTGCATAACCCATAAATTTATCATTAATATATTTTTTTATGACATATCTTAAAATTAGGATGAAATAAATTTTGAGACAAATTCATTACTCCCGCTATTAATATTTTACTCTTATTAATGAAACAATAGTAATAGCATTTCACTACTTGCCCGTAATCATTGTTACTTTCACTACTCCCGCCGTAATTATTGTTACTGTCACTACTGCCGCATTAATATTGATAATAAATTAATATTGATAATTTTATTACTCCTGTTGTTGTTTCTACCACTTTCACTGTTAAATTCAACAACGGGCCTGGGCCGCACCCAAACGGAGGAGAAAGAGTCCACAACGTAGGCCCAAGAGGGTTCCACTCTAAAACCAATTGGCAATAGAAGGAGTAGCCCCTTGCCTTATAAAGTGATAATTCTTCTCCTCTTTTATCAATGTGGGACAACCCTCACATGTGGGAACTTCGGGTTTCTTCACATTCACTAATCTCGCTGATAATATTGTTACTTTTACTATTCAAATGAGTGATTACTATCATATAACTAAATCCTATATTACTACAATTCTTTTTTTTACTTAGGAAATTACTTTTACTACTTAAGCATGCAATTTTAAGAGGATTCTATATTTATATAAATATATTACATATATGCATTAAATCAAATCGAAACAATTATGCAATATTATATATTATGGAATCTACCTTGAATTATTTATAACCTACTTATATTATATTTTTGTATGTTAAATAATTAACATCTCTATACATCTAAATATCTAATAAATTATAAAGTTTATAAAATTGCATAGATTTTAAATTTAATATATAATTTTGTGATGATAATAATTAATAGCATATACATGTTTATACTAATTAATTATTTTATTTTAAGAAAATTGATCATCTTCTAGTTTTCTATAAATATTTAGGAAAATTACCAAGCATCTTCTTTATTTTAGTCTTCTTAAAATTGACTATCTTAATTAATTATTTTATTTTAAGGAAATTGACCATCTTAATTAATTATTTTATTTTAAGGAAATTGACCATGTTTTAGTCTCTTACAAATGTTTAGGAAAATTATCAACCTTCTATATAATTTAATTTTAACCCAAACTATATAATATTTGCATTGAGATCCCTTAATCGTCCATCACACGGTGCTAGTGATTTAAAACTATATAGTATAATTAATTTGTATAACTTTATTTAATTACATGGAAGTCCCTTGGTTTCTAGATTTAATATATAGTATTGATATACTAGTTTAAAAGCCCGTACTTCGTACGGGTTAATGACCTTAATTATTTTAAAACTAAGTTTTAGAACTTTATCGAATAGGTGTTTTCGAAGTTCAAATTCGGGTGTCACATAATTCTATAAAAATTGAAATATCCTAATCCCTTATGGTATCTTGATACGTACTTGATTCTAAGCATTAAATAGCCTCTAAAGCTTTGTTATCTAGAATTCTAGCAAAAATTATTAAGTACTAATTATCATAAGTGTAAGCCAATCAGGGCATTTTTGATAGCCCTTATGATCAATATAAAGATAAGTGTTTCGAAGTTCAAATCCGGGTGTCACATAATTCTAAAAAAAAATGAAATAACCTAATCCCTTATGGTCTCTGGTACGTACTTGATTCTAAGCATTACTAAAGCTTTGTTATCTCGAATTCTAGCAAAATTTATTAAGCACTAATCATCATAAGTGTAAGCCAATGGGGGCGCTTTGATAACCCTTATAATTAATACAAAGGCAGATGTGAAATAAATAAATAGTTTAAATTTGCTATATTTTGGTAGGGAGAATAAAGCAAATGTAAACTATTGACTGGGACAGAGGGAGTATATATTTTGTTTGAACCATATACTTACCCTTCAAATATGGACAATTTACTTACACATGTCATTATTATAAGTTAGTCATTTCAATTTTTTTTTTCAATTAATAAGACCGTCTTACATAATAATAATAATTAATCTTTTAATTACTGATACATAGAGTTCATTTTTATGTTCTTTCTTTCACAATGCTGTGACACCCTCAATCTCTCATACTCCAAGTGCCTTACCAGGACCACTTAGGTATAGAAATGTCACCATCTCGGTTTCCCGAGGCAATGATAATCAAATGACAATAACGAAACATAATTTAAATAGTAATAAAGTTTAACGTGATTACAATTCCAAATCCAAACTGATAAAAATACGGTACATGTTCTCAAAAACCAAATGTATCAAACTACTAAAATACGACAGCGGAAGACTCTAATCAGCTCGTGAAGACACATCCCAGCTAGCCCAAATGTCTCTAATCAAACATGTTCAACAACTGCTCACCATCCCCGAATGGATCACCACAGTTTTACAAAACAAAGACAGGGTCAGTACTAATTACACAATACAAATCACGATACAACAAGGATCAAACAGCTCAATCGTCACATCAAACCCAGTCTCCATAAACAATCTCCACATAACTGACTACACACGAAAGTGTGTAGCCCTACCAGAGTACCCATCGCAACAAGTACTCCGCACCGCCAGTGGGGGACCGCAGCCGTACCCACCAAATCCTCGCTCATCTCCATCGAGCGATAAACCCAAGTCCATTAATGTGCACATCCCTTCTGTGGCGGGTTCCACAGAAGGCGAATCATGGGCGTGAAGCCACTCACGCAAGTGACTCCACTAAGCCAGGGACACGCCCCGAAGAACACAGACAGATAAACAATAACCATAACACCAAAATCAACAACCGTCTGAATCAATCAACAAGATATAATCACAACCGTCTGAACCAATCAACAATCACTAACTACAGCACAATCACCAAACATATCATGTAACTAATACTGAGTAGGGAAAACCCTACCTGGAATGCACACAGCAGACGATATAGCAGCTGTCTCAAAACCTTTCTTCTACGAATCCTCCTCCTAATCACATAATCATACAATCACTACTAACACAACAAATCATAAGAACCCCCAATTCCCAAAATTAGGGTTTAAACAAAGTCAACCAAATGCTATAAAAATGGTACGTGAATCTTACCCTTGACGCAAGGAACACTATGATGCAAAGAACAACGAAATCCGACCTCTCTAGTTCCGAGATTTGTCAATAAAGCGGAATAGCAAAGCAACGTACTTGAGAACTCTCTTAAACAGTGAATTAGGTTTTAGCAAAAGTGTTTTAGGAAGATGACGAACTTATAATATATTAATCCGCTTTATTAACAAAACCCGTCAATTAACACCCGTAACCCGACTTACTCGATCGATTAAGTCTCGTACTCGATCGAGTGCCACTTACTCGATCGAGTGCCAAGGCTACTCGATCGAGTACCCTACAGGCAGAACACTGTTTCGTAAATCAAAACACCCTTACTCGACAGAGTAAGACCCACTCGATAGAGTACCCAGAGACTCATAAAACCGTAGTATTACAGTCTTCTCTCCTTAAAAAAGAACTTCGTCCTCGAAGTTCAAACCACAACAAAATAAAAACATGCTAACATACTCCCGACGTAACAACCAAAACAAAACTCAACATAAAAACTCCGACACATACTACCAACCAAACTCAACCCGACTCAAACCCCTACTAACTATACCAAAGACAACATAAAAAGAAGCAAAAACTCTTTGCGATCATCTCCTACCCCCTAAAAGAAACAAGGTTACGTCTCCGTAGCCATACATACCTGATCAAAAAGGAACGGATAGCGCTCTCTCATGGCCTCGTCTACCTCCCATGTAGCTTCTGTGGACAATGGCAGCGGTCTTTTGAAAGCCACGCTCGGCGGCGTAAGAATGCTTTCGACCGGATCGTTTTAGATCGGTCGGTTTTGTCTCGGTAAGGGTCTCGAAACGATTAGAGATGTTCGGAGTCGCCACCAAGCATTTGTGGGATGCTTGGAACCCGTTCGAATCCACTTTATACCTCGGTCAAACGAAGCACAAAGCAGTGTTTGACATAGGTACTAAAGATAAGGAATCGTCCCTCTTTAGCATCCTATCTCTAGAATGACTCTCGTACGCCCTGGATAAGGTCGTCCACTATCCAAAGTTTTTGAGTAAGAGGTGAAGGTACGTATTGGGAAGCCCTTTAATCAGACACCCAATCCCGCCCGCGGTAGCGGCCTCTACTGATCGATCTTGGTTGGTTGAATGCAAAAGTTGATAAAACGGTTTAAATGCATGAATGCGCATCCAATAATTTAAACCTGACATGTGAGAGCTTTCTAAGTCGGTTGGTTTAATCCAAGTATCAAGCATAAGATGTCGAGTTGGATTTATGGTTGATTTGCATGCAAGACGGAAATTAAACATCCATTTACCGAATTAGGTTTATGGTGCATAACGTGATCCATTTGTCTTAGTAAAGCATTTTGCAAATATGATTAGTTGTCTGATCCGTCCTATATACGGGTTAACCGGAGTCGGGATCGTCCTAGACTGATGCTGAAAGGGGAACAGACCCCGCACCGGGCAGCCATATGAGGCGCGAGCCTGTTGGCGATGTAAGGGGGTCTCCCCTGGTTTGAAAATAGGAAAATAAACGGCCTGTTTAGGCGCGGGTCAGTCAACGGTTTAAGACGCATTCTGACTATTGAAAAACGTATTGAAAATGGGTATTTGAACCCATTTTGATTTGAAAGGACCGTTTAGGTCGTATTTATGTTGATTTGAGGAACGAGACTTGAATAATCATCATTATTTTGATGATATTCGGTGTCGGGTTCGACTTGGCAAGCTTGACATGAATAGTTTTGAAAATAATTATGAACTAATTGTTTTAAGTTCATTTGAATATAATTAGTCAATACTCATCATCGTACTCGGGTTAAAATCCGACATGGTATGTAGAACCAAGGATGACTTTGTATTGGTGACTAATACATTTATTTTGGAAATGTAAAGAAATGATGAAAGGCTTTAAAATACCTTCCAAAATGTAAAGAAATGAAATAAAAGGCTTTAAAATATCTTTTAAATGTAATTAACCAAATATTATCACCGAAACACGGATTAAACCGTCATGGTATTAAGAACCAAGGGTGAAAAAAGTTTTATGGCTAAAAACTTGTAAAAATGAATGAAAGGGTTTGAAAATATTTGAAATGGTAAAAACCGATTACAAATTAAATATGAAAATAGATTAAAGAGGAAAGACGAGAACAAACACGGTTGAGTCTGACCTGGACACCTCATTGAGGCGCGAGCCTCTGTGCATAACAAGGGGCTTCTGTCTCAGGCCAAAACTCAGTTTTGGCTCGTCTAACCCATATTTGGATCGTGTTATGCATGATTTAGCATGTTATGGTCATGAAACAAGTAAAGACATGATAAAAGAAGGATTTTTTTACACTCTCATACTTACATGCTTGGTTATGGCGAGAAATCGACGTAAGTGTAAAAACTCGTTTGGTCAGAAAAGACTCGGTTCAAAACCGTTTTAGTAAGTAAAAAGAGTGTTTCATTAAGATTAGTGATGGTGTAGTGATCTAAATGGTCGGTCAAGTGATTTAATGCACGATGACGGTACCAAACAATGTGTAAGGCTTGTATTTACGATCGGTAGGTCGTAAATACGCGTCGGATTGTGACTTAGGAAGTCGAGTATAGAATTTTAAGGGAGAAAAGAGGGGGCGGACACTCGCGTAAGTTCTCAAATGGGGGCATTTGAGAGGTATTTATAGGAAAATGAGTGGTTGTGTGAGTTTTGAGCGACGTGGCCACTTGGGCTGCTCAAAGAGGCGCGAGCCACGTCGCGGGTCTTCGAGTTGTCCTGTCACTTTCACACAAATGCAATCATGATTTGTTCTATCCTAGGATTTGTAGTCACATGTTTGGTACTGGACCATTCATGAATCCGGGAAATCTTAGTATAGAAGGTTTTGAATGGTTTGTTTTTTGTGGTTGACTCGGTTTGACTCGTTGTTGGAGTCGGGATTTGAATTTTGAGTCGGTTTTTGGTACGGTGTCGGTTTTGACTCTAGTTAATGTCATTGCGACCCCGTCGTCGTGTATTAAACACTCCAGGTACTTTTGAAAAGTTTTGAAATGTTTTATTTTCGAAATCGTTTTAACTTTTCCGACGTAAAGTTGTACACGAACTGTCGATCAAACGCCGCGATTTCAAAGCACGTTATAGTCCGATAATCATCGGGTGTTTGTTGGAGTCTCAGCAGATATTGGGTATTCTACAGAGCCCCCACTTTGAATGAGGCTTGGACAGGGCGAAAGTCAAAGTAGAGCCCCCAGGTCAATCGATGATTACAACCCGGAGACCCAAGCGACGTCAAGGCGGCTCGAAAGGATTCGGGCCAAGGACCTGCCGTCGGGAAGGGCGACGCCTAGGCGACTCGAGGGTACGAGTCAAGGACCTGTCGTCGGGAACAGTTTAGAGTCTGTCGACTGTCCGTGCGGTCCGTGTAAAGTCCGTTAGACTACGTACAAAGGCTCGCCAGCCATAAGAAGGAGTCATACCTGAGACATCTTCAGATATGTCCTTGCGTGTTTGCGGACAAAGGCTCGCCAGCTGTGGTGCGTACATGAGGAGGGCTCGCCAGCCGCGATGCGTAGTAAGGCTCGCCAACCATGGGGCGTCTATGAGGAGGGCTCGTCAGCCGCGATGCGTAGTAAGGCTCGCCAGCCACGATGCGTAGTAAGGCTCGCCAGCCATGGTACGTATCTGAGGAGGGCTCGCCAGCCGCGATGCGTAATAAGGCTCGCTAGCCAATGGGGCGTATATGAGGAGGGCTCGCCAGCCGCGGTGCGTAGTAAGGCTCGCCAGCCATGGGGCGTATATGAGGAGGGCTCGCCAGCCGCGATGCGTAGTAAGGCTCGCCAGCCATGGTGCGTACCTGAGGAGGGCTTGCCAGCCGCGATGCGTAGTAAGGCTCGACAACCAATGGGGCGGTCGGTTAATTGACCATGAGAATAGCTGCGTCGGACGGGCTCGTTTTGAAAGTAGTGGACTTATGATGCCGCCATGGAAATAGTGAATTTTGAATTTCACTATTATTGTTTTTGAAATAAGCGGGTTCCGCGGGGGAGCCCCCTGTAGACATTTGAAGGAATAGTGAATTTTGAATCTTCACTACTCGTTTTTTGAACTCGAAGTGGTGGTTTTAATCGCCGTTTGTCTGAATTTTGAAGGATACGAATTTTTAAATTTTCGCTATTACGTTTGAGGTGACGGTTTATGTTGCCGCCGTTGACATGTGAAGGAAATAGTGAATTTTGAATCTTCACTATTACTTCTTGAAGTGACGGTTTATGTTGCCGCCGTTGACAGGTATGGTAAAAATAGTGGAATTTGATTTCCAACTACTATTTTGAAAATGACGGTTTCAATTGTCGTCGTTTGAAATTTGAAGAAATAGTAAATTTGAATTTTCACTATTATTTTTGAAAATGACGGTTTTAATTGTCGTCGTTTGAAATTTGAAGAAATAGCGAATTTGAAATCTTCACTATTATTTTTGAAAATGACGGTTTTAATTGCCGTCATTGAAAATTTGCAGAAATAGTGAATTTGAATTTTCACTATTATTTTGTATTTGAAAAATGGCGGTTTTGATCCCGTTTGTATGTAATTTTGAAGGAAAATAGTGAATTTTGATTTCACTATTTGTTTTTGTATTTGGAAAATGACGGTCCTTAATATCGTCATTGAAAATTTGAAGTTTGTTATGGGAAATTGGGCCAAAGCCCAAAATTTCTCTGAAAGAGCAGGGAGCACCCTATTGAGGCGCGAGCAACCCGACGAGGTAAGGGAGCTTCCCTATTTTTCTGTAAAAGACGCGAGAATGGTTCGCATACTATTCTCGTATCATCTTCTTCAACCTCTCGACATATCAAACAAAAACCGCCATTGTTGGATTTTTGCTTGCTTCCGTTTGTGCCATTATCAACAATGTCATCTCAAGGTATGTATTTCCTCTTGAATCCACTTGAATTTGTTGGTCGTTTTGATAGATTGAATTATGGCGAAATGTTTACCCTTGAAAACCGATTTGAGCATTTTTGATTGAGCCCATTTTGAGTGAAATTGATGATTGCATTAGGTTAGAAACCTGTTTAGGAGTATAGGGGTGCCTTTAGTTTGCGTTTTGGTCCCCGTTCCCGCTCCCTATGCTCGAAAAACGTGATTGAGGCGAAGAAACCTTCTCATTTCACAATGCCAAGTTTATTTGCTTGGGTAGTGGGTCCCACTAGGTTGCATTGTAGTCGGGAAAGACCGTATTTGCCATTGTGGACCTTTGTTGGGTATTGTGAGCGAAATTGGAATTTTTGCCTTTTGTGACGGTCTTATGTCTGACAAAATAAGCGCCTGTTTGGGCTTGAATTGAGTCAGTTTGCCTTAAAATTGACCTCATTGGTAGTTTAGGTTGCTTTGAGGCGTGATAAAATCACGTTGCCTTTTTGTGATCGTATTTTGAAATTTTGACCGGTTTGTGCTCAAATTGGCGTAGAAATTGCCTTTTTGAGTCGTAGAAAAATACCCCATTGTATCGGGAATGTATTTTTGTTTGTTGGCGGACCTTGTGTGGGTCATGGGGTGCTGTTTTTGTTTGTGGTTGTTTTGACTCGTCTTTTGCTTGAAAAGAAGGGCGAGTCGCTTTTTTGTGCGTTTTTTTTTGTGAATTGTTTTTGTTTGGTTGGATTTGGGCGGGATTGCCCTTGTTCTGCTTTGCAGGTTTTTTTTTGGGTTTGTCCATTTTACGTCGTCGTAATGCCGAAATTTCGGCTGACGTTCTTTGTTTTCCTTTGGTTGCAGGGGATCACTTGGGATCTACGAGGTCTATTGTGGAGGCCTTAGAGGAGGAGGATGATCCCGGAGGAGGAGAGACGACTGTTTTTTGTTACAGGCTTGGTTGTGCTTTTCCCAGGCGGCCTTTGCCCGGCCAATGATCGGGTATCGATCGTTGGTCGTTGTCTGCAGAGGTTCGGATATCCGATGAGTGGGGTTCAATACGGGCGTGTTATCCCATGTTGCCACTTTTGATCGTTGTCGATTTCTGGTGATTGGGGGTCAACATCGGGGTAGTGTCTGTTGTCCTGATCCTTTTTCAACCTTGAATTCTGACGATTGGAGGTCAACGCCGGGTTAACGTGCTGAGTTATGATCCTCGGTTGTCGTGTCGTCCGAAGTCTGCCAGGCATCATTTTTCCTTTTGTTGTGGAGTAGGAATGCGGTGTTACCGTCATGGTAACCACCTCTGCTTCCGCTGTTACTCCTTTGTTTCCTTTGTTGCTCCCTTTCTTTTCCGACTGGAAGGATAGGGAGTGCTTAGTTTGGTAGGTGGCAGATAGCCCCAGTTTGTTGTCTTAGGCCAGTGTCTGTATGATAGATGTATGTACCGGATCCTGTTTGTGTGGTCAGTCACTAATATCAAACGTGTGTCGATGTATTTTGCGTGAGGCGGTGTGTATACATGTGTTTTTGGAGTGTGGTTTATTTGTGATTTTTGGCTTTTTTGTGTTGTGTTTCGGAGGAGCGTTGTAGGCTGTCAATTCCCCTTTTGCTTCGCACTAGTTCCTGCATCGTTAGTGTAGAAAACAGGCAACAAGTAGCACGTATGCGTAAACGTAAAGACGTAGCAAGCATTTGATCGAAAATAAAATTTAACCGCGATGACACGAAGTTAAAAATTGAAATTTGAAATTTGAAATGATTTTTTTGAAAATTTCCACGACGAGTCGCCACGTTCGGATTTCAAAAGGAATTGTTTTGAAAATTGAGCAATTAATTCGTGTCTTGAATTAAATTGCGTTGAAATTGTTAAAATTGATTTGTGACTCGAAAAATTCAAACTCAAACCGTCAGGGATGAATTTTAGAAAAGATTTTTGCGAGTGTATTTGATTTGATTTTTGTGAGATCAAGACTCGAATTTGTGAGTGCTTGAATTTTGAGGAAAACTGACGTCGTGTTATCAATTCTCGATTTTTATTTTTGCTGGGAAATTGCGAAAAAGCGAAAAATTTTCGGAATTTTGATCGACATGGAAACTATCCGTCGCGGATCGGAGCGAGATCGACATGGAAACGATCCGTCGCGGATCGGGGCGACTAGCCCTTCCCCCTTTTAAAAAAAGAAAGAAAAATCCGCATGTTTAAAGCTGCGTCATGGAAACCGTGTCGGATTTCGTAAAACGCGAAATCAAGGAAATGTGAGTGTGAGGAAACACAAAATGTCCTGGACCGTCCCGAAGAGGCGCGAGCATTCTGGCGGGAGGTTTGAGGTGTCAGGAGAAAACACAACTTGAAAGTGACAATTCAAAGCGAGAATCCTGGGGATAGGCCTAAAGAGGCGCGAGCTATTGGGCGATAGAAGCCAGCTCTCCCTTTTTTCTGAAAAAGGCGCTGATTGTTTTGTATAAATAGGGATGTTTGTGCTTCATTGTTTCATCATCCGAAACACGAAAAACATCTCTACAAAACCTCTTCTTCTTCTTCCACCAAAATATTTCATGGATGCCTTTGAGAATGCGTTGCGACAATGGTGCCGGGATTTGTCGCCTCCCGAAAAGTATCAACTCATTTGCATAGGAGTTGGTAAATTGTTGGTGCTCCGTCAAGTCAAGGTGCAATCCTTGTTTCTCGAAGCATGCTCCCGGTTTTGGGATTCGAAACACCATGTTTTCGTTTTCCCGAAAGGTGAAATTTGTCCTCCTGCCGAAGAAGTTGGAGCCATTGGTGGGTGGCCGGGTTGTGTTCCGGTGCTTCCTCCGACTCGGTTGTGCTACAAGGAGAAATTCCGTTCAATGTTAGGCTTGTCGACAAGTCAAGTCAACTTCCTTCTTGCTCCACATGGTGTGGATATGTTGGCTCTTATCAACATCTTTTCAAACCGATTAGATGCCAATGTTTCGGAGGTGGCTAGGAGAAGGGCTCTTGCCTTTTGCCTTGTCCATGTATACCTCTTTGTTGATGCTTTGAAGAAGGAGGGGCCAAAATGCTATGGTAGCATGACCGTCGTGCATGTGGTTGAACAAATGGAGCATGGTAGAGATCCATCATGGTTGGTGCTTGGCGAGATCATCCAAGCTTTGGACAAGGAAGGCTCTTGTGGAGAAGCTCCCTCGTTTGGATCCCCAAGGATCCTCCAAGTGTGGCTATTGGAGAGGCTAAGGTATGTAGAGCCTCCGGTTGATTCTTCTTCTTATTCCTTCCGTCACCTTACTATGAGGAAGAAGTTGTACCCGGATAGTTTTGCTTCCACCGAGGCTTATTGGGCCGCAAGATTGGCGGAGGAGGGTGGTCCTCACATCCGTTGGGTGGTGCCATGGTGGCACTTGAGGTCCTCCACGGAGTTGCCCGATTCGGGTGCTAGTCCTCGTTCTTTGATGGTGGTGGGTTTGAAGGTTGCTTCCTTCATTTATCCCGAAAGGCTCATGAGGCAAATGGGGCGTCAACAAAAGGTGCCCGCTCAAGATACCCTTATCCAAGAGAATGTTTTCCGGAACTCCGAGCTTGTGGAGGTCTTTGAAAGATGGTGGGCCACTCGGCCGCTTTGGGAGGTACCAAACCCCGTTGCCACGACATGGGTGACTCCCGCTTATGTCAAGTGGTCACGAGCTTTGTCCTTGGAGGAGAGGTCTAAATTCCGTAAGGACGAGGTTGTTGACTTGAAGTATCGAGAGGTTGGCAAGGCCAACCGTGCCTTCTTTGAGGATTATGTTGATGGAGTTAGCCCGGATGTGATGAGGCCACCAAAGAGGAGAAGCTCGGGTCCTAAAAATGTAGTGGGCCATGCATGGGCTCGTTTTGGGCCGAACATGGGGTCTTGCACTAGACCGGAGGCCATTGCCGTTGTAGATCCGTTGAGGATCCGTTCCGAAGAGGAAGTCCATGCTAGACGGGCCAACAAGAAGAATAAGGGGAAGAAGTACCCCGAGGGAAAAGGCAAGGGTAGAATGGTAGAGTGAAGACCTCCATTACCCACTTTATTATTATGTTGTATTATTGTTGTGAGATTTTATTATGTTGTACTAGCTATGTTTTGTGTGTTTTGTGCTAGTTTTATTATGTGAGGCGTTTTAGTCGACACCTTAGCTTTGACAAGTTGTAGATTCGTCGAGCTTTATTTGTTGTTGAAATTGTAATCCCTCCCATTATTAATTAAATAAGAGGATTGCTCGTGTCGGAAATTGTGAACGCTTGTTTCTTCCATCCATTTTGTAAAGGCAATTCGATTTGAATCGTCCTAAACGTTTGCACTTGGGAAAGTGGGATTTTTGTAGGAAGGGAGAAAGGTTTATTTTTTCTATTTTTTGTGGGGAAAGGGAATGTTGTTCCCTTTCTTTTTTCTTGATGGGGATGTTTTTTCTTATTATTGGAATGGTTGTATCCTTCTTGTGTAAGAAAGGACTGCCTACGTATCCACCTGAAGAGGTGAAATCAAACCATGATCGTAGTTCGAAATGTTTTGTGAATTTGATTGGGTTTTGTGGTTGTATCCCTCATGTATAAGAGGGACTGCCTACGTATCCACCTGAAGAGGTGAAATCAAACCATGCTTGTAGTTCAGGGGGTTTTTGTGAATTTGTTTTAGTGCAAATAGACGTTGCCTTTGACAGATCAAAGGACATTCGAAAGGAGCAAGGTGCCGCAACTTAGACTCGATAAAACATACAATTTCAAATCAGAACGCGTTGAGGAACTTGACTTGAAAAGGGTTAAGGTGGACGCTAGTTGTAAAACTAGGGTAAGGTCGTTGGTTGCTACGGTTCAAGGGTAGTATTTCTTGAGTTGGTCTAGGTTGGCCGGGTTTGTAAAATCTTCCTCATCTAGGTCACTCAGTCTCACTGCGCCCCCCGAAAGTATTTTCTTGACCAGGTATGGCCCGGCCCAGTTAGGTTTGAACTTTCCCCTCGGATCGACGGGTAATGGTGCTCGGACCGACTTGAGGACCAAGTTGACTTCTCGGATATTCCTGGGTTTGAGCTTCTTGTTGAATGCCCGTTGTATACGTCGTTGGTATAGCTGGACGTGGTACAAGACGTTGAGCCGCCGCTCGTCTAGAAAAGTGAGTTGTTCGTACCTTCGACGGGTCCATTCCGCCTCAGGGACCTGACTCTCCAGTAGGATGCGTAGAGAAGGGACCTCTAACTCTACCGGTTGAACCGCCTCCATACCGTATGCTAGGTAGAAGGGTGTGGTGCCTTTCGGTGTTCGAATGGAGGTTCGATATCCCAGAGTGCGAATGGGAGTTTGCTCGGCCAATCGCGGTAGTTGTCTTGCATTTTCTTGATAATGGTGACAAGAGTTTTGTTAGCTGCCTCCGCCGCTCCGTTGGTTTGGGGACGGTAGGGGGATGATCGATGTCTTTTAATCTTGTATTTGTCCAGCAAGGTCTGTGTTTCCGCCCGGAAGTGAGAGCCTTGATCGCTGATGATTTCATGAGGTACCCCATACCGGCAGATGATGTTATTTAGGATGAACTTGGCCACTTGTTTGGCGGTCAAGAATGCATATGACTGCGCTTCCACCCATTTGGTGAAGTAGTCGATGGCGACGAGGACGAAGCAATGCCCCTTGGTGCCTACCGGGTTGACTTTCCCGATGATGTCGATGCCCCAGGTTGAGAAAAGCCAGGGTGATGTCATGGTGTATAAGAGGGATGGTGGTATGTGTTGTATGTTGGCGAGGATTTGGCAATTGTGGCAATGTTTGACGTAGTTACGGCAATCGGCTTCCAGGGTGGTCCAATAATAACCTAACCGCATGATTTTTCGGGTAAGCATCATTGCGCTCATGTGAGGACCACATTCTCTGTCATGAACCTCTCCCATGAATTTTTTGGCTTTGTGATGGTCAATGCAAAAGAGGAGAATTCCTTGGGGTGTTCTTTTGTATAATTGATCTTGGTTCATCACGAATTGTGATGCAAGTAATCGGAAGGCTCTTTGTCCTCTTTGATCAGAGTTAGGAGGGAATTCGTTTTTGGTTTTATAGTTAAGGATGGCTTGGTACCAGGGTTCATCATGGCTTTCCTCGTCGTTGTTGATGGCACAAATGTGGGCTGGTTCGCTCCTTCTCTCGACACATAGGGGCATCGATGTCATGTCGTCAGGTATGTTGACGTGTGCGGCAAGTTTTGCCAGGGCATCAGCAAATTGATTTTCCTCTCGCGGCAAGTGGAAGTAGTCAACTTGGTCGAATAACTCGGCCTCTTGATTGATTTTCGCTCGGTAGGGAGCTAAGCTGTCACTTCGTATTTTCCATGATCCGGACACCTGATTGATGATGAGCGAGGAATCCCATGGACCCTCAGTCTCTTGATGCTAAGTGTGATGGCTGCTTGTACGCCGATGAGGCATGCTTCATATTCAGCGACATTGTTGGTGACGGCGAAGTCTAGTTTGACTGAGATCGGAACATGTTCTCCCTCCGGTGATATTAGAAGGATTCCTACCCCGAAGCCTCTCAGATTAGATGCACCATCGAAGTATAGGTCCCATGCGTCGGAGTCAGCACAAAGGATGTCTTCGTCAGGAAGTGACCATGTGTCGGTCGTTGGATCCTCGTTGACGGGATTCTCTGCTAGGAAATCGGCGACTCCTCTTCCCTTGATAACCTTCAGATCAAACTCGGACAGCATGAGTGTCCATCTAGACAGCCTTCCGTTTAGTACGGGTTTTTCGAAGATGTATTTGACCGGGTCCATCTTGGAGTAGATGTGGACCGTGTAGCTGAGCATGTAATACCGCAGCTTCTTTGTTGACCATACTAGGGCAAGGCATGTCTTCTCCAGCTGGGTGTACCTTGTCTTGTACTCAATGAACTTTTTGCTGATGTAGTAAATGGCTCGTTCTTCGCCGTCGACTATTTGTGCTAGCATTGCTCCCATGGCTGTGTCGGTAACAGTCAGGTATAGGAATAAAGGGATCCCCGGTTGAGGTGGCATGAGGACAGGAGGTTTGGATAGGATTTTCTTTATCCCGTCGAAGGCCTTTTGATAGTCGTCGTCCCAATCGGTGTGATCGGAGGCGCGAAGTTTCTTGAAGATTGGTTCACAAATCATGGTGAGCTTGGCAATGAAGCGGCTGATGTATTGAACCTGACCGAGAAATCCCCGAATCTCCTTCTCGTTCTTAGGCCGTGGCATTTGTTGAAGGGCTTTGATTTTTGTTGGATCAATCTCAATGCCTCTTTTGCTGACGACATGTCCCAAGAGTTTTCCGGAGGTGACTCTGAATGCACACTTCTGAGGATTTAGTCTCATGTTATACTTCCGCATACGAGCGAAGAATTTCCGAAGGGCGTTGATGTGGCCGTCCCGTTCTCCTGATTTGACAATCATATCATCGACATATACCTCTACCTCCTTGTACATCATATCATGTAGGAGAGTGGTAGCGGTTCTTTGGTAGGTTGCTCCGGCATTGATGAGACCGAAAGGTATTAGCGTGTAGCAATATGTACCCCACTGTGTAGTGAATGCAGTCTTGTGCATGTCTTCCTCAGCCATTTTGATCTGGTTGTACCCAGCATACCCGTCCATGAATGATAGGAGGGCGTGTTTGGCTGTATTGTCCACCAGAATGTCAACATGTGGCAAAGGGAAGTCGTCCTTTGGACTCGCCTTGTTCAGTTCCCTGTAGTCGACGCAAACCCGAATCCTCCCGTCTTTCTTCGGTACAGGAACAATGTTGGTCAGCCAGTCAGAGTATTCAGACACTTTGATGAAACCAGCCTTGAACTGTTTATCCACCTCTTCCTTGATTTTCAGGGCCCATTCAGGACGCATTCGGCGCAGCTTTTGCTTCACGGATTTAGCTCCGGGTTTGATAGGTATCCGGTGCTCTGCAATTTCCCTGTCAATCCCAGGCATATCTTTGTAGGACCAGGCGAATACGTCCTTGTATTCGTGGAGGAGGTCAATGAACTGTTGTCTTTCCGAGGGGTCAAGGGTTGTCCCTATCCTAAGTTCTTGAGGTGTGTTGTCGGTTCCTACGTTAATAGGTTCGGTCTCCTCAATGATGGGGGTTCTGGTTTCCCGTTTGTCAAGTTCTTTGGCTAAGTGAGGTGGGTAGTCACTCAAGTCAAATTCCTCATAGTCGTTCAAAATTGCATTGCAGTTAAATTGAGACGAGTCATAAGCAAACTTGGCGTTCATTAAGTTGACACGAGCGAAAAGCTCGGAGAGGACAGACATCTCATGGTCATTCAGAGGCGACACAGCAGAGGAGGTGGCCCCTGGAACAGGCTCCATGTTGTCACCTTTCATGGGAGTGGGTTTGACCCTAGTAGACTCGGCCTACGAATCAGCCACGAGTTTGTGATAAAACAGTGGGAAGGGGACCTTGACTGGGACATCAGGAGTGTTAGGAGCTATGACAGACTCTGACTCCGACTCAGACCAGATTCAGATTCTTCTTCACTTCCCTCTTTGAACATAGGGCCTTCTCCAGTTGTGATCTTAAGAATGCGGCCTTGGCGGTCGGTCCACTCGACGGTTTTCCTCCAGTCCCGTGTAGCTTTCTCCGGGTCAGTATTGGAGATCAAGGTGGTTGGGTCAAATTGGTTGTCCTTCAGAGCAATGTTGATGATGTCCTCATAGTCGAGGTGCTTGATGTTATCCTCTCTAAAGAGGAGAGTGACAGCTTGTCCATCGAGGCATGAGGACGGCTTAGACTCAGTTGATGTAGCTTCTGTGTTGTCGATGATAAAGTAGCAATCCTGGAAGACTTCCACGCCCGGGTGTCTGACCTTGGTCACAGAGTCATAGATCGGCTCCGGAAAGCCATGGTAGGGCTCAGACTCTCCCTCGGTAACAAAGTATCCATTGAGGGTCAGATGATAGGGACGGAGGATAACCCCGTGCTTCTTGCGCTTCCGAACTAGGAGGTTCATCTCCTGGATATCTTCATCGGTAGGCTCGTATCCCAGTCCAAAGGGAATGTTGGGGACCTTAGCCTGTTTCAAGAGAGGTAAGGTGCTCTTCAGTGGATTGAGGGGTAAACCCGGGAAGTAACCCCGGCACATCAGAATGCGGTTGACTGTGAGATTGGCAAACGGGTCGCAGTCAGAGGATGCTGATTCATCAGTTATGGCGTTCACGGCTTGGAATCCCCACATTTCATTGTCGTCCTCCTCAATGGCTTGGGAGGCTATTCCTCTTCCCATGACGGCTTTGATCGGGGAAGCAGGAATTGTGATCGTTTTCCCGTTGAAGGGGACCCTGATTTTCTGGTGGAGAGTTGAGGTAACTGCCTTGACGGCGTGAATCCAGGGACGTCCCAGGAGCATGTTGAAGGAGGCGTCGATGTCAACTACATGAAAACTGGTTTACCTCTCCAGTGGTCCGGTTGCGACGGTTAGAGTGATAAGCCCTGCGACCTTGCGACGAGTGCCGTCATAGGCGCGTACTCCTTGATTTGTCGGGACCAAATCAGCTTCCTTAATACCCAGTTTGTGAGCCGTCTTGAGGGGAATGACATTCACTACGGATCCGTCATCCACAAGAACCATGGGCACATTCTTCTTGAGGCATTGTACGGTGATGTACAGGGACAGGTTATGATTGGCTCCGAAGGGAGGGATATCCTCATCAGAGAAGACGACCGGATTGTTCAAGTCAGGGGCGTCCTTTGTCATGTGTGCCACTATTTCTTCAGGGGAGGAGGTGGAGGGCACAGTTAATTTTCCCAAGGCTTGTAACAAGGCATGTCGATGCTCAAAGGATGTTGCGATCAGTTGCTAGATTGAGATTTCGGCTTTTGCTTTCAGCAGCTGTTTGAGGATCGAATTCTCGGGAGCCTTGGGTTGAGTGTCCATGTCCGGGACAGCTTGGTCATTTGTTGTTGGAGCGACCGTTGAATTGTTCGGGTTTTGGTAGGGGCTTCCAGATCGGGTAAGATGATCGATCTCTTTCGCCTGTTTCCCTGGCACAATATAGACGTCTTCAACATCATCTCTCTGGATGCCATTAATTTCCGAATTCCGAGGGTACCTTGGAGGGGTATTCCTTGGTGGGCAGTTTTTGTGAGGGACATTTTTGTAGGGGTGATTCTTGTGAGGGTAGTTATTGCGGAGGCGATTATTATGAGGGTGATTAACCTTAGGTGCATGCCAGAATGGTCGCGGGAGCAATTCATCCTGGTGAGGGTAGTTTTGGGTGCTCGGGGGACTCTCCCTCGGGCGTGGTGGTGGAGGATTGAAAATCAGTCAACGGTAGGCATCGTCAAGTCGGGTGATCCTTTCGGAGATACTGGCTATGGCTTCCTTAACCTGTTGGAACATGGTGAGCATAGTGGCGGCACAGAACACAAATACCCCGTCCGAGGGATCCTTCTCCAAGGCATTCACCTCGTCATCAACTGGCAGGATGAGGTGTGAGTAGTCCAGAGTCGGCTCATCGTCGGAGATAGCGTGTAGTGGATTCCTAGAGGGTTTGTTTTGTTTTTTGGTTTAGTCGGTGGGGGCAAAGGTAAATCCCCTTTCTCAATCATGTCTTGGATGATGTGTTTGAGTTTGAAGCAGGTTTCCGTGTCATGCCATTTCCCTTGATGGTACTGACAGTAGGCATTAGGGTTCCAGAAGCGGGATTTCTTGGCATCGGACGGATCCGGGGTGGGTCCGATCGGTTGCAATTTTCCTTGGTCCATGAGTCTTTTCAAGGCGCTTGCATAAGTTGACCCTATATTAGTGAACACTCTCTGGGGGCGCTCAGCCCTCTTAGCGGTTGGTTCAACGAGGTTGACCTCATCAATCTTGTTCGTTTGGCCATAAGGGCGAGATCCAGTTGATGTGGATCCCTGGTAGCCTCTACCAGTGGTTTTGGCCAGGACACCCTTTCGGAGGTCGTCTTCAATGCGTGTCCCAAGAATTTGCAGATCCTAGAAGGTCTTGATGTTTTGGTACCTTAGTAAATTGGCGTACACTGGGCGGAGATTGTTGACGAACTTCTCCACCAAGGTTGACTCACTCGGCTTGCTGACCAGCTGAGTACTTACCCTCCTCCAACGGGTTAAGAACTCGGTGAATCCCTCCTTGTCATTCTGGGTTAGGACCTCAAGAGTACGGGTATTGGCTTGGATTTCGACATTGTCGGCATACTGCTTAGAAAATTCAACTGCGACCTCATCCCAGGTAGTGAGGTTCTTCGGGTCAAGGGAGTAGTACCATTGGCGAGGGATCGGTTCCAAGGATGATGGAAAGATCCGGGTGAAAAGTTCCTGTTTGACCCCTTTTATGGCCATATAGTCTTTGAAGGCACGAATATGATTGAGTGGGTCCTCCACTCCCTTGAATTTGGGCATATCAGTCAGGGTAAAGTTGTTGGGTAGTTGATCCCCAATAGGTTCGAACCTTCGGTTGTTCTCAAGATGGATATTGTTACCCCGGGCTAGGAGTTGTTCTTCCAAGAGCTTGAGCCTCTTCTCAGTTTCAGTCAAAGGCGGAGTGTTATGTTCTCCAGTTTCCTTGTTTTCCAGGGTGTCGATACGGGTCTCGACACGATCCAGAGTGACCTTAAGAGCAGTGAGCAAGCTGGCTAGCTGAGCAGTCATGACATCTCTGTTGTTATCATTGTTGTTGTTGTTGACGGACGAAGTTGAAGACGGGGCCATGGCTCTGAGGCAGAAAAACGGATCACATTACAACTCAATCCAACACAGTTCAAAGACTGAACGCAGACAACATAAAGGACGAGACAAAGATCAGACTCAACAAGACGAGGATGACCGTGTGTGGTACCTCGGTGCTGACTCGATTTATGACGTGGCGGTGTTGACCGAACTTTTAACATGCGTCCAACATAGTGGCGTGACGCCATTGGACGAGTCTCGTGGTGAGACGACTCATAAGTAAAGACCCATAAGTACGTTTGCTTCGACTCGATCGACACGAGGCGGAATTGGAATAGTGGACTGAAGTTTTCGAAAATAGAAATTTTCAAAAAGATTCATTTGTCGCTTTATGGACGCCTTCCGAAGATAGGGATCTCCGCAAGTCGGTCAGTTGAAAGGGTTGTCTTAAGTTTATTTGTAAAAGACGGTTTTGAATTTGAGTCGGCTCGGAAAACAATGTATTGTTTCCCAAGACGGTTTTTGTAATTCAAAATTGTATGTTTTGAAAATCGGGTTTGAAATGTTTGAAGAGGTCTCAAGGACGGTGCATAGTCCTCAGGATCTCAAAAGTGTCTCGAGAAAAGGGTGTGTGCTTTTCTCGGGTTTTGAAAGAGCCATTGTCGGCGCGATACGGGTTAAAATCCGTGTCCAGACGCGGCGATTATAACGGCGTTAAAAGGTGATTTGAAATGGTTGTAGAAAACCGAGTTTGAAAATCGTCATTACGACGGCCTAGGAAGGCGTGTTGAAATGGTTATAAAAACCGGGTTTGAAAATCGTCATTACGACGGCCTAGGAAGGCGTGTTAAAATGGTATAAAAACCGGGTTTGAAAACCGTCATTACGACGGCCTAGAAAAACGTGTTAAAATGGTTATAAAAACCGGGTTTGAAAATCGTCATTACGACGGCCTAGGAAGGCGTGTTAAAATGGTTATAAAAACCTGGTTTGAAAATCGTCATTTCGACGGCCTAGAAAGGCGTGCAACGGTCGGCGAAAGACCGAGGTTTGAAATGGCCATTATAATGGCGTGAAAAGGTGTTTTTGAAAGTTTGAAAATGACACGGAAGGACTTATGATCAAGTAGCACATAAGCACTCACAGTTTCATTATATTATGCATAATGCTGACACGGGTTTTGGCTTAAGAGGGTGGGTTACAAACCAAGCAATCAAACCCCGATTTGCGAGAGGGATGCCAATCCAAAAAAAATGTGTAAGGAGGGTGCCCTAGCCTCGTGCTCGAAAGTAATGAAAGCTCTTTGACGAAACAGAAATGTGTATCGTCAATGGTATGCTTGACTCAATCGGGATTCGAAACGCGGGGATGAGAAAACTCGCTCCGACGAGACGAGTCAATTGGTCGAAAAGGGTTGGGTTATGGGCCCGGACAAGGAACCCGACCGTGACCGTAATATCAATTAATGCATTCCAACCAAGACTTCGTTCGAGTCTCACCATCTAGGGATCACAAAGACATAAGTGTCCTAGTTTTCTCCAGCGGAGTCGCCAATCTGTGGACAATGGCAGCGGTCTTTTGAAAGCCACGCTCGGCGGCGTAAAGATGCTTTTGACCGGATCGTTTTAGATCGGTCGGTTTCGTCTCGGTAAGGGTCTCGAAATGATTAGAGGTGTTCAGAGTCGCCACCAAGCATTTGTGGGATGCTTGGAACCCGTTCGAATCCACTTTATACCTCGGTCAAACGAAGCACAAAGCAGTGTTTGACATAGGTACTAAAGATAAGGAATCGTCCATATTTAGCATCCTATCTCTAGAATGACTCTCGTACGCCCTGGATAAGGTCGTCCACTATCCAAAGTTTCTGAGTAAGAGTTGAAGGTACGTATTGGGAAGCCCTTTAATCAGACACCCAATCTCGCCCGCGGTAGCGGCCTCTACTGATCGATCTTGGTTGGTTGAATGCAAAAGTTGATAAAACGGTTTAAATGCATGAATGCGCATCCAATAATTTAAACCTAACATGTGAGAGCTTTCTAAGTCGGTTGGTTTAATCCAAGTATCAAGCATAAGATGTCGAGTTGGATTTATGGTTGATTTGCATGCAAGACGGAAATTAAACATCCATTTACCGAATTGGGTTTATGGTGCATAACGTGATCCATTTGTCTTAGTAAAGCGTTTTGCAAATATGATTAGTCGTCTGATCCGTCCTATATCCGGGTTAACTGGAGTCGGGATCGTCCTAGACTGATGCTGAAAGGGGAACAGACCCCGCACCGGGCAACCATATGAGGCGCGAGCCTGTTGGCGATGTAAGGGGGTCTCCCCTGGTTTGAAAATAGGAAAAGAAACGGCCTGTTTAGGCGCGGGTCAGTCAACGGTTTACGACGCATTCTGACTATTGAACAACGTTTGTAAAATGTATTGAAAATGGGTATTTGAACCCGTTTTGGTTTGAAAGGACCGTTTAGGTCGTATTTATGTTGATTTGAGGAACGAGACTTGAACAATCATCATTATTTTGATGATATTCAGTGTCGGGTTCGACTTGGCAAGCTTGACATGAATAGTTTTGAAATAATTATGAACTAATTGTTTTAAGTTCATTTGAATATAATTAGTCAATACTCATCATTGTAGTCGGGTTAAAATCCGACATGGTATGTAGAACCAAGGATGACTTTGTGTTGGTGACTAATACATTTATTTTGGAAATGTAAAGAAATGATGAAAGGCTTTAAAATACCTTCCAAAATGTAAAGAAATGAAATAAAAGGCTTTAAAATACATTTTAAATGTAATTAACCAAATATTATCACCGAAACACGGATTAAACCATCATGGTATTAAGAACCAAGGGTGAAAAACGTTTTATGGTTAAAAACTTGTAAAAATGAATGAAAGGGTTTGAAAATATTTGAAATGGTAAAAACCGATTACAAATTAAATATGAAAATAGATTAAAGAGGAAAGACGAGAACAAACACGGTTGAGTCTGACCTGGACACCCCATTGAGGCGCGAGCCTCTGTGCATAACAAGGGGCTTGTGTCTCAGGCCAAAAAACATTTTTGTCTCGTCTAACCCATATTTTGATCGTGTTATGCATTATTTAGCATGTTATGGTCATGAAACAAGTAAAGAAATGATAAAAGAAGGATTTTTTTACACCCTCATACTTACATGCTTGGTTATGGCGAGAAACCGACGTAAGTGTAACAACTCGTTTGTTCGGAAAAGACGCGGTTTAAAACTGTTTTAGTAAGTAAAAAGAGTGTTTTATTAAGATTAGTGATGGTGTAGTGGTAGAAATGGTCGGTCAAGAGATTTAATGCGCGATGATGGTACCAAATAATGTGTAAGGCTTGTATTTACGATCGGTAGGTCGTAGATACGCGTCGGATTGTGACTTAGGAAGTCGAGTCTAGAATTTTAAGGGAGAAAAGAGGGGCGGACAATCGTGTAAGTTCTCAAATGGGGGCATTTGAGGGGTATTTATAGGAAAATGAGTGGTTGTGTGAGTTTTGAGCGACGTGGCCACCTGGGCTGCTCAAAGAGGCGCGAGCCACGTCGCGGGTCTTCGAGTTGTCCTGTCACTTTCACACAAATGCAATCATGATTTGTTCTATCCTAAGATTTGTAGTCACATGTTTGGTACTTGACCATTCATGAATCCGGGAAATCTTAGTATAGAAGGTTTTGAATGGTTTGTTTTTTGTGGTTGACTCGGTTTGACTCGTTGTTGGAGTCGGGATTTGAATTTTGAGTCGGTTTTTGGTCCGGTGTCGGTTTTGACTCTAGTTAGTGTTATTGCGACCCCGTCGTCGTGCATTAAACACTCCAGGTACTTTTGAAAAGTTTTGAAATGTTTTATTTTTGAAATCGTTTTAAGTTTTTCGGCGTAAAGTTGTACACGAACTGTCGATCAAACGCCGCGATTCCAAAGCACGTTATAGTCCGATAATCATCGGGTGTTTGTTGGAGTCTCAGCAGATACTGGGTATCTACAGCTTCCTCAACCTCATGATTAGGCCAAAGAATCTTAAGCAAGATTGTCTCACCATTTCAAGTTTTCCTAACCTTCCGTTCAAGAATCTGTTTAGGCACCTCATGATAAGACAAGGACTCATCTAGCTCTATGTTCTCCACCTCTAACACATGTGACGGATCACTCACATACTTCCGCAGCTGAGACACATGAGACACATTATGTACCCTATCCAAAGCAGACGGTAAAGCCAAACGATAAGCAACCTCTCCAACCCGGTCTAAGATCTCATATGGTCCGATGAACTTTTGACTCAGCTTCCCTTTCTTGCCAAATCTCATGACCCCACGCATAGGAGACATTTTCAAAAGAACCTTGTCCCCGACCTGAAACTCTATATCCCGGCGATGTAGATCTGCATAACTCTTTTGTCTATCCTGAGCCGCTCTCATCCTCTCCCTGATCAGCTTAATCTGCTCTACCATCTCATGTACCATCTCTGGTCCTAACACCACTGCCTCAGCATTGTCGTCCCAACAAATCGGACTCCTACATCTCCTCCCATATAAAGCCTCAAATGGCGCCATGCCAATACTGGTGTGATAGCTGTTGTTGTAAGAAAACTCAATCAAATCTAACCTCTGTTCCCAGCTACCACCAAAATCCATCACACAAGCTCGTAACATATCCTCAAGAGTCTTGATTATCCTCTCTGTCTGACCATCTGTCGCAGGATGAAATGCTGTACTCATCTTCAATGTAGTTCCCAAAGACTCCTGCAACTCTTTCCAAAACCTTGAGATAAACCTCGAATCTCTGTCAGATACTATGTCTTTAGGCACTCCATGTAATCTCAGCACATTCTTCCAATAAGGCATAGCCAATTGTGCCTTAGTCCATGTATCTTTCATTGGCACAAAATGAGCTGACTTGGTCAGTCGATCCACTATAACCCATATCATGTTGTTACCTTGCTGACTTTTGGCAAACCCACGATAAATTCCACAGAAATGGACTCCCACTTCCACTCAGGTACCTCTAAAGACTGAATCTTACCTTGTGGTCGTCGCTGCTCCCCTTTAACTCTCTAACATGTCAAACAACGGGCCACAAACTCAGCTGTTTATTTCTTCATCCCCGGCACCAGAAAGTCTTCTTTAAATCCTTGTATAGCTTGTCACCACATGGATGTACCGAATATGGTGTACAATGGGCCTCTATCATGATTGTCTTTTTCAGCTCCTCATCATTAGGGACACACCACCTCCCATCAAACCTCAAACTACCATCTGTATGAATAGAGAATCTAGACACTGTCCCTTTCTCCACTCGAGCTCTCCACTCCACCATCTTGGGATCTAACACCTGTTTACCACGAATATCATCATACATATGATGTATCCCAAGCTTCCCAACCTCATCTCTCAATCTCATCAAAGATATGTCCGTGCACAAAGAATGTACACTCTTCCTGCTCAAAGCATCTGCAACTACATTGACTTTCCCTTCATGGTAGATAATATCAATGTAATAATCGCCAATCAACTCCATCCACCTCCTCTGTCTCATGTTCAACTCCTTTTGAGTGAAGATGTACTTGAGACTCTTGTGATCTGAAAATACCTTAAAGGTCGCCCCATATAGGTAATGTCTCCAAATCTTAAGAGCAAACACAACTGCACCCAACTCCAGATCGTGTGTAGGATAATTCTCCTCATAAGCCTTCAATTGCCTAGATGCATAGACAATCACTTTACCATTTTGCATCAACACACATCCCAACCCATTCTTTGAGGCATCTGTATATACCTCAAAGTTCTCACTCCCTTCAGGCAATGCTAAGATTGGAGCTCTGGTCAAATGCTCCTTTAATGTTTGGAACGCCGTCTCACAACTCTCATCCCAACGAAACCTGTTCTCTTTCCTCATCAAGGCTGTCATAGGTCTAGCAATCTTGGAGAAGTCTTTCACGAACCGTCGATAATATCCCGCTAAACCCAAGAAACTCCTGATCTCATATACATTCTTTGGTGCTTCCCACTTGGTAACTGCCTCAATCTTTGCAGGATTCACATCTACCCCTTCCTTTGAAATCACATGCCCCAGAAAGGCAACTTTCTCCAACCAGAACTCACACTTGGACAAATTTGCATACAACTCATGCTCCCTCAAGGTCTGCAACACAATCCTGAGATGCTCCTCATGCTCCTCCTTAGTCTTAGAAAAGACTAAGATGTCATCGATGAAAACCACCACAAACTTGTCCAAAAACTGACTGAAGACTCTGTTCATCAAATCCATAAATACAGCGGGTGCATTAGATAACCCAAACGGCATCACCAAATACTCATAATGGCCATACCTCGACGTGAAAGCTGTCTTTGGTATGTCCTCCTCTCTAATCTTCACGTGATGGTACCCCGACCTCAAATCAATCTTAGAAAAGACTGCTGCACCACTCAAATGATCAAATAGGTCATCTATCCTTGGTAAAGGATACTTGTTCTTCACCGTCACCCTGTTCAGCTCCCTGTAATCTATGCACAACCTCAAGCTCTCATCCTTCTTTTTCACAAATAGAACCGGTGCTCCCCACGGTGATATACTAGGTCTAATGTATCCCCTCTCAATCATATCATCTAACTGCTTCCTGAGCTCCTCCAATTCCTTAGGACCCATCCGGTACGGTGCCTTAGAGATTGGCCCCGTCCCGGGTTTCAGCTCAACACTGAAATTTATCTCCCTCTTCGGTGGCAACCCCGGAATCTCCTCTGGAAAGACATCTGGAAACTCCCCCACAACTGGTATCTCCTCAACTGTCGGACTCTCCATCCTGTCATCTCTCACATGGCACAAGATCAACGGGCACCCCTTCCTCAGATAGGACTTCAAGGTCACAGCTGCAATCAACTTAACTTTGGGTTTGACAACGAACCCACGATAAGACACACTAATGCCCTTAGGACCTCTCAGAGACACTTTCTTTTGGTGACAGTCTATCTTAGATTTGTACTTTCCTAACCAATCCATCCTGACTATCATCTCAAAACCGTCTAAAGGAAACTCTAGCAAGTCTACAGGTAGATCAACTTTCCCAACTATCATGGATACATCTCTATACAACCTCCCACACGATACAGACTCACCCGAAGGTATAAAAACTTCCTCTCTTACAGATTCATATTCTCTCAAACCCAACTGTTTAACATGACTCGAAGATACAAACGACTGTGATGTCCCCGAATCAAACAAAACAAAGGTAAAAACACCATTAACAAGAAAAGTACCAGTGATAACATGAGCGTCTCCTCAGCTGCTTTCTTCTCCATCATAAACAGCTTTCCACTGGTTTTCTGCCCACCTCCCTGGACAGTACTAGCTGAGGTAGTCGGCTTAGCTGTAATACTCCGTATTTGTGAGTCTTCGGGTACTCTATCGAGTAGGCCTTACTCTGTCGAGTAAGGGTAAGTTGCGTTTTAGAAAAGTTTCTAACCTGTTGGGTACTCGATCGAGTAACTAGGATACTCGATCGAGTAAGGGGTACTCGATCGAGTAGCCGGTTTACGGGGAGTTTTTCTCGGGTTTTGTTAATTATGCGATTAAGATATATAACCTTCGTCGTCATTATTCTAAACACTTTTGCAAAACCTAATTTACTGTTAAAGAGAGAAAGCAAGTACGTTCTTAATCCTAATCGCATCGTTAGCAAATCCCGGAGTTTGGAAGGTCGGTTCTCACCGTTGGTTATACCGTTGAGATCCTTGCGTCGAGGGTAAGATCTATGTACCCTTTTTGTTGTCTTTCCTTTGATTTGGTTAAACCCTAATATAGGGATTTGGGGGTTTTTGAGTAGTATGTGATTTGGTAGCATTTGTATGTTGTATGATAGGAGGAGGTTTCGTAGAGGAAGCTTTTGATACGGCGGTAGAGACCGTCTCGATAGTGTGCTTTCCGGGTAGGATTTCCTACTCGTATTAGTCCCATAATGGGATGATTGTTGATGTGTTGAGATTGATTGTTTGATATAGTAATTGTATTGTGACGGTTGTGATTGTGATTGTGATTGTTGTCTATGGTTCTCGAGGCGTGTCCTCTACCGAGTGGGGTCACTTGCGGGAGTGGCTTCACGCCCTAGTTTCGCCTTCTCTGGAACCCGCCACAGAAGGGATGTGCACATTAATGGACGGGGTTATCGCTCATTATGAGGAGCGGGGATTTGGTGGGTACGGCTGCGGTCCCCCATCTGGCGTGGGCTGGTCCAGTGGACGATCGGTGATTGAGATGATTGGAATTAGTGTGGTTGTGTGTGTGTGATTAAGCTGTCTGTTTATCTTATTGTTGGTATATATTGAATTGTGTGATTAGTCGACCCGGTTGTTGTTTTGTAAACCTGCGGTGATCCATTCGGGGATGGTGAGCGGATATTGAGCAGGTATGAGACGGCAATCTTTGGGATATTTGGGATTGCTACGATATGATGATAGAAGTCTTCCATTTGTAGCTTAGTAGTTTCTTTACATTTCGAGTTAGAACGATGAAATCAATTTGAGAACATGTATTATACTTTTGGTTTTGGTTTCGAGAATTGTAACCCTTCACTAAGTATTTCTATTTAAACATTGTTTCTTTATTGTTTATTTGATTATCATTGCCTCGGGTAACCGAGATAGTAATATCTTCATACCTGAGTGGTCCTGGTAAGGCACTTGGAGTATGGGGGTGTTACAAATGGTATCAGAGCGACGATCCTGAAACCTGTAACCAATGAACCTAATGAACATAGGGAGTCAATTAAAATGAACCCGGGGTAAAGGTTGTAGGAGCTAATGCAAAGGCTTGGGAGACGTCCTGAAGTCGCGAACTCGCCCTACAATTTTGAACCGGTCACATGGGGGGGTGTATGTCAAGGTCGTATGTGTTGTTTGGTTAACTTGTGTGTGAATGTGATGACGCGTGTATAACTGTTGGAGAAGTAGAAAGCTGATAATATGAAAGAAAGGTTGATGATATATGTAGACTTGTTGTTGGAATGAAAACATGTTGGATGTTTACAATGTGGCGTTTAATAACATGATATAATGATTTCGTGAATCGTATGAAAAGATGCGTAGCATTGTATGTTTAGTGATGTTATAACGTTGATTTTATAAAGTTTTAGCATGTTAGCATATGAATAGCATGCGGGTAGCGTTTCTGAGTTAGCATGACTCGATCGAGTGGGACTGACTTGATCGGGTGGGTTTTTGACGATTTTGAGTCCAGAATCGTGTTTTTGGGCACTCGATCGAGTACCTCGGGCACTCGATCGAGTAGGGGGTCACTCGACTCGGTCGAGTATGTTAGAGATCAGAAGATCTGTTTGGGGTCTGATGTTGGGGCACTCGATCGAGTATGGTGGGCACTCGATCGAGTAGCCCGTTACTCGATCGAGTACGTTTGGGAACTCGATCGAGTAGGTTCTGGGCAGCGTGTTTTCTTGTTTTGAGGTTTTGGCACGTATGTTTATGTCCACCCCCTTTTTCTGTTATAGTTTCAAGATGCCGCCCAAGAAGAATGCGTTGTATGCGAGAGCTGAGCTTATGACCATGGATGACATCGTTAAGATGTTGGAGCATCAGGATGCTCTTACTGAGGCTTTAAAGACTGTGGTAAAAGATAAGGATAAGGATAAGGAGAAGGAGGTTGATCATTCTAAAATCAGCCTCTATATAGCGAGGTTTAACCCGAAAGAGTATAAGGGAGTTGGGGAGCCTAACCTTCTTGATAGTTGGCTTAGAGAGATGGAGAACATATTAGATTTGGTTCACTGTCCTGATGAGATGAGGGTGGAACAAGCTGCGTTCTATCTGAGGGAGGCAGCTGGCAAGTGGTGGGATACAGTGAAAGTGAGTGCTAAGGAGATATATACAAACCAAGGTTTACCTGCTATATCTTGGGAGGAGTTTCGTAGGGCTGTGAGAAAGGAGTTAACCTAGGAGCATGTGAGGAGTAAGTTGAGAGAAGAGTTTGTGAGTTTTAAGATGACCATTTGAGATGTCGTGGCCGAGTACTACAGCGGTTCAATGACAAGTCTAGATATCTTGAGGATATGGGTTTGAATGAGGAGAATTTGGCGTTGAGGTTTGAGAGGGGGTTGACCCCTAAGATTATGGATAAGTTACCCGTGGGAGTCCTTACTGATGTTAAGGAAGCTTATGAGAGGGCTGGGAGAGCTGAGAGGTTGGTGGAGATGGCTCAGGAGAGGTCAGGTGGTGAGAAAAGGAAGTCGGAGAGCGAGGGTGGTGGCCAATCTAATCACAAGAAAGGCAACCACAATCTGTCTAAGGGGTTTTCTTCTGGGTCAGGGTTCAGTGCTGGGGCTTCCTTTGGGCGTGGCCGTGGAAGTGTTAGTGGTAGTTGGGGAGTGACTGCTATAGTTTGTGGTGGTGTAGGCCACAAGAGACATGAGTGCACAAGTGCACCGGGAACTTTCCGGAGACTGCGCGAGCTATGCGAGCAATAGACCGGCCGGGTCGTGGCCAAACCGGGAAGTCGAGTTACAGAGTGGAGGCAACCGCAACGACGGTAATTCTTATCGAAGCCACCAACGAACAACAACAACAATCAAGGGTCGGGTGCTAAGCCGACCACTTCAACCAAGATCTTGTCCGGGGAGGTGGACGGAAGACCGATGGAAAGTTATTCATGATGGAGAAGAAAGCGGTGAGGAGGATGCACACGTTATCACCGGTACTTTCCTTGTTAATGGTATTCATACCTTTGTTTTGTTTGATTCGGGGGCTTCTCAGTCGTTTGTATCTTCAAGTCATGTTAAACGGTTGGGTTTGAGGGTATATGAGTCTGTTAGTGAGCAAGTTTTTATACCTTCGGGTGAGTCTGTATCATGTGGGAGGTTGTTTAGAGATGTATCTATGATAGTTGGGCAAGTTGATCTACCTGTAGACTTGCTAGAGTTTCCTTTTGACGGTTTTGAGATGATAGTCGGGATGGATTGGTTAGGAAAGTATAAAGCTAAGATAGACTGTCATCAAAAGAAAGTGTCTTTAAGAGGTCTTAAGGGCGTTAGTGTGTCTTATCGTGGGTTTCTAGTCAAACCCAAAGTTAAGTTGATTGCAGCTGTCACCTTGAAGTCTTATCTGAGGAAGGGATGTCCTTTGATCTTGTGCCATGTGAGAGATGACCGGATAGAGAGTCCGACAGTTGATCAGATACCAGTGGTGGGAGAGTTTGCAAATGTTTTTCCAGAGGAGATTCCGGGGTTGCCACCAAAGAGGGAGATAGATTTCACCGTTGAGTTGAAACCGGGGACGGGGCCAATCTCTAAGGCACCGTACCGGATGGGTCCTAAGGAGATGGAGGAGCTCAGGAAACAGTTAGATGATCTGATAGAGAAGGGATACATTAGACCAAGTGTATCGCCGTGGGAGCACCAGTTCCTTTCGTGAAGAAGAAAGATGGGAGTTTGAGGTTGTGCATAGATTACAGGGAGCTGAACCGAGTGACGGTGAAGAACAAGTACCCTTTGCCAAGGATAGATGACCTGTTTGATCAGTTGAGTGGTGCATCGGTCTTTTCCAAGATTGATTTGAGGTCGGGGTACCATCAGGTGAAGATTAGAGAGGTGGACATACCAAAGACAGCTTTCACGTCGAGGTATGGCCATTATGAGTATGTGGTGATGCCGTTTGGGTTGTCTAATGCACCGGCAGTGTTTATGGATTTGATGAACAGAATCTTCAGACAGTTTTTGGACCAGTTTGTGGTGGTATTTATCGATGACATCTTAGTCTATTCCAAGACTAAGGAGGAGCATGAGGAGCATCTGAGGATCGTGTTGCAAACTTTGAGGGAGCATGAGTTGTATGCTAAGTTGTCCAAGTGTGAGTTCTGGTTAGAGAAAGTTGCTTTTCTGGGGCATGTGATCTCTAAGGAGGGAGTGGCTGTGGATCTGGCGAAGATTGAGGCAGTGACAAAGTGGGAAGCACCAAAGAATGTTGCTGAGATTAGGAGTTTCTTGGGTTTAGCTGGATACTACAGACGGTTCGTGAAAGATTTCTCCAAGATAGCTAGTCCTATGACAGCGTTGATGAGAAAAAAGAACAGGTTTCGTTGGGATGAGAGTTGTGAGATGGCGTTCCAAACATTAACGGAGCGTTTGACCACAGCTCCTGTCTTAGCATTGCCTGAAGGGAGCGAGAACTTTGAGGTTTATACAGATGCCTCAAAGAATGGGTTGGGATGTGTATTGATGCAGAATGGTAAAGTTATTGCCTATGCTTCTAGGCAATTGAAGGCTTATGAGGAGAACTACCCTACTCATGATCTGGAGTTGGGTGCGGTGGTGTTTGCTCTCAAGATTTGGAGACATTACCTTTATGGAGCAATCTTTAAGGTATTTTCTGATCACAAGAGTCTCAAGTACATTTTCACTCAAAAGGAGTTGAACATGAGACAGAGGAGGTGGATGGAGTTGATTGGCGATTATGACATGGAAATTATCTACCATGAAGGGAAGGCCAATGTTGTTGCTGATGCTTTGAGTAGGAAGAGTGTACATTCTCTGTGTACAGCTCTAACTTTGATGAGGCTGAGAGATGAGGTAGCGAGGTTTGGGATACATATGATGCAGAAAGGAGATGCTATGGGTGATATGACAGTGCAGCTTGAGTTTTATGATGACATTCGAGGTAAGCAGGCGTTGGATCCTAAGATAGTTGAGTGGAGAGCTGGAGTAGAGAAAGGGACAGTGTCTCGATTCTCCATTCACACAGATGGTAGTTTGAGGTTTGACGGTAGGTGGTGTGTTCCTAATGATGAGGAGTTGAAAAAGACAATCATGACAGAGGCGCATTGTACACCATATTCAGTACATCCAGATGGTGACAAGCTATACAAGGATTTGAAGAAAACGTTTTGGTGGACTGGGATGAAGAAAGAGACAGCTGAGTTTGTGGCCCGTTGTTTGACATGCCAGAGAGTTAAAGGGGAACAGCGACGACCACAAGGTAAGATTCAGTCTTTAGAGGTACCTGAGTGGAAGTGGAAATCCATTTCCATGGATTTTATTGTGGGTTTTCCAAAGAGTCAACAAGGTAACAACATGATTTGGGTAATAGTGGATCGACTGACCAAGTCAGCTCACTTTGTTCCAATGAAAGATACATGGACTAAGGCACAATTGGCTGTGGCCTATCGAAAGGACGTGCTTAAGTTACATGGAGTCCCTAAGGACATAGTATCTGACAGAGATGCGAGGTTTATATCAAGGTTTTGGAAAGAGTTGCAGGAATCGTTGGGAACAACTTTGAAGATGAGTACAGCATTTCATCCTGCGACATACGGACAGACTGAGAGAACAATCAAGACTCTTGAGGATATGTTGCGAGCTTGTGTGATGGATTTTGGGGGTAGCTGGGAACAAAGGTTGGACTTGATAGAATTTTCTTACAATAACAGCTATCACACTAGTATTGGTATGGCACCGTTTGAGGCTTTGTATGGGAGGAGATGTAGGAGTCCAATCTGTTGGGACGATAGTGCTGAGGCAGTGGTTTTAGGACCAGGGATGGTGCATGAGATGGTGGAACAGATTAAGATGATCAGGGAAAGGATGAGAGCAGCTCAGGACAGGCAAAAGAGTTATGCAGATCTACATCGCCGGGACATAGAGTTTCAAGTTGGGGACAAGGTTCTTTTGAAAGTGTCTCCTATGCGTGGGGTTATGAGATTTGGGAAGAAAGGAAAGCTAAGTCAGAAGTTTATAGGGCCTTATGAGATCTTAGAGCGAGTTGGGGAAGTTGCATATCGTCTGGCTTTACCAGCTGCACTAGAGAGAGTGCATAATGTGTTTCATGTATCGCAGCTGCGGAAGTATGTGAGTGACCCGTCACATGTATTAGAGGCAGAGAGCTTAGAGCTAGATGAGTCCTTATCATATCTTGAGGTGCCTAAGCAGATTCTTGACCGAAAGGTTAGGAAGACTAGGAGTGGCGAGACAGTTTTGCTTAAGATCCTTTGGTCTAACCACGAGACTGAGGAAGCTACATGGGAGCCAGAGGAAGCTATGAAAGAGCGTTACCCTTTTCTTTTTGATCAGGTATGTGTGGTTACGGGGACGTAACTTTGTTTCTTTTAGGGGGGTAGGAGATGATCGCGAATGGTTTTTAAGAGTTTTATACCCTTTTTGTATGTTGTGTCGGTATGTTTGTCGGGATGAGTTGAGTTAGTAACATGTTTTATGTTGAATTTTATTTTGGTTGTTGAGTCGGGAGTGTTATGGGAGTACCTTTGTTTAGTAGTGGTTTGAACTTCGGGGACGAAGTTCTTTTTAAGGAGGGAAGACTGTAATACTCCGTATTTGTGAGTCTTCGGGTACTCTATCGAGTAGGCCTTACTCTGTCGAGTAAGGGTAAGTTGCGTTTTAGAAAAGTTTCTAACCTGTTGGGTACTCGATCGAGTAACTAGGATACTCGATCGAGTAAGGGGGTACTCGATCGAGTACCTTGGGTACTCGATCGAGTAGCCGGTTTACGGGGAGTTTTTCTCGGGTTTTGTTAATTATGCGATTAAGATATATAACCTTCGTCGTCATTATTCTAAACACTTTTGCAAAACCTATTTTACTGTTAAAGAGAGAAAACAAGTACGTTCTTAATCCTAATCGCATCGTTAGCAAATCCCGGAGTTTGGAAGGTCGGTTCTCACCGTTGGTTATACCGTTGAGATCCTTGCGTCGAGGGTAAGATCTATGTACCCTTTTTGTTGTCTTTCCTTTGATTTGGTTAAACCCTAATATAGGGATTTGGGGGTTTTTGAGTAGTATGTGATTTGGTAGCATTTGTATGTTGTATGATAGGAGGAGGTTTCGTAGAGGAAGCTTTTTGATACGAGTAGAGACCGTCGATAGTGTGCTTTCCGGGTAGGATTTCTACTCGGTATTAGTCCCATAATGGGATGATTGTTGATGTGTTGAGATTGATTGTTTGATATAGTAATTGTATTGTGACGGTTGTGATTGTGATTGTGATTGTTGTCTATGGTTCTCGAGGCGTGTCCTCGGCTGAGTGGGGTCACTTGCGGGAGTGGCTTCACGCCCTAGTTTCGCCTTCTGTGGAACCCGCCACAGAAGGGATGTGCACATTAATGGACAGGGTTATCGCTCATTATGAAGAGCGGGGATTTGGTGGGTACGGCTGCGGTCCCCCACTGGCAGGGCTGGTCCAGTGGACAGTCGGTGATTGAGATGATTGGAATTGGTGTGGTTGTGTGTGTGTGGTTAAGTCATCTGTTTATCTTATTGTTGGTATATATTGAGTTGTGTGATTAGTGACGACCCGGTTGTTGTTTTGTAAACCTGCGGTGATCCATTCGGGGATGGTGAGCAGATATTGAGCAGGTATGAGACGAGTACTGGGATAGCTGGGATTGCTACGATATGATGATAGAAGTTTTCCGCTGTAGCTTAGTAGTTTCTTTACATTTCAGTTAGAACAGTAAACAGTCAATTTGAGAACATGTATTATACTTTTGGTTTTGGTTTCGAGAATTGTAACCCTTCACTAAGTATTTCTATTTAAACGTTGTTTCTTTATTGTTTATTTGATTATCATTGCCTCGGGTAACCGAGATGGTAATATCTTCATACCTGAGTGGTCCTGGTAAGGCACTTGGAGTATGGGGGTGTTACATTAGCACCCGACCCCTGGTTGTTGTTGGTGTTTGTAGCTGGCTTCTGATAAGAATTACCGCCATTGTGGTTACCTCCACCGTTGTTGCTCTAGCCTCCCCGGTTGTTCCATGACCCAGCTGGTCTGTTGCTCGCATAACTCTGTGCCGGACCCTGGGAATAGCTCCCCTAAGCCGGTCTCTGAAAACCTCCGGCACCACACTGGTACACTCATGTCTCTTATGGCTTACACCGCCACAGTTGTAACAAGTCATCCCCCAGCTACTGCTGCCACTCCCACGGCCACGCCCCAAGGAAACCCCAGCACTAAACCCCGAGCCAGATGAATAAGCTCTCGCCTGAGTGTGGTTGCCCTTCTTATAATTAGATTGGCCACCACCCTCGCTCTCAGCCTTTATTTTCTCAGCACCTCTCTCTTGGGTCATCTCCATCAACCTCTCAGCCCTCCCAGCTCTCTCATAAGCTTTCTTAACATCTGTAAGGACTCCCACAGGTAGCTTCTCCATGATCTTGGGGGTCAACCCCTTCTCAAATCTCAGAGGTAGGTTCTCATCACTCAACCCCATATCCTCAGCATACCTAGCCTTCTCATTAAACTTACGGTAGTACTCAGCCACCGTCATGTCAGATGCCATCTTAAACTCATCGAACTCCTCTCTCAGCTTACTCCTCACATGTTCTGGTACGAACTCTCGCCTCATGGCTCTCCTGAACTCATCCCAAGGTATAGCAGATAGTCCCTACTTCGCGTACATATCCCTAGCATTCACCTTTACCTTGTCCCACCACTCACCTGTCGCTTCCCTCAGGTAGAACGCAGCTTGTTCTACCTTCAACTCATTCGGGCAATGCACCAACTCCAGGATATTCTCCATCTCTCTGTGCCAATTATCTAGAAGAATTGGCTCCCCGGTTCCCTTATACTCTTTCGGGTTGAATCTCGCTATGTGGATGCTGATCTTTGAATGATCAACCTCCTTATCCTTTCCCACTCTTTTCAACGCTTCCGTAAGAGCATCTTGGTGCTCCAATATCTTTACTATATCATCGGTGGTCATGTTCTCAGCTCTAACATACAAGGCGGTTTTCTTTGGCGGCATCTTGTAACTATATAAGAAAAGGTAGATATAAATACGCATACTATAACCCAAAACACGTATATAGCCTGCCCAGACCCCACTCCATCGAGTACCAGAACCCACTCGATCGAGTTGAGGCTACTCGATTGAGTGCCCAACCTACTCGATCGAGTGCCTCGACTCCAGAACCTAATCAGACCTCTGATCATAAACATACTCGACCAAGCTGACACGCCACTCGATCGAGCGGCCCCTACTCGATCGAGTGCCCCTATGTACTCGATCGAGTACCCCAAAAACACGATTCTGCCCAGAAAACATCAAACTACCTACTCGACCGAGTAACACCCACTTGATCGAGTACCTCACCTACTCGATCGAGTGCCCCCCACTCGATCGAGTCATGCAGACTCGTATACACTACCCACATGTTCATCTCACTTTCCCAACATAATATACAACTTTTATAATTTCAATAAAATAACCATAATTACGCATGCATATATATACGTAACTCCTTATGTAATCAACAAAACGATCTACTTCATATTATCAAAATGCCATATCATAAACATCCAACTTACTTTTCATCCAATTCGATATACAAATACATTTCTTTCAATTCTTATTTCACATCTCCAATCCTCCACATTCAACATCCATAAATTCATACTACATGCTACTATATACATACACAAACTAGAAAACACACATACGACCCTGACAAGTACCCCATGTGACCGGTTCAAAATTGTAGGGCGAGTTCGCGACTTTAGGAAGTTTCCCAAGCCTTTGCATTAGCTCCTACAACTTCTACCCCAGGTTCATTTTAATTGACTCCCTATGTTCATTAGATCCAATGGTTACAGGTTTCAAGATCGTCGCTCTGATACCACTTTGTGACACCCCCATACTCCAAGTGCCTTACTAGGACCACTTTCCCGAGGCAATAATAATCAAATGACAATAACGAAACATAATTTAAATATTAATAAAGTTTAACGTGATTACAATTCTAAATCCAAACTGATAAAAATACGGTACATGTTCTCAAAAACCAAATGTATCAAACTACTAAAATACGACAGCGGAAGACTCTAATCAGTTCGTGAAGACACATCCCAGCTAGCCCAAATGTCTCTAATCAAACCTATTCAACAACTACTCACCTCCCCGAATGGATCACCACAGTTTCACAAAACAAAGACGGGGTCAGTACTAATTACACAATACAAATCACGATACAACAAGGATCAAATAGCTCAATCGTCACATCAAACCCAGTCTCCATAAACAATCTCCACATAACTGACTACACACTAAAGTGTGTAGCCCTGCCAGAGTACCCATCGCAACAAGTACTCCACACCGCCAGTGGGGGACCGCAGCCGTACCCACCAAATCCCCGCTCATCTCCATCGAGCGATAAACCCAAGTCCATTAATGTGCACATCCCTTCTGTGGCGGGTTCCTCATAAGGCGAATCATGGGCGTAAAACCACTCCCGCAAGTGACTCCACTCAGCCAGGGACACGCCCCGAAGAACACAGACAGATAAACAATAACCATAACACCAAAATCAACAACCGTCTGAATCAATCAACAAGATATAATCACAACCGTCTGAACCAATCAACAATCACTAACTACAGCACAATCACCACTCATATCATGTAACTAATACTGAGTAGGGAAAACCCTACCTGGAACGCAACACACATAGCAGACGATCTAGCAGCTGTCTCAAAACCTTTCTTCTACGAATCCTCCTCCTAATCACATAATCATACAATCACTACTAACACAACAAATCATAAAAACCCCCAATTCCCAAAATTAGGGTTTAAATAAAGTCAACCAAATGCTATAAAAATGGTACGTGAATCTTACCCTTGACGCAAGGAACACTATGATGCAAAGAACAACGAAATCCGACCTCTCTAGCTCCGGGATTTGTCAATAAAGCGGAATAGCAAAGCAACGTACTTGAGAACTCTTTTAAACAGTGAATTAGGTTTTAGCAAAAGTGTTTTAGGAAGATGACGAACTTATAATATATTAATCCGTTTTATTAACAAAACCCGTCAATTAACACCCGTAACCCGACTTACTCGATCGAGTAAGTCTTGTACTCGATCGAGTGCCACTTACTCGATCGAGTACCCTACAGGCAGAACACTGTTTCGTAAATCAAAACACCCTTACTCGACAGAGTAAGGCCCACTCGATAGAGTACCTAGAGACTCATAAAACCGTAGTATTACAAATGCACTTGTAAGTTGTAATGTATACTCCTATGATCATTTTATTGCTATCATGTCACCATAAAGGCGTAAAAGATAAATCCGTCTATGTTTTTGGCCAGCATAAGCAAACATGCAATTTAGTGACAACAAAATTATAGTTTGTTAACTTTTAACTTTAACCGTTAATAATAGAAACTCTTAAGAGCTCTCTTTCACAATAGTTAAGTGACTTAAAAGATTTAGGGTCGATTCCCAAGTTTCAAGAATGGCTTCTGTTGATAATCATAAGATCAACATACCTTATGCATGCTAATCTTTCAATGTGGGACAAATCTACTATTTATACATAGTATATTCACAACACCTCAATTATTTTTCAATGTGGGACAAATAACATACTAATAAATACACCATCTTTTTCACACCTAACTCGCCATCCAACCCGAATCCCGAAATACGGACAATTGCTACTCATTATATCTAATAGTAGTTATATTTAATATTAAATAATGAGCAAATACTAACAAACTAATCTTATCTAGAGTCTAAAGTTTTTCGCACATATTGATGTGACTCATATTTGAGCACATTTAGTCCCCGAATTAACCTCGTTCCCATGCTTTATAGTGCATAATTAGGTCATATTCTTTAACAAACTGATGAAATATCTTAAAACAAACAAACTAATAAAAAGTCTTGAAGCAAACAAACTGATAAAGTTCATAAATAAAAATAATACGAGAAAGTAAATTATTTTTCCCTGGTGATGCTATCTTGGCTCGAAGATTAATTATTCCCTTCAGGGGAGGTGAAGAAATCAGCAACTTCTAAATGGGTTGTATTTCTAATATCAAAATCGCCATCTCTATCTTCATAAACTAGATTAGTCTCCCTTTCTTTCCTTTCTGCTTTATTGATTGTTGGTAGCGATCAACCAAGTGCTTTGGAGTACAACAAACACGAGACTAATGGCCCTTTCCTCCACATCGATAACATATATTAGTCACATTTTCATTTCTATTTTTCTCAAATTTGTTATCATCATTATTATACCTCTTTTGATGGGAATATGAGTTCTTAAAAGGACCAGCACGACCTCGACCAAGACCATAACCACCACGACCTCGACCAAAACCATAGTCACCACGACCACGCCCACGACCACGAAAACCGCGTCCCTGACAAATGCTTCTGGCAGGATCTTTGTGAGCTATCACATTCGCCTAAGAGAATGGAGTTGAACCAGTTGGACGTGATTCATGGTTTTTTATCACTAATTCATTGTTTTGCTCAGCAACAAGAAGACAAGAAATTAATTCAGAATATTTTTTAAAACCTTTTTCACGATATCGTGTCTGCAGGACAACATTATTTGCGTGAAAAGTAGAGTAAGTCTTTTCTAACATTTCTTCATCAATAATTTTCTCTCCACATAATTTTAGTTGTGAAGTAATTTTGAACATGGCTGAGTTATATTCACTTAAGGATTTAAAATCTTGTAATCTCAAATGCATCTAGTCATAACGAGCTTTCGGTAATATTACCGTTTTCTGGTGGTCGTATCGTTCCTTTAGATTTTTCCAAAGCACTTGCGGGTCTTTAATAGTCAAATATTCAACTTTGAGTCCCTCGTGAAGGTGATGGCGAAGGAATATCATGGCCCTAGCCTTATTCTGACTCGATGTTGTGTTATTTTCTTTAATAGTCTCACCAAGAGCTTTTGCATCAAGGTGTAATTCAGCATCAAGCATCCAAGATAAATAATTTTTCCCGGTAATGTCAAGAGCCTTAATTTCTAGTTTCGTAAGGTTCGACATAATGACTATACGAGAAAATAATTTTGTATTAGATGAAAAACTCGCGATCAAATGGAAATAAAAAAAATAAAATAGAATAGCTAAACCATTCAATAAAAATAGAAAAACCGTGGAATTAAAAGCTAGAATTTAAATACCGTCATATATAAATGCCATATAATAATTATTTAAAAACACACCAATCCCATAGTCTACCATTTCCATATTTATTACTGTATATGTTATGGGATGACTAACAAACACGAGAACATATGATCTATAGGTTATTAAATATTAATCCATTAAAAAAAACGTAAACGATATCAGACGTACACGTATTATAACAATTGTTATTCAAGGTAACTTAAACAAGGTGATAACTGATAACAATGAGAATTATGTTAATAGGATAGGATTAGCACACATTTTTTTTTTTAGCACACATGGTTATAAGCTGTAAACAACTAAAAATGTTTTCACACATTAAACGTTAGACATGCATGACAACGTACATGGTTCAACCAAATCTAATGTATGCTCAGCCGTTTATTTATCAATATTTATGGGTAAAACATTGTATAAAAAATAACAATTCGCTAAAACTATATTATAAAAATTATAGGAAACATACCTGAATCGAGTAAAAGATAATAGTGCGTTTTAATTCGATTAGAGAGTCGTGCTAATAACGTATTATAAACTATAAAGATTAGAGAAGAAGAGTGAGTGATGGGAGAAATGTGTATACTTCTTATTAGCACAATAGAATATATATACACAATGCAAATGAGAGTTATGCAATAGGAATATAAAGTGATGAGTTTAGAACCATCTACCATTAAAGGCATTCATACTACAATTATCTACATTCATAATAGTGTGACTTATGGACATCCACAATAATACTTTCATAATAATTAAGTATTAATAATAGTAATTTTAAAATTAACATTGATAATGTTATTAATAATATTATTGATAATTAATATTAATATTAATAATTATATTAGTAATATTAGTAATTATATTGACGTGAATATTATTGATTTTAATAACCATAATATTCATTATAATAATAATAGTGAGGATGAATATTATTACACTTATTATTATTATTATTATTATTATTATTAAGTTTTAGATGAGCTGAATTGAAATAAGCTGAATTTAGTAGAGCTGAGTTGAACTGAATAGAACTGAACTGAATTGAGCTGCACTGAACTAAATAAGGCTGAGCTGAGCTGAAAATAATTCAGAAAAACAAGACCTTATTGTAACAAACTACCGTCCGTCTTGCTTCAGACCGCCTTATTTCAGACCGTAATAAGACCTCTTATAAGTAAGAAGCACATGGGTGGTGAGACACCCCCATGTGATTTCCCACTCACACCCTAAATGGGTTTTTTGTGAGAAGAAAGGGTATCTGTCTGACAATTTCAAACAGATATGACAGTCTGAAATAAGAATTTGTGAACAAACTATAACATAAAAAGACCAAAAAGTATATACTAACAAAAAAAGACCAAAAAGTGTTCTTTTGCATTTGTTGTTAAAGCAGACGTTTTTAGCAATTTAGCATTTTTCCCCGTCACGCCCATTACATCTTTTTTCTCGCCACTTTAATAATGCTAGTCCCATAAGCACATGGTAACTTTTCTGCTTGTAAATAAAACAACACAAAATGTTTAAATGGGAAATAGATTCTCTTCATTTCCTTTCTCTCCATTTCCTCTTACAATCTCCTTAAATAATAATTTACTCTTTCACCCTCATTTTCATTTATTTTTGTACGTAAATTTAACCGTTAGATGTTGTCAATATACGATCCGGATCATTAATAGGTACTTGTCTCTCCATTATTTCTGAGAAAATGGGCACGTTTAATTGGTAGCAATGGTTTTGATTTCGTACGATATTTGTCTTCTGAGTTTTGCCAAATAAACACACCTCAACAAATATTTGAACTTCTTGATTGTTGAATAATTGGAAAACCAATTTTATATAGTTAAATAATCAAACATTCAAACGTAGAGATAATCTATCTATATATATATATATATATATATATATAAAAGAGAGTTTTTTCGAGCGATCTGAGAGCGTCCACATCATCACAAATCAATTTAGGAAAGTATAATTTTTGATGTAAAAAATAATGTGGAGAATCTTTTAATTATTATAATATGTATATTTCCTAAATTATATTCAAGTGATATTTCCAATTTTTATATCAAACTTTTACATTTCATTTGGCAAAAAAATATCGTTAAAAAAATTATGAAAATAATATAATTAGCTTTGTGTTAAAAAATGCTATCATTAGAGTATAAATTTCATATTATTTGCACATATTAAAGATGGTGTACTTCTTAATACGTAAAATTGTGTACGTTTTAGTATGTTTTGTCCCACATTGGAAAATAAGTAGGTGTGGTGAATATACTACATATAAATTGTAGAATTGTCCCACATCGAAAGATTAGTATAAGGTGATGTGATCCTATGATTATAAATAGGATGCATTTTTGGAACTTATGTATCCACCCAAAATTTTTTGAGTCTCATAAATATTGTTTTAAAGAGCTCTTAAGATTTTCTATCATTATCTACGATATGATATAAAAAATAAAGTGGAAATCGTTGGGAACTACCCGGGAAAGAGTTAAGAACATGAACAAGAAAATAAAAAAATAACTAAAGGTTTTACTAATGTTAGTCTCCTGGCATAATACAAAACTAAAGATTTTACTAATGGTTGTCTTCTGAATGCAGTAATAGAGCGTTAATGAGTCGTTATATGTACGATGTAGAGATCTATATCTAATGATCGAGACTAAGTGGTTTTACCTTCAAAGAAATAATATGTATACAATAGTGAGTTTTTAAGAAGAGACATGTATTTCTTGGTATGTTATATCTTTCACATTGAAAAATAATGTTGGCATTATGAACATACTACGTCTAAATAATTAAATTATGTATCTCACATTAAAATAATAGTATACGGTAGGGTGATTTTATAAATATAAATAGGAGGCATCCTTGAAACTTAGATATTAATACAAAATTTTTTGATATAAAAGATATAGACTTTTTAGTATGTTATATGTCCCACATTGAAAAATAATGTAGGTGTTGTGAATATATTATGTATAAATAATAGAAATGTCTCATATAAATACATTTTCTATATTATATTAAAGTGATGTTTATAATTTGATATAAAAACTTTATATTTCATTTGAAAAAAAAGTATCGTATGAAAATTATATAATTAGGCTGTGACAAAAAAAAATGTTATCATTAGAGTGTATATTGTATTGTATTGCATTTTCTCATTATTAAATCGGGTTGATGTCAAAGTAGGTGCAAAAAAAAATGGTGTAGTTAGTATGTTATTTGTCCTACATTGAAAAGTAACATAAGTGTGGTGAATATACTATGTATAAATATTAGAATTGTCCCACATCGGAAGATTACCATAAGGCATGGTGATCTTATAGTTATAAATAGAAGTCATAACCCAAAATCTTTTGATTCCCTTAAGTATTGTGAGAGATAACTCTTAAAAGAGTTTGTATTACTGTCTCTACAATAATAATTTCTAACCTAAAATGTTTGGAAAATCTTTTATTTATTATAATATATACTATCAAATAGAATTTTTCCACATCGAAATATAGCATAAGGTGGGTGATTCTATGAGCATCCTTGGTACTTAGGCATCAACCTAAAATCTTTTGAGTCGCTTAAGTATTGTCTTGGAGAGCTCTTAAAAGTTTATATCATTATATTTTCTACCTATAGATTTTACATGTCACATATTGAAAAATAATGTAGGTGTGGTAAAAATACTATGTTTAAATAATATAATTAGAATTGTGTTAAAAAATATTCTATCATTAGAGTATAGGTTCTTATCATTTGCACATATTTTAATTATGATAAAAAAAAATAGAAAACAAACGTTCATGGTAGCATGTGTAATCTATCAAAGTTCAAGGTTACCATGAGAAATTTCCAATATTAGAATGATATAGTTAACTAAATTTACATTTAAAAGAGAGATATCCGTATCAATAAAACAGTAAAGGGGGTATTATTTTTTAATTGTTTTATTGCCACGCCATCAAACTTAACGTCCATTTAACAGCCTTTACATTAGGGGGTACCATAGGCAAAAAAAATGGAACCTCAAGGGTACCATAGGCAGATTTTTAAAAGTAGGGGTAACATGGAAAATCTAACAAAATTAAGGGGTACCACGGAAAATTTCCGTATCTCAATTATGTTAAATTTTTTTTGAAAAAAAATAACATACAAATATTAATGGAGAGTACTTGATCATATTATTAAATATAAATATAACTATTAGATATAATGAGTAACAATTGTCTGTATTCGGTATTCGAGATCTGGTTGGATGTCGAACTAAGTGCAAAAAAGGTGGTGTAATTCTGAGTATGTTATTTGTCCCACAATGAAAAATAATGCAGGTTTGATTAATATATATTACGTATAAATATTAGAATTGTCCCACATCAGAAAAAAAACCCAATTTTTGTGAATATATTACTTATAAATAATAGAATTGTCACACATCGAAAGATTAGTATAAGGTGGAGTGATTATATGATTATAAATAAGAGTTAACCCACGTATATATTAATTTTGTCTTTTGGAAAGAGATATTTTAATAATATGTAAACAAATCATTAGACATATAATGTAAACATTAAACGCTTATAGCGTTTTTTTTTTGCATTATAAATAAGTTAATTACCCCGTTGCAACGCACGGGCATTCAAACTAGTTGTGAGTAAAGTTTGCAATGGAACAAGTATTTTCGTTGGGGAGTGGGGACATTAATTCTCTCTTTTCCTTAGAAGAAACTTTTAGGTATAATAAGTGTAAATTATCATTACTACCTTTTAAAATGCAGTTTTCTAAACTTACTCTCTTTTATAAATTTTTAAAAAAAATTACTTTCTTAATATTGTCAAAGTTTAAAACTTGCTACCAAACCTATACCTTTGTGTCTTTATGACAAAATTGCTCCCAAGTAATTTAATGTCCATGTTACTCCTGAACCTATCTCAGTTATCCGCCCTTCAACCATCGATAACCACCACCAACCACCACTATCACGTATTCTCATCAGGGGCATCTTTAAGGGTGTTCAAGTGGTGCAGCTGAATAGGACCCCGAGATTTTTGGGGCCCCTAAATCCCCATTGCTATGCGAAAGAGGCAAACAAAAGACCTAAGTCGATTTTTCTGTTCACGGCATAACTATCACCCGTACATAATAATGTCTTTACCTGTTCCTTTGTGAACACCATCGTGCAATATATAAATTCTATCAACCCAAAAATCCTAGGACTATTTGTTTTTAATGTTTTCAAAAATAATCTCTTAATTTATAGTATGAACTTAAGTTACAAGAATTTGAGTAAATACTAGTGAAACTTCAACATCATCTCAATCATATTTACAAAACAAAATTTGGTTTCAGAAAAGACCATTTTTAGCATAAAATGTATTTATAATTATTTCGTATTTTTTAAGGGGCCGAATTTTAAATTTTCATACAGGCCCCTCAAAATTTCCCAGACGGCGCTGACTCTCAACCTACTGCCGAACTCGCTGGAGTCCGACGACTATTAGGATGATGATGCTTGTTATAACAGTATCATGATGAGAGAAAAGAGAATGAAAGAATGTATTATTGATTCATATGAAAGTAAAATACAACAGTGTATATGATCTGGTATATATAAGAGGAATAAACCGACATATACTTCTCTAACTAACTCTGGTTATTGTGTAACTAACAATGAGAGTCGTACTAACTCAATCAGTTATGCTTGTAATTAACTTACTCCCTCCGTACCAGACCAAAGGTAACACTTACTATAAACAGACGTACCACACCAAAGGTAACATTCTTTATTTGGCCCACAACATTACCAAATTATCCTTATACTCATTTGATATTTACACAAAATGACATTACATACCCCACCTACCAACCCACAATTAAACCCACAATTACATACCCCACCTATTTTTTCCCTCTTTACCCTTTCTTTTTCCACTTTTTCTTAAATACTCCATTTTTCCCTACGTTACCTTTGGTGTGGTACGGAGGGAGTATATGTTAAATGCTTATAAGTTATAACTAACTTATATGTTAGTTATTCCCAATATCTGTCTAATATTCCCCCTCAAGCTTGAGTTGGGATGAATACTAGCCATATTTATTATTTTTATATATAATATATAATTATTCCCAATACTTCTTCATATTTTCCATTCAGAAACTAATGTCCTACTTAATTTATACATGTAAAAATTTACATAGGTTTTCCCTTTCCACTTTTATTATCATCAAAAAGATGTACAACTGTGGACAACGCCAGCGGGATCTGCGTCCGCGGGATCCACAGGAGGCATTATCGACTCGAGGTTCCTTCGAATCGAATTAAGCCAAATTAGAGTCGCCACCAAGTTTTATGGGAACTTGGAACCGTTCAAGTCAACTTTACACCTTTCATCGAAAAGCATAAAGCCAATCGACTACGAGTGATTAAAGATAAAGACTTGTACCCTATATCACTCTATTTGAATGACTCTCGTAATCCAATAGTATTTAGACGGATCCACAAACCATAGATCTTGAGTAAGGGGTGAGGGTACGTGTTAGGAAGCCCATAAGGACACCTAACCCAGCCCGTCAATAACGGCCTCTACTAAGTCAAGTATCGGATTTCAAACAAGGTCGTAGCTACTACGATATATGATATGCAAACATCGTTTTAAAACCCTAACATGTGAGGTTTCCATGTCGATTTAGATGCAACTAAACTAACTTTGTCAAAGTTGTAATTTAGCATGTGGGTTGATTGATCTAACAACATACAAAACGAAGCAAACAAGGCTTAAAGGGAATGGGGGAGCCGTTGGGATCTACCCTATTACAACCCAGACATTTCATGCCGACACAACAAGAAATTAAAGATACAACTCGATCTAAATACAATTGCTATATACGACACCATACACGACACATGGCCATTCGGCCTAGGAAAACGTGCACAAGGGGTGGCCCACGGTTTACATAACTCACGGCCTTGGGTCACTCCTCGTAATGCGTGCTTTCGCTTAATCTCATCGAATTAGACATTAAGTCACACACCAAACCTTGCATTAGCATAAATCGGGCCACGTTGCTTTAAACAACATACGATTTACTACGCTCCTACATGAATTGGAGCACAACTATCTAACCAAATAAGATTAAGGTTTTTATAAATCATTTGACTCGACCAAATAGAAAACTAATTACAAACGAATTACAAGAAACGACTCGATGAGCAAAAGGTAATTACAAAATACAAAACAACGATGAACAAATGATATAAAGATGAAGCAAGAATAACAAAAGACACGGCCAAGCACACGGCCCTAGATACACGAGATCATCCTATTTCCTAGGTTAGATTAGATTCATTAGGTTAAATCGATTGCAAAACGATACTGGGTATACATTAGAAATCGATGATAAAAGAGGTCAGAAGGCTTCGCCTAAACCGAGTGCTCTACACGGCCTAAAGGGTCGAATTAAGTCAAGTTCGCTAGTTAAATTAACTCGTCGAGTGTTAATAAGAAGGTGCTAATCACGCACTCTTATACTAGCGAGAAATCATATGAAAAGAGAGATGTATTCAATTAGGTTACAGAATTGTTAACCGATTTTAATGATTGTGTCGAAGCACCCTAACATGTCTAATTAGGTTATTAAATCGATCTAATGTCGTCTAAAAGAGTCATATGTTAACAATCAGAGGTCGAACTAACATGCAACGGGTCCTAGGGCAGGCGAAATTGAGCGAGACAAGCGAGGGGTCAAAAGCGAGGAACAAAATTAGAATTCGTTTTATTAATGCCCTACCTTGAACACGAGGATATGTAAATGAGAAGGGGATACGACCGACCGATCTGAAGGATTTCTTTCCCAACTCAAGTCAACGCGGGTGTTCATGGTGGTACTTTAACTCATACTCAGACTAAACAAGTTTCATAGTTAACGATACCAAACGATGCAAAACGATAAACAATGTAAAAACGAACAATAAAAAAACAAACATAAAAAGAACGAAATAAAAGGGAGAAGAGGAGGATTTTATGCACCCTCAACCTACATGTATCGTTGACACCGTCTTGGGTCGTAATCGATCGTATATTTTATCTCGAGAGGCCGTCGTCGACGAAGGAACAAAGCAACAACACGTTTTTTGTAAATCTGGACAGCAACTTTAAAACTGCAATTTCTCACTCGTTTCACGGTGAAAATTAGATTTAAAAGATGTTTTGAAAACTAGAAAGAGAGTAGAACAAATATAAATAAACCACGCTCGTTCTGAGTTATTAGGCACGAAAAACGAGCACAAACAGAACTGGACAGACAGGAAAAGCCGCAAAAACAGAGTGTATGACACTCTGTTTTTCGAGGGGATTCGTGTACTCTCAAGGTCAATTTGGCTCGTGAATCTTTATCTAAGATGTAGATGGATGTTATATGGTTAATTAGGAACAAGAAACTCGAGTTTTTATGGAGATTTGAAGGGGAAACGAATGGTATTTCGAGAGAGACACAAACTGTTTCTCAGTTTGGATGTCTCGGTTTTGTCGAGAGTTTTGAGAGGCAATTAGGGTTTGTTTGTGGAGATTAATGCTGGTGAGTGACGGTAGTATATATGGAGAACTTAGAGGAATGAAAGTATGGCAGAGGGGAGGTATTTATAGGGTGTTAAAGTAGGGTAAAAGAGAGCAACAAGCAGTCGGGCTGCTCTTGTTTCGCTGCTGCTGTCCAGCAGCTTTCGTGAGCTCGTGTAGGGTTTAGGAGGAGTGTTTCTTGGTGGTTAAGCTAGGTTAATATGGGTAGGATACTAGGGTATGGATTAGGGTTAATGGGCACGGGTTTAAGTGGCGTTTGGAGCGGGTTTGGGGCTTGGTAATGCTGAACACGGGAAAGGGTACGGACTGGTTGCGTGGGCTGTTTGGGGCTCGAAAATAAGGAAGTACGGACGCGGGTTTGCGTGGGGTTAGGGCCTGGTTATGAGGGTGAGTGATGGGCTGGGTTATGGGTCAAGAGTTGGTTCGAGTTTGCTTCAAAAATCGTGCCCAAATCAGGTTGAAAACGAGCTCAAAATCGCGTATAAAACCGTTGTAAAAAATCGAGTTCTTCAAATACCGTTTATAAAACGATTTAAATTGATTTTTCAAATCAATTAACTTAAGAATGATTTTTCAAATCAAATATCTATTTTATTTTCAATAAAATAAACTTAAGAAAATAAATTCAAATTAAAACAATAAAATGAATTCACTTTAATAAAACATTAATTTAAATATCATTTAAATTGATAAAATATTTCATCGACGACGCCCATTCTACATCGTAAAACGAGCTCCAAATAATGACAATGACAACTAATGAATACATGTGTCCTATCATCATCGGGTGTTTGTCGGGTTCTCTATAAATTCCAATATCGACGGATACGGGTATCTACAGAGCCCCCACTTTGACTGAGGCTTGGACAAGGCGAAAGTCAAAGTATACCCCAGGTCCCTCTCGACCGAGGATTCCATGGTCGTTTATAGTCCATTAGACTTGCGTATATAAGCTCGCCAGCCATAAGAAGAGATCATACCTGAAACTTCGTTGGGGATTAACTCTTGCTTCTGTTGCGTCAAATTATCATCGCTGGTCGTCGACCCATGAAATTGCATATATGGTGGGTTGAGCCTTATCCTTAGACGCCTACGTATCCGTTTCTGACGGAATCAAACCCGCGTCGTAGTTCGGCAACTGCTGACACGTGCCCAAAGTTTATCATCTGCTGGCGTTTGTCCAAAATTCATCATCTGCTGACATTTGCCCAAAATTTATCATCTGCTGCACTTGTCCGAAATTCATCATCTGTTGACACTTGCCCAAAGCTTATCATCTGCGGGCAGGTTTCCAAATGGGATGGGACTTTCCAAGGAGGTTGCCGCCGCTTTCATCATTTGCTTTCAGCTACGGAATTCTTCCATTTCATACTCTTGTATTGAATTGAATTCTGAGTGGATGTCATCCATTTCATCTTGATAATGGTCTCTGAAGCCAACAGCTTCAGAGCCCCCAGTTTGCGATGGCTCTAAAGTCGAAGACTTTAGAGCCCCCAGTTGAAGCATATAATGTTGCATTTGAAACACAAAAAAATGTACGAGCAATAATCATCACATAAGCACATTTGGATAATCGATCTTGAAATTGGATCATTTAAAAGATTGGGTCATCGACCCGAAAATTGAATTTGAAAATTTTGAATAATTGGGCCATCGACCCGAAGTTTGAATTTGACATCCTTGGAATGTTGGGCCATCGACCCGAAATTTGAATTTAAAAATTTGAATTTTTTTTGAAATTTGGGTCGTCGACCCGAGGTCTGAGGCTGAAGTGTTGGAATGCTAGGTCATCGACCTGAAATTGAATTTGAAAGACTGGGTCATCGACCCGAAATTTGAACCTGTTAAAAATTTTGAATAAATGGGCCATCGACCCGAAATTTGAATTTGAAACGAATCATTTAGATGTTGGGTCGTCGACTCAAAATTTGATTTTGGAACGAGTCATTTGGGATGTTGGGTCATCGATCCGAGATTTAAATTTGAAATTTGCAATATACCATTACTTGGAAATTTTTAGAAATTTTGAAATCCAGTATTTTGAAATCGAACCTTGGTGGGTGAGTACGAAATGCGACTCAGACATTCTGTATGACCCGTAAATAACGTGGGCATAGCCCTCTACCGTAAAACAAAAAGGAAAATAAAACCGTAAGTGTGCACGAGTTTTAATTCAATTATTGACTTGTTGGGGGTAGAAATGTAAATTGGCCATTCTGGTGCCAAAAGATGGCAAATGGGAATCGCAGGGTCGTCGGACTTGGGACGGAGATATCGTATGTCATGGGCGTGATCTCGAGGGCACATGGGAATCAAGATCACTTGGCATTGACAAGGAGGATTAAACTCACAGAGCAACAACGTTGGCTTCGCCCAGACACTAAACACAGACTGATTTTATGAGAACACTTAGACATCACACATCACTCTTGTTGGGAACATTCTGTCACTCTTCTCCTCGCCTCCTTTCTTTTCAGCGAGTTTTCATCATTTCTTGCCACCGCCTTCTTTCTTTTCAGCGGGCTTTTAGTATTTTTCTTCCACGCCTTCTTTCTTTTCAGCGGGTTTTTCATATTTTCTGTTCCCAATACAAACCCACATCTATGTGACTCAGCATCTTTGCCTAAACCGTTAGATAAAGCTCATTCTGAGACTTGACACTACTTATCTGAACCTATATCCTTAGCCTAGCCTAAATTGAGTGCTAAGACCGACTCAACAAAGGTGGCTTCATTTGGACTTGGTTAAAACCCGTAATAAACTGACAAGATGATAACTTGGTTGATGAGTGGATTGAATCCCTTATTCTGAAGGACTGCCTACGTATTCGCGTGGAGCGAAATCAAATCCGACGTAGTTCGATGAAGGTGCATAAACCTGGCATTTTGATTGTGTGTACACACTCGAAGGTTTCACCTAAGGTATCATGTCATATCCCATTCTAGCCTGTAAAGTATCGTTAAATCCCGTGTTTGGAGTTAGGTGTAAAAGGCTTGGATCTTTTGGGATGTGGAGCTTGGTAATAACAAGTTTGAATGCTTAAAAATCATTCTGAAGGTTTGTCTTGTGGTGCTAAGGCCGAGGGCTATGGCTGCTGATGTGGTTAGAAATGGTGTCTCGGGTTTGATGAAACCCGAGTACAAATGGGTTGGGAATCGATGTGGGTTCAAATTTCCATGTCTGGATCCTAAAGGCTTGGGTGTACTAACATAAGCTGATTGATTCTCAGAATCCCTAAATATTCCCTCGTAAATGCCTCGGGACGGACTTAGGGGTATGGATAACTGCTGATGGTACTACTTGACCATTTTGGCTCCGCCTTTGAACTCCGATCAACATTTCTTTTCTTCTTTTCTTTTCTTCTTCTTTTCTCTTTTTCTTCTTTCTTTTTTTTGTCTCTTTTTCTTTTTTTTTTCTTTTTCTTTCTGAAAATGATCTTCCACCCATACTGCTTGTTACCATTGAATTCACACTGAAAACTGGGCTTCGCCAACTAAATTGGGTTAGAACTAACAATTCCTTTTTAGAATGGGTTGGTCTCTTCTCTCTTCTAGGTGGGATGATTTTGTGGGAAAAGGCTTGCCTTCCATCATCGATAGGGGAAACAAGGAGCTAGTTAGTGTTCGTCATAGAATCATCTAAAAGCTTGTCATAAGCACTGGTTCTGATGGAGGTTTTCTACCGCCAGACATGGAATAGGTAAAGGAAACAGACACGGGATCCTAAAGTATCCTTACATTTTGAAACGGGACATACTTCCACCCCAGGGATACCTTTGAGTGTGTTGTGCATTTTATCATGTTTTCGGAATGATTGAGGATTGAAAACAAGAGATATTTGGAAACAAAATTGCAACTTTTATTGGAATGACACATGCTTAACAGACTCAAAGGAATGATTCATAGGACACACCCTAGGTCATCGCGGAACAAACAACTCAAATTCAAGAAACGAAAGTCCTAGACTCGACTCGACTAAGATAAGAAAACAGATCCCGACTTATAATTTTCAAATCTGGTCATGAGCTTTCCCTTGTTCAGCTGTCAACTTAGATGCTCGGCTCTTGTCCTTGATCCCTTTGATGGCCTGCCTCCATCCCGAGGTAGTCCTCTGAGGATCTACGCCAATGATGAAGGTCGGTGAATCGAATTGTCTTTTATTTACTTCGTTAACGAGAGGAGTACATTCTAGAGCAAGACTCCCGACTTGAATTTCATTCTTCAGGCTTCGCAAAAAATTAGAGCAATCCACAAATATTTTATGGATAAGATGGGAATAATCGACACTGTCTTCGACAGAAACAAAGTTGGCGTGATCGCCAAATGGATTGGTGATGTTATTGGGTTTTATGGCTGGGATTGGGAGCGTTCCGTTCTCAATCATGTCTTGAATTTCGTGCTTTAGTCTAAAGCACCTTTCAGTATCGTGTCCCTTCCCTTGATGGAAAGCATAGTAGGCATTTGGTTTGTACCATTTGCCTTGTTGTTCAGCGGGAGGGTCCGGAGTTGGACCAATAGGCTTCAGCTTTCCTTGGGCTATGAGCTTTTGGAGAGCGTATGTATAAGTGCATCCGATATCGGTGAATGCCCTAGGTGTTTGGCGCTGCGACTTCTTCGATTGCCCTTCTAAGAGATTGATGGCTTCATCAATATGGGTCGTTGCTGGGGCCTTGGCCTTAGACGATGAGGCCCCTTGGTACCCTTTCGGTTTTTCAGCCTTAGCCTTTATGACATCATCTTCTACCTTTATCCCGATTCTTATCAATTCTTTGAAAGAGCCAAAATTCTGGTATTTCAGAGCATTGCGATAAACAGGTCGTAGATTCTTTACGAACTTATCTACCATTTCAATTTCATCAGGCTTGTTGGCTAATTTCACTCTTTCAGCGCGCCATCTTGCAAGGAATTCAGTAAAGCCTTCTTTTTCTTTCCGTGTCCTAACCTCCAGCATTCTTATATTGGTTCGAATCTCGACATTGTCAGCATAGTGCTTATAAAACTCCACCGTGATATCTTCGAAAGTAGGAAAGTTCTTTAGGTCCAGATTGTAGAACCACGCCTTCGGGTGTTCATCCAGAGATTGAGCGAAAATTTCAGAGAGCATGTCAGCAGGTACTCCCTTCAGTGCTAAGTACCCCTTATAGGCCTTAACATGGTGGATTGGATCTTCTGTGCCCTTAAACTTTGGGATATCAGTGAGTACCATGTTTGTAGGCAACTTATCCTGAACTGGGGTATAGGCCCTAGCATTTTCGTAGTGGATGTTCTTCCCCTGGGAGAGTTTCAGACGGTCCTCAATGAACTTGAACCATTTCTCCAGATCAGTCAGAGGTGGGGTAGATAAAGGGGAATCTTCACCAAGCTTTGATTCTATCACATCCATTCTGGCCCTCATGAGGTTCACGGCCTCAGTGAGTTTGTTAACAGCGTCTTCCATTGCTTGAAGTCGGGTTTTTGGCGGCCTTTCTACAAGAAAACCCCAAACTGAGTCAATATTCAAATGTAAGAGCCCCTGCACACTTAAGGACACGACACCAACTTGACTCAAACAAAGACTCGACTTAAGCCTGACTAACCCAAAAGGTTCGACTCACGGTTGGATTCAGACCTCGATTAATTTTAGACTCGACAAAACGACATGACCCAAGCCATCATAACTCGATTCTAAACTGGACTCGGTGTGACTAAACCCATGATTGGACCAACATAGTCCTTAGGTTCGTATGAAACGTCCACAATGGCTTAGCTTGGACGTTTCTGTGGACTGTCCTAGACCAAAAGGTAGACCAACACGACTCAAATCCCAAGAAGTGAGCTTGGGCGACCCAACAAGGTCGTGTTCTACACACTTGAGACGAGACACGCCTAGCCAAACACGGCCAGGACCCGAACACGACTCGACGCATTTCATGCAGGGTTAAGGTTCGAGAGGCATTTTGGATTGAATTTGAAAAAAAAAACGAATAATCGATTTGAAAATGATATTTAAAATGGGCAGCATGCCGGCTATAAAAGCTCATTTTGAGCCGAAAAAAAAAACTAGTCCTACTTGGGCAGCATTCCGCGTTTTTAAAACCATGTTATTTTGAAAGTAAGTTGTTCAAAAGTTCGGTTTTGAATGGAAAAAATGAAAAAAGACTCGGGAAATCGCCTTGCACATTGTCATTCTCACGTCATAAGGATGTATGCTCCTAGACATTTCTAAGTCTCGGCAAGTCTTCTATAAGAAGGTCTATACCCTTCATCCTTTCGGGTCTAATAGAACAAGGGCCTTTAGGTAGACTACCTAGAAGAGCATCCTCACCCTCAAGAACCACGACGAGGCGGAGCGGAAGCAAGCAATGTGCAAGCACCTGGCATAGTGGGACGTCGCCCCCCACGCGTCACAAAGAAGCGCTGGGGCGGCTCGGGAAAGTCCTTAAGGGTTTATGCATGAATCGTACCACTACGAGTAATGTTTTACTTTCCAATACTTTCTTTTCAAGTTTCACCTCGGAGGAAAAGACCCTAGAAATAAAGTGTAACTAGTCCTCTTTTCCCCAGCAGAGTCGCCAAACTGTGGACAACGCCCGCGGGATCTGTGTCAGCGGGATCCACAGGAGGCATTATCGACTCGAGGTTCCTTCGAATCGAATTAAGATAAATTAGAGTCGCCACCAAGTTTTATGGGAACTTGGAACCGTTCAAGTCAACTTTACACCTTTCATCGAAAAGCATAAAGCCAATCGACTACGAGTGATTAAAGATAAAGACTTGTACCCTATATCACTCGATTTGAATGACTCTCATAATCCAATAGTATTTAGACGGATCCACAAACCATAGATCTTGAGTAAGGGGTGAGGGTACGTGTTAGGAAGCCCATAAGGACACCTAACCCCGCCCGTCAATAACGGCCTCTACTAAGTCAACGTAGCTATTACGATATATGATATGCAAACATCGTTTTAAAACCCTAACATGTGAGGTTTCCATGTCGATTTAGATGAAACTAAACTAACTTTGTCAAAGTTGTAATTTAGCATGTGGGTTGATTGATCTAACAACATACAAAACGAAGCAAACAAGGCTTAAGGGGAATGGGGGAGCCGTTGGGATCTACCCTATTACAACCCAGGCATTTCATGCCGACACAACAAGAAATTAAAGATACAACTCGATCTAAATACAATTGCTATATACGACACCATACACGACACATGGCCATTCGGCCTAGGAAAACGTGCACAAGGGGTGGTCCACGGTTTACATAACTCACGGCCTTGGGTCAATCCTCGTAATGCGTGCTTTCGCTTAATCTCATCGAATTAGACATTAGGTCACACACCAAACCTTGCATTAGCATAAATCGGGCCACGTTGCTTTAAACAACATGCGATTTACTACGCTCCTACATGAATTGGAGCACAACTATATAACCAAATAAGACTAAGGTTTTTATAAATCATTTGACTCGACCAAATAGAAAACTAATTACAAACGAATTACAAGAAACGACTCGATAAGCAAAAGATAATTACAAAATACAAAACAAGGATGAACAAATGATATAAAGATGAAGCAAGAATAACAAAAGACACGGCCAAGCACACGGCCCTAGATACACGAGATCATCCTATTTCCTAGGCTAGATTAGATTCATTAGGTTAAATCGATTGCAAAACGATACTGAGTATACATTAGAAATCGATGATAAAAGAGGTCAGAAGGCTTCGCCTAAACCGAGTGCTCTACACGGCCTAAAGGGTCGAATTAGGTCAAGTTCGCTAGTTAAATTAACTCGTCGAGTGTTAATAAGAAGGTGCTAATCACGCACTCTTATACTAGCGAGAAATCATGTGAAAAGAGAGATGTATTCAATTAGGTTACAGAATTGTTAACCGATTTTAATGATTGTGTCGAAGCACCCTAACATGTCTAATTAGGTTATTAAATCGATCTAATGTCGTCTAAAAGAGTCATATGTTAACAATCAGAGGTCGAACTAACATGCAACGGGTCCTAGGGCAGGCCGAATTGAGCGAGACAAGCGAGGGGTCAAAAGCGAGGAACAAAATTAGAATTCGTTTTATTAATGCCCTACCTTGAACACGAGGATATGTAAATGAGAAGGGGATACGACCGACCGATCTGACGGATTTCTTTCCCAACTCAAGTCAACGCGGGTGTTCATGGTGGTACTTTAACTCATACTCAGACTAAACTAGTTTCATAGTTAACGATACCAAACGATGCAAAACGATAAACAATGTAAAAACGAACAATAAAAAAACAAACATAAAAAGAATGAAATAAAAGGGAGAAGAGGGGGATTTTATGCACCCTCAACCTACATGTATTATTGACACCGTCTTGGGTCGTAATCGATCGTATATTTTATCTCGAGAGGCCGTCGTCGACGAAGGAACAAAGCAACAACACGTTTTTTGTAAATCTGGACAGCAACTTTAAAACTGCAATTTCTCACTCGTTTCACGGTGAAAATTAGATTTAAAAGATGTTTTGAAAACTAGAAAGAGAGTAGAACAAAGATCTTAAAACAAACCACGCTCGTTCTGAGTTATTAGGCACGAAAAACGAGCACAAACAGAACTGGACAGACAGGAAAAGCCGCGAAAACAGAGTGTATGACACTCTGTTTTTCGAGGGGATTCGTGTACTCTCAAGGTCAATTTGGCTCGTGAATCTTTGTCTAATATGTAAATGGATGTTATATGGTTAATTAGGAACAAGAAACTCGAGTTTTTATGGAGATTTGAAGGGGAAACGAATGGTATTTCGAGAGAGACACAAACTGTTTCTCAGTTTGGATGTCTCGGTTTTGTCGAGAGTTTTGAGAGGCAATTAGGGTTTGTTTGTGGAGATTAATGCTGGTGAGTGACGGTAGTATGTATGGAGAACTTAGAGGAATGAAAGTATGGCAGAGGGGAGGTATTTATAGGGAGTTAAAGTAGGGTAAAAGAGAGCAACAAGCAGTCGGGCTGCTCTTGTTTCGCTGCTGCTGTCCAGCAGCTTTCGTGAGCTCGTGTAGGGTTTAGGAGGGGTGTTTCTTGGTGGTTAAGCTAGGGTAATATGGGTAGGATACTAGGGTATGGATTAGGGTTAATGGGCACGGGTTTAAGTGGCGTTTGGAGCGGGTTTGGGGCTTGGTAATGCTGAACACGGGAAAGGGTACGGACTGGTTGTGTGGGCTGTTTGGGGCTCGAAAATAAGGAAGTACGGACGCGGGTTTGCGTGGGGTTAGGGCCTGGTTATGAGGATGAGTGATGGGCTGGGTTATGGGTCAAGAGTTGGTTCGAGTTTGCTTCGAAAATCGTGCCCAAATCAGGTTGAAAACGAGCTCAAAATCGCGTATAAAACCGTTGCAAAAAACCGAGTTCTTCAAATACGGTTTATAAAACGATTTAAATTGATTTTTCAAATCAATTAACTTAAGAATGATTTTTCAAATCAAATATCTATTTTATTTTCAATAAAATAAATTTAAGAAAATAAATTCAAATTAAAACAATAAAATGAATTCACTTTAATAAAACATTAATTTAAATATCATTTAAATTGATAAAATATTTCATCGACGACACCCATTCTACATCGTAAAACGAGCTCCAAATAATGACAATGACAACTAATGAATACATGTGTCCTATCATCATCGGGTGTTTGTCGGGTTCTCTATAAACTCCAATATCGACGGATACGGGTATCTACAACAACTAATGATTAAGTGTTGATTTTAAAGTCCAATTTAAGATTTTCGAATCGTAGTAAAAATAGCGATTATGTTTTGGCTTTTAATGAAGAATTGCTCCTAATAATCTCAAGCTAGATTGGGTGATACGCCATAAATAATCCCAACTTTATTTCAGTTTTCACCCATTTTAAACCCTTATAATATTTCGTTAAATAACTAATCTCACACTTCGATTGTCTTGCTTACGCATCTAGAATTCTCTTTTCATTGAATATAATAACATTTATTTATTAACTATAGTGAGAAATTAGAAATTAAAATAGAGGCGTGATGAAAAGCCCAGCCTAACTCGACCCGTTTTTTACCGGGCTTGGTCTCTAGTGTTGACCCAAAAAGCCCGTAGACCAGTGCAAATTTAGGGTTGGATTTGGGCTGACATTTGACCCGAATTTTGGCCCAGCCCTATCCGACCCAAAATCAAAATAAAAAGGAATAAAAGAGACACACTGGATTCTGGATCCATCTGTTGACAATGAAGTTTTAACGTACTATTCCATTCCCAAGTTCCCAAATGACCAAATAGCACGCATAATGGCTCCATTATGGCTGTAGGCTGTTGCTTTTCATTCTCACTAGTGTAACTTTGTTTGTTGTCTTTTTTTAGTAATAAGAACAACCTACATTCGTAAAATCAAAATAAGCTAACAATGTTGAAAGACAAAATTAAAGTTGAGTCTATCTTTTTGTAAATCGATTAAGCTAATGTAACCTTATGGACGAAAAACCTCAATTTAGCCCGATAAGGCCGGGCTTTGGCTGACGCAATAGGCCCGCATATGAGGTTTGACCCGCTTCATTGAGCTTTTTTTTTTTAAAGCATGGCCCTAGCCCAAACCCTGCTTAGGCTGGCCCATGATCAACTCTAAATTAAAATGAACTGATCAAAAAGATATAGTTTGCTTACGATAACAAAATATGAGTTGAACTGAATAAAAAACCATTGACAGGACAAATTCAAAGTCGTATTAGTACAAAAAAAAATCGAACTCATACTAATTAAAGCCAAACAATACACATGCTTAATTACGTAAGGACATAACACAGTGAAACTTAATAATTTACTCATCTATAAATATTATTAAAAGGCTAGACATTAAATGCCACATAGACAAATGTGACATGACAACAATTAATTGTGACGTGGCAAAACATAGTCCACGTGGAAATACTAGCATAGTAGTACACATGAAAAAAAAATTATCAATTCCACATTTAAAAGTTATTCTCATAATTAATGGTAAAAAACTAAATTTAGATAATTTTAATTTCATAGGTTAATTTTTAAATCACTCTCATGCAAAGTGGATTTAATAATAATAACAATCTATAAATATAATTAAAAAGTAAGCTAAACTATCAATCATCAACTATATGTCTTATTTTAATTTCATAAGATAATTTTTAAACCACTCTCATGCAAACCTTTTACATTACATTTCTCCTTGCTCCATATTTATGTATGTAAAATCAATAACTCTATAATCTAAATACAAAATCTATATATCTAACTTAAAGGCATGCTAAATTACCTATCATAATCTACATGTCATATCTATACAATAATATAAATAGGCTACCTTGAGCATATGTATAAGACATGCGACAGCTAGAATCACTAAGAAAATTTCATTTGATAATGTGTGACTAATTAATAATATTCATTCATAGAATTAAGATAGAATACTTATTATCACGTTTATGACCCTTTATTCATCTCTAACTCTTCATTTTCTCTTTAGCTCTTCATTTTCCTTTTTGATGATTCCTTTCTCCCCCTAAAATTTAACTCCTTATTTGATGCTAAGTTAATATAAGTAAGGTATTTAAATAAGCACTTTTATTTTTTACCCTCTTTTTCTAAGCTTTTGGCATATTCATTCATATGTTATTGAAACTTTCCATTGCATATAATTTTTATTAATCATTTGCATTTGTGAAAAAAAATAAAGTTATATCATACATAAGATTTGTGTTTTATTTGGTATTGTTTAAATAACTTTTATTGATGTCAATTTGTATTTCTCACCTTGATTTATTTTTGCACATGGAATGGTACAATTTTCTTATTATTGCAAAGCTGGATTGTGCAGTTAATTAAGTTATACACAAGGTATGTTCTACGAGTTTTGTTTGTGTAATTTATATAAGCTTATTATAAAATGCACAGTTTTTTTGTAATTTATCCACTAATATCGCTTTGTGGTAGATTTATCTTATACTATCTTTATGTAAACCCTCTTACAAGATTAATTGAATAATCGTTAAATGTATGTTTGTTTCTTATTCCATTTTTGTAGGTGATGCTTCCTTTGTCTTCTCATAATATTAACATAGCTGATGCCAAAACAGAGTATTCACTCCATTTCCAACCGCAGACCCGAATCCGCTCTTAGTTGCTGCCACGGCTTCTACTATTCCTTTCCATGTATTTGAGCTTGTTGTCTTGTTTTCAAACATTCCCAAATCGCAGCGACCCTTGCAATACTTGTGTCTTAAGACTCGAGCCCAAAGATTATTAGGTTTATTGAGCATCCTCCACCCTACCTAATTTGGCCATAAAAGCTGTGTTGACTTGTCGCATAGACCTGATACCAAGTCCTCCATGAGATTTCTCATTGGTCACCATGTCCCACGAAACAAGGCTTAGTCCTCGGGAATCTTGGTCCCCTCCCCACAAAAACCGACGCGACTTCTTATCTAGATCGTCACATAGAGACCTTGGTAGCCTTGTCGTTTGCATAACATATGATGGAATAGTTGATGGGCGACCTCACGCCCCCTTAGTGAGCTCACCTCGAGTCCTATACCGGACGAAAATACCAACTCCACAGTAGCTGACATGTGGGATCCTCAAACTGGATGGAGGTGGGACATTTTTGCGGATTTTTTTAGTTCAGATATTCTCCAAACCATTGCATCCTATGAAATAGTTCCGGGAGAGGACAATGAGGATCAGATTTATTGGGCAGGAACTTCAAACGGATTCTTCTCAATAAAGTCAGCGGTCACTTTGCTTAGGGGAAATGTCGTTAATGGTGATGAAGGATTGTGGAAGCTTCCATGGAAGACGTGGGCCCCACAGCGAATGCGCATGTTCCAGTGGCTCATATTGCACGACCGCATCATGACTAATGTTAATAGAGCAAAGCGAACCTTCATAGACGATCCTTGTTGTGGACTATGCCGTGATAAAGAAGAGACGATTTTGCACCTGCTCCGTGATTGTACTGCAGCTCGTAGAATATGGAATCTCTTCCCTTTTGTTGGAGACCGGAGGTTCCTGGAAATCATGAACTCTAGGGACTGGATAGCGTTTAATTTAAGACACAAGGGCCGTGATGGTATGAAAGACTGGGCAACTTCCTTTACGGTGATAGTGATACCCGTCGCTGTGAGTACCAAAGATAAAATTTATAATCTCCTATTAAGACTAACCTAGGCTAGTGGTAACAGGGTCGAACCACAAGGAGGCAGTTGTAAACTTTAGTTGATTTATGTTCAGTCTGAGGTAACTATTATGGGGGTTGATTTGAATTGGTCTAAGACTAAGGGCAAACAAAGATAATAAACTAAAAATGTGACTTAAACAGATAAAAAAAGGGTACTAGGATGGTCGGTTCATTATGGCTTCGGCGGCAGCAAACTAAGTCGGTCTGAATCAAACACAGGTAAGGCGGGAAATAAAGAGGTCCTCTCGGTCCACTCTTAACAAATAGCATCTCTCAATCTCGCTATAGGTCCCTAATGTCACTAATACTAACTTTCGTCCTGAAAAGTGACTAATGGTCTAAACTATACCTATCTTTCGATCTTAGCACAGTTTAGTCGATTTAATTGATGGTCAAATAACTTCCCCCATCTTTCGATCTAATGGGTCAGTCACGAAATAGGTATCTAACTGGTCGCATGCATTCAACTCGTCAAATACAAGATTAAAATAATTAAAACGAATACGAAACCCTACGAGGTCAGTCGATCGACTGGCAATGTCAGTCGATCGACCAACACGCGAGACAGAACTCCCTAATCTAATGCCGCCTATGCCACAAATCGCCTACATCCTAGCACTAAAGAATTAGCTACTCATGATGAAGGTAAAAACAACAATAAAACTAATAACAATTTCTGAATTCATGCTTAAAGTAAATAACAACAATGATAATACGATAATTGGCTTTGGGGCACTAACTATCAAACCTATACTAACAATGAAAGTAAAACAATAAAATTGGGATTAGGGCAGAAGGAAATACCGAGATTCAGCGGAATGATTAAGAATAAGAACAGGAAAATCCAATACCAAACCGATGTTCCAAACCCTAACTACTCGAATGAATAAAACTCAAAGTACTGTGTTTGTGATAGAAACTTAGATAAAACTTAGATGATAACTTGATATCTAAACTGATGGTTTTATGTTACGTTATATAGCAACCAACGCAACATCTTATTTCCTAAACCTAAACTTCACGGGATTCAAGATTCACGATCTCTCAATTCACGTCTGGAATAGAAATCTGGTCGATCGACTGATAATGCTGGTCGATCGACTGCTCCTCAGCGAACAGTAGCTTCTGGAACCCGAGCATTGGTCGATCGACCAAAGGTGGTAGTCGATCGACTGGCTGAGCTGCTACTTGACTTCTTTATTCTCGTGGATTTGTCTTTTGGGCCTTGGATTGCGCACCAAGCTCGTTCCTTAGCAGTTCCTTTACGTCGTTTGCAATGCAGATTACTCGGGGCGGGATTTGGCTTGATTTCCCGTTAAATTCTTCACATTTCTGCAATAAAGTATAAAAACACGAAAGTAGAGGAAAATAGAGAAATATTGGCATATATTGCACATTTGAGCTCTGAAATGCGTGTAGAATAGAGTGTGAAACATCATATTTTAGACACGCATCAAATCTCCCCAAACCAAACCTTGCTTGTCCCCAAGCAAGAACTAGACTCGATCTAATGACCTAATGAACGAGTTCAATCTCAGAGCGAAATGCAAACTGTTATGCCTAAACCGATTTAATGCACAACCAACAATCAATTAGTAATGTGAATCATGCAAACGAATTATAAAGTCGTCAAAAACTGCTGCACCTTTGACTATAGAGACTTATCAAATGGGACTCTCGCGGGTCGCTCAAATCACTCAATTAAGCACAGGTGATATATTCGTAAGATAGAAAGAATTAATTTTGTAGTGACTCTCACCTAACTACGACCTATGAAAACATGCCAGCAATAAAATATGAAAGTGATCTCTACGGCCGTACATACGCATTCCAACCGAACAGATGACCAATGACACATGCCGAGGTATATATGGGATATGTGAGGTATGGGTAAGAAGAGGCAAAACATTTTATGGTAAAGTGGAGGTATAGGTGATCAAGCTAGTACCAAAACGGAACCAAGTGGCAACATCCAACTTCTTTCTCATATACAAATGAAACGGTGCTATAGCAAGCACAAAACTCACAATCTCCAAACTATTAAATCAATAAAACTCCCCATAGGATGTAAATGAAACATGGGAGCAAAAATCGCCAAAAGATAAGGATTAAATTATGCGAATTGATCTCTTTTCTCGAATCTCGGTCGATCGACCAAAAGGTCGAGTCGATCGACCCATTTGAACAGTACAGAATAACCTCTCTTTTTTTTTTTTTTTCTTTTTCGAATCATTTTTTTCATCTTTTTTTTTTCTTTTGTTTCTTTCTTTCTTTTTTTCATTTCATTTCCCAACCGTCGTCTCAACAGAGCATACGCTACCAAAAATGATTAACAATCCCAAAAACTAAACTACTAGCTTGACAAAGGACAGGCTAAATGTAGGATGTAGTAAATGGGACAAAAAGGATATTTTTGGCAGTGTGAAGCTTATGGGTAAAATGAGAAAAGGAAACCTCTTCCACAAGTGTCAGCAAACCACAGACCGAATGCATACAAGTATTAAGTAGATCAAATTCATACTCATGCAAATTAAGGAAACATGTCTCATAAGGAGTACTACTCACATTCCTAGGTGAACTGGTCATGAATGTCACCAGTTATAGGCTCTAAAACTCAGAAATATGATGTAGGTTGCCAATTTTCAAAGTCAAGTCTCAAGTTCAGCAAGAAATGTAACGAAAACTCGTAGATATGCATATACGATTCTACTAATAACATGTCAATCAAGCAAGGCTCAGGCGAAACAGGTGCAAATGCAAAATCATCATAGAAATACTACCGCTCCGACTCGACCTATATGCTAAAATAAACGTGCATTTTATGGGAATTTTTTTTGAATTTTTTCAATTTTTTTTTGAATTTTTCTGTATATATAAAAGAAATAAAATAAACAGTGCAAAACAAGATTAAACGTGAATGCAAGCAAATGATATGCGACGCAAAACCCTTCCCCAAACCAAATCGCACAATGTCCCCATTGTGCAAAATCATGTAATGAAGAAAAGAGAAATGGGAATTTGCGAGAAATGAATAAACAAGACACAAAGGAAAGATATGGAACTCACAAGACTTTAAGCGCAACAAAGGAAACCTCCCCAAACCAGCGTGAGCTAGGAGGTTTCAGTAGCCAGCAGTGCTACCAATAAGGACCTAAAAAGACAATTAAAAACCACGCATAAGACTGAGAAAACAATTTTGAAGCGTAAAAATTGTGCACAAATGAGACAATAGAAGAAATAGACAATTTGACGGAAAATAAAGAGGAGTAGAAGACTCCCTTAGGTCCGCATATCGACCAAACACAGCAGGGGAGAGGTCGTGAATGAACATAGCAGCAGCAGTGGTCGATCGACTAAGGAGATCAGTCGATCGACCAGGTGGGCGTGAACAGTAGCTCCTGTAATCCTGCAATTCAGTCGATCGACTAATGGTGCCAGTCGATCGACTGAAAACACTGCTGCAGCGTCTTATTTCTTCGTAATTGCTCAATGATTTGAGCTAACAAGCTCTAAATATCTGCAAATGCACAATAGTACGCGCCCAAAATTGCGCAAAACCCAGAACGAAGTCTAAAGTAGTTAAAAATCCTAAGCAAAATAAAATAAAAGCGAAGTTCTCGCGCACACAAAAAAAACAATAAAATTGTCTTAACAAAGCAAATAAAGAGAAGTTCGTAACGAGCTTGATCAACTAATAGTTGATCAAGAAGGACCACGGTATGGCCCACTTCGTCGGCTTCTGGCTACTAGAGGTAGCCTCAATGGTGCTCATCTTATCAGTTGCACCCTTCTTAGCGTCGACGGTCGGAGAGCTCAAAGGATCAACTTCGTCATCTCCCCAATCAAGGACTCCCTCGGAATCGTCGGAATCCAGATCAGCCCATCTCACCTTGGCTGGCTCATCTTCCACTTCCTCATCAGTCCCATAGCTTAGGCATCCAAGACCTCCTCTTTGAATGATAGGCTTTGTCGCAGCTGGAGCATCCAACGGCTCTTCCTTCCCCAAACCAGCTCCTGCATTATCTAAAATAACAGATTCTTCCTCCTTCTTGCTCCCAATCCGGGGCGGAGGGGTTAACACAGCCGATAGTAATAGGGACGGTCGATTCGGGAAGCACAAAGTACGATCTCTTTTCGAGACCGTATTACAAGTAATGAGCCACATGGCGTCCTTCTTTTTAGCAGGTTGGGCAAAAATGATAGAATGTTTCCCAACCTTGAAGGTCAAGGTTCCTAAACCGACGTCAATAACTGCACCAGCAGTGTGCAGAAACGGCCTACCTAAGATGATCGGTATATGGGCATCCTCAGGCATGTCAAGGACAACAAAGTCAACAGGGAAGAAAAACTTCCCTATTTGGACGGGTATGTCCTCTAGGACTCCTATAGGCTCGACCGCAGATCGGTCACCATCCGAATCTGTCATGTCGGTGATAGCAAACGGGTCAACTTGAGTTTCTAGCTAAACTCAAGGGCATGACACTTATATCGGCCCCTAAGTCACACAATGCCTTCTCAATTGAGAAGGTACCTATTTTGCAAGGAACGGAAAAGCTACCCGGATCCTCTAACTTATGGGGCGCAGTGTGAGACGGATAAGAACAAGACTCCTTAGTAAGTGCGACAGTGTGCACTGTTTCAAGTGACCGCTTTTTGGACAACAGTTGTTTCATAAATTTAGTGTAAGCGGGTACTTGGTTAACTAACTCAAGGAAGGGGACTTGCACATTCAGACTACGGATAACTTTCTCAAACTTATTGAAAGATATCTGTTCTTTGGCCGGCACGAGTCTCTCCGGATATGGGGCTGTAAGGAGCACCTTAGCCCTCTCTTCTAAGTCGCGTGTGCCGGTATCCTTGGACTTAGGCTGAAAGTCCGTCACCTTCTCTTTGTTGAAGCTGGACCCCTCCTCAGACCGTCTCAAATGAGAACCATTAACCGTCATCGGATCGAACTTCGGAGCCGGGACTGACCCATCAGCACTCGGGTCTGCCCCTAAAATCTTCGGGACTGTGGTACCCCGAAACAAGTGGTCTCGTAGATTATTTGGCATTAAAGGACGAAATTCTTCAACATCAGCAGTGATATTGGTCGATCGATCACCCTCCTCAGTCGATCGATCAAGGTTGCAGCCTGATTCGAAGCTCTGTAACCCGTAATTGGGCCGATCGATCGACTAGGTACTTTGATCGATCGATCGAAATGCCTACTGTGACGTCTTTTCTTTGATTTGTTCGTTGAAGCTTTCTCTTGACTTGTTTCTGGCTCATCTTTTTCAACAACATCCTCAACCATGGCAGGACCATCAAGGGTGGACCCGCTCCTCAAAGTGATGGCATTTAGGGTCTCCTTTTGTTCGGGTTGAGTGGGTAAGTGTCCGGGAGCTCGAGTGTTATTTTTACTAGCCAGTTGAGCAATTTGGCTCTCTAATAACTTCATTCCGGCCTCTCTTGCTTGGGACTCCTTTAGCAACAGATTCTTAAGCTCGGAGAACTCAGAGTTCTGTGATTGTTGCTGCTGCGGCACATAAGGAGGCTTTTGATATTCTTTGTTGCTTTTGATGAGGAGGCACGTAGGGTCGCTTTGTGAGCGGAGGTTGAGTTGGATTCAAAACATTTCGGTTTCTCCAACTCAAGTTTGGATGCGGTGGCTCGTAGTAGGTGTTTGTCTGCCTATAGTGTTGAAAGGCAAAGACAAGATTCAAAGGGGCTAGGCGTTTTTCGAGACATGGCCCTCAACTCCACACCTTTCACGAGACAAAAGGACCGTCGACACAAAGATTGACTTGGTATATCCCGCCTTTAGAAGCTCCTCCTAGCTCATACTTGTCAAATCTCGCGGTGAGAGCCTCAAGTGCAAAGAACAGAGGAAGATTCAGCAGACTCTCCTCTGGTTCCCTCTCGAATTCCCATACTCGGCCTTATGGGTAGCTAGATCGTCAATGATCTTCCACCCCTTGGTTGCTCCCAAATTTTCAGCGAATCTTCCATTGGTGCGGCATCCAAAATGGCCCCTCGATCGTCGTACAACCCATTGTAGAAATGATTGCACAAACTCCATTTTGCAAACCCATGGTGCGGTATGGTTCGCACCAACTTCTTGAATCGGACCCATGCCTCGTGGAAATTCTCATCTGGCCCTTGTTTAAAGCCCGTGATTTGAGCTCTAATAGCGATCGTCCTTGAAGCAGAAAAGTACTTCTTGTAGAACGCCAATGCCAATGTATTCCAATCAGTGATCTCCTGAGCGGTCCGGTCCAAATCTCTATACCACTCCCTTGCAGCATCACGAAGGGAGAAGATGAACATGGTCTCCTTGATTTGATCCCGGGTCACGCCGGTGGTGGGGGAATGGAGCAACATGAGTCAATAAAGGTCTCCATGTGCTTAGCTGCATCTTCATTTGCAGCTCCTCCGAACTGGTTTCTCTCTACCATAGTAATATAGGCAGGCTTTGGTTCGAACTTCCTGGCATCTCCCGGTAATTCGAACCCCTTATATAAGTTATCGGCTGTCGGCTCAGAAAAACTAGCTATACTTGCTTCCTCGGCCATAACTGGAATTTCCGGAGAAGTAAATGTGTCTCGGTGAAGAAGTGGAAACGGGTGAAGATCGTGGGTCTTCCTCGACAGATCGTTCTCGTAATAGCTTGACAGAGTACTCAGCTCTTCCTCTGTCGGTAATACTCTTTGTGTTCGCCTCAACTCGCGCAAGGATCTCTCAAGCTCAGGGTTCAACGGTACTAATTCTCCACCCTGTGACCTGCGCATAAGATGAAACTACAAAAAGAATATAAGAAAAGTTTAAGGAACGGATGTCCCTTAAACTAAGAAAGACTAAAAATAAAAACAACTAAAATTAGGACTATTGCCTCCCCTAAGAACGGCGCAAAAATTTGATACCCGTCATTTGTGAGTACCAAAGATAAAATTTATAATCTCCTATTAAGACTAACCTAGGCTAGTGGTAACAGGGTCGAACCACAAGGAGACAGTTGTAAACTTTAGTTGATTTATGTTCAGTCTGAGGTAACTATTATGGGGGTTGATTTGAATTGGTCTAAGACTAAGGGCAAACAAAGATAATAAACTAAAACTGTGACTTAAACAGATAAAAGAAGGGTACTAGGATGGTCGGTTCATTATGGCTTCGGCGGCAGCAAACTAAGTCGGTCTGAATCAAACACAGGTAAGGCGGGAAATAAAGAGGTCCTCTCGGTCCACTCTTAACAAATAGCATCTCTCGATCTCGCTATAGGTCCCTAATGTCACTAATACTAACTTTCGTCCTGAAAAGTGACTAATGATCTAAACTATACCTATCTTTCGATCTTAGCACAGTTTAGTCGATTTAATTGACGGTCAAATAACTTCCCCCATCTTTCGATCTAATGGGTCAGTCACGAAATAGGTATCTAACTGGTCGCATGCATTCAACTCGTCAAATACAAGATTAAAATAATTAAAACGAATACGAAACCCTACGAGGTCAGTCGATCGACTGGCAATGTCAGTCGATCGACCAACACGCGAGACAGAACTCCCTAATCTAATGCCGCCTATGCCACAAATCGCCTACATCCTAGCACTAAAGAATTAGCTACTCATGATGAAGGTAAAAACAACAATAAAACTAATAACAATTTCTGAATTCATGCTTAAAGTAAATAACAACAATGATAATACGATAATTGGCTTTGGGGCACTAACTATCAAACCTATACTAACAATGAAAGTAAAACAATAAAATTGGGATTAGGGCAGAAGGAAATACCGAGATTCAGCGGAATGATTAAGAATAAGAACAGGAAAATCCAATACCAAACCGATGTTCCAAACCCTAACTACTCGAATGAATAAAACTCAAAGTACTGTGTTTGTGATAGAAACTTAGATAAAACTTAGATGATAACTTGATATCTAAACTGATGGTTTTATGTTACGTTATATAGCAACCAACGCAACATCTTATTTCCTAAACCTAAACTTCACGGGATTCAAGATTCACGATCTCTCAATTCACGCCTGGAATAGAAATCTGGTCGATCGACTGATAATGCTGGTCGATCGACTGCTCCTCAGCGAACAGTAGCTTCTGGAACCCGAGCATTGGTCGATCGACCAAAGGTGGTAGTCGATCGACTGGCTGAGCTGCTACTTGACTTCTTTATTCTCGTGGATTTGTCTTTTGGGCCTTGGATTGCGCACCAAGCTCGTTCCTTAAGCAGTTCCTTTACGTCGTTTGCAATGCAGATTACTCGGGGGCGGATTTGGCTTGATTTCCCGTTAAATTCTTCACATTTCTGCAATAAAGTATAAAAACACGAAAGTAGAGGAAAATAGAGAAATATTGGCATATATTGCACATTTGAGCTCTGAAATGCGTGTAGAATAGAGTGTGAAACATCATATTTTAGACACGCATCAGATAGTATGGTGGTTATGGCGTTGGAGAAATAATAGAGCTTTTGGGAGAACGGAGGCAAGCCCGGACAATCCTTTTACATTCATATCACAACGAATTTGGGAAGGTTTGAACGCAAAAGAAGGGCTGGATATGGCTTTAACTATGAAAAACCGATCTCATGAGTAGATCTTTGTCCGCTGGATTGCACCCCCATTGCACCGGGTGGTTTTAAATGTGGATGGAGCGTCAAAAGGTAATCCTGGTTTGGCTGGAGCGGGTGGTATATTCCGTAACTCGAGTGGCCATATTATTGAAGCTTTTGCAGAGAAACTTGGAATTGCGACGGTAACTCGTGCTGAGTTGATGGCCTTGCGACGAAGTTTAATAGTTGCAATGAAATGGAAAATTCCACGGCTCATAATCCAAACCGACTCAAAGGTGGTGGCCAGGGTGATGGAAGATAAGGAAGTGTTCCATACGGCTTATTCACATCTCATGCAAATTTGTAAGTCTTTCATTAGCGATTCGCCTTGGCAAGTTCAAATCATTCACATTTATCGAGAGGCAAATAAGTGTGCGGATTGGATGGCAAATCTCGGGGTGTCTCAACCACATCAGCTATGGCGGGTAGACCATACTAATATGCCGATGGACCTATTCCATCTAATCCAACAGGATATGGGAGGTGTAGCTTGGTCGCGTTTTGTTCCGATGTTCCAGTTTTAGTTTTACCTTCTTATTTAGTTTAGTTTTGTTCTCGTTCTTTTGGATGTAATCCGCTTCGCTTGACCCAAAAAAAATAATATTAACATAGTGTGTTAAAAAAACTACATGGGAAATGTGTAGGCAACAGAAGGATTTAGTTGAACAAAAACTTGATATTCGTCCTTGAACCATGTTCTAATGATATTAAAACTTATTTGGTACGTAATTGTTTCACTTGAAATAAAAACCAAACATTTTTAGTTTTTAATTCGAATTTAGAGGATCTTAGTATAACTCTGTTTTTGTAAAAAAAAAAAAAAAAAAAACAATATTGTTAAAAGGCTACTTAAAACATCTATTTTTAATTCACATGTCATTTTTATAGTATTGGTTAATATTAAGGCTACATCAGACTTATTTATTAAAATTCTTCATAAGATTTACTAATATTTTTTGATGAAAATTATAATACCAATCATGATTTAAATTATAAAAATGAATTAACAATTTAATCTCATCATTTAAATCATATAATTTATCCATATAACTCTTCATTAACCATAGAGATAGTAGTTAAAAGGTCTTATATGTAGTAAATAAAAAGCATAATAATTTGAATTATAAAGTTACTAATAATATCTTTTAGTGGAAACCATAAGATCATGTACTAAATTACAAAAATAAATTAAGAATTTACTCTCATTATTAAAATTTAAATCGTAAAATTTATCCATATAATTCCTCATTAGTAATAAAGATAGTAGCTAAAAGGTCTTATATGTGGTAAATGAAATATTCAATATATCTTGGATTATAAAGCTTCACAATTTCTCATATTGTTACTTTTGATTTATTTCAAAACCATCTTAAATATTGTAATTAGCACACTTACGAAACAGTGAAAAATAAGGTGTATATGTGCATGTGATTCAAACGTTCATAGTCTTCTTAAAAGTACTCCATATTTCTATCTTTTAAGATTTTAAAATTTTAAATGTTAAATAAGTTGTATAGTTAGTTTTGTAATTAAGATGATGCTTATTTAATTTTAATTTTAATTTTAATTATCTCAATTTGCAGATTATTGATTGTGAGAAGGCTATTAAAAAGTGGAGATTACATGTTTGGATCTAAATGTGAAAAAAAAAAACATATTTTTTACTCTTTTAGTTGGCTTACAAAGTATCACCATTCATCATCAGCGAGATTCTCTATTTTACATGTATATTTTTGATAAAAAGTATAGATTTTGAGGAAAAGTTAAAATAATAGTATCCATTTAACTTTCTTAAAAAAACCTATCAGATATGTAACCGCGATCTTGGAGTGCTTTATTTATCGACCTAACGACGCAGCTGTTTTTAGTTTAATTATTTATGACGTACATCATAAATATATAAAAATAACAAATTTAAACAAACATTTATAGTTATGAAATTAACTACATTAAATTGTTGACTACAAAATATTCATGAATAATATTAACATGAATTAAAATATATGGAAATAAAATTCAAATTAAAACTTCTATCTATATTACTATGATCATGAAAAATAATGTAAAAGAAGTAAATATTTACAAATGTTTGGTTTATAGCTTATTCGCGATTAAAAAAATATTTTATATTTTAGTTAAAGATGGACGCCAACAAAAGCAGATAAATGGAACAAATAGAACAAGTCCGCGATTTTCGCAGGTACAAAACTAGTATAATATAAAAAGACAAGCCTAAATATTAGCTTTTAACATTTACCTTTAAGACTATTAGAACATGACACATCATCATTATTATTTAAAAAAATTGAAAACTCATAACATTAAACACTAATTAAATCACAATAAATATTAGTATTTGTTTTTTATTTGTTAAGAAAAATTAAACTTAAAATTAAAGCCAATATATCTCATATTAAACACAAATATAATTCTCACCATAATCTTTCAAAATAATGCTAACCATTCAATCTACCTTGAATTATTGTACACAAATAAAAATATAAAAAAATCTATTTTGAATTTTTTTTAGGTTGAATTAATTACATAGCTAAACAAAATTAAAGACAATAACAATAATAACAATAATCGTAAGAAAACACTAATAAAGGTAACAATATTCGTGGCAAAATCTTAATAATCCACGGCAAACGTTTAGTAAATTGTAGAAAATATATATTGATAATATATTGACAATATATTATGGTAGTATAAGTATAGATTGATAAAAAAAATTCTTACGAGTCCTTTTTGTCAATAGGGCTCAGTGCGACTGTAAATCCGAGATTGTATAACACCACCAACGTGACAATACAGCTAACCCTGTAAATTTCACGGGTAATAGAACTAGTTATCGATAAACAACCCAAAGTGGATGAAATTAAATAGGTAGCCATAAACAAACCAAAGTGGATAAAATTACATACGGAGTAGAAAACATTGAAAATTGAAATAACAACTCCATATACTGAAAACCCACAAATTACTTTTTTAGCTAAAATTTAGTTCATACAAACCTCAAACAAAGCATAATTACTCAAGTACATAACACACTGATTGAAACTTAATAACATAATAATTATCGATAAACCGTATAGCAACCACAAAGCCTAATACGAGTTCCGGGCATTTTTGTGCACCATCCCTGGAACCCTACGTACGCATACCTTTGCTTACAAGCGTTGTCACAACATTTTTGAAAACAATCTGCCTTACATACCATCAAAGCTCCCATGGGTCGCCAGAGAATATCATTCTCGTCGTCCGCCTTCACGACCGCAACAATTAGTAGCGCAAAAATAATTGCGTATTTTGCCATTATTTATTACCTAAGGACAGGGGCGAACGCAGGATTTTAAATACGGGGTAACGAAAATATATACATCATCATTGTAAACAAAATCTATACCACGAGATGGTAAGTTAAATTCAATAGGAATTTTGGGATTTTCTTTCTATATGGTTGACTTTATTTAGGAAACAACTATATTTTTGTGGAGATTTAGCTTTTTGTAAGGATTATTTTTCGAACAGTGTTGAGTTCGTGTGAGGAGAGGGAGATGTGTAAAGAAAGAGAAGTACGAGTAACGAATTAAATGATGACATAACTTAATATTGATGATGACATGGCATTTATTTGCTGACTGTAATTACACACAACTGACAACACTATAAACAAATAATCATCGTACAAAGTATTGTAGACAAGAGATTTGATAAAGGAGATATCATGGTGTTGTACTTTTGTAGAGATGAAGAATGGAAAATATAACACAAAGCATGGAAGTTGAAGGGTGGGTTTGATTTTGGGAAGGGTGTAATGAAATGCTATCAGGGTGTATATCATGGGACCTATTTCATCAGACCTTTTTTCACTTTTATCACTATACACACACTTTCTCTTGTGAAGTAGCAGTACTTCGAAGCAGTTTTTGACGCAATTTTCATCTTGGGTCATTCGGAAACAGCCTCTTTGTGTTTCTAACACAAGGGTAAGGCTGCGTACATCCGACCCCGCCTTACCCCACAATTTGCGGGAGCCATTGAGGCACTGGGGTAATGTTATTATTGTTGTGTATCACTATACACACACTTGCAAATTAGCCGTAAGTTTGGGTCGAGTTCCGACCTTAAATTAAGAGGCCATATTGAGTTCCGTCGATCAGGTTGTAAGCTGAGATTTTCGGGTTTTGACCCTGGAAGAAAAATGGATCGGGTTAGGTTTATAGGTCAGATCAGAATTGTACATGTCTAGTGAGAAGTGAATTGAATGGATCGACTACTTCCTGCAATTTTTGAATAATTTGATAAAGAAAAAGAAAAAAGTAAACACAAAAAGAGGATGCATTATTGTTCTAATTATTTGAGATTTTTTCAAAATGTCTAAAATAAATTGGAACAGGGAAGGGTAGATTTCCTCGCACGATAATGGGATGGTGTCCATTTTATTTCAATAAATATGCCTTAAGGTCACCTCGATTGTTCACATTTACAATAATTTTACATCACAAGTTTTCGACTGTGTTCAAATATTTAAACGATTTCAATTATATCGAAATCATTGAAACCATTGTAATAAAAGTGAATCGAACTCGATTTTATTAGTTTATATACTCTATCACGATCCAACAAATTTAAGTACCTTTATTTGCTTCATAGAGATTAAACTGAATTAAGGAAATAGAAGTATCAACATAAATAGATATTTGATCTATTTCTCAAATATGAATTAATTTAACTAATTAGTTTAAAATCAAACATGAATTGCATATGTGCTTGTATATAATTTTTTTAACAACCCAAAACGGGTTTATATTATATAACTCAAATCCATCTCAGCAAAACAATTAATGTTCGGTGGGAAATCCTCCGACCAAAATCTCCGCCGCATACTCCAAGGGCTTAAATGTGCTAATTCATGAGCAACTCTATTTAAATTACGACGAACAAAAGAAAAATAACAAGACTCAAACTGACTGCAAATCGTGTAAATGTCTTCATAGATAACATATAGGTCACTTCTCCCGCGCTTAACTTTCTGGATATCTGTCACAACATTTAATCTACTCGTCTTTCCCCACTGCGCACAGCCTCCTCTAACCCGACTAAGACTGCCATTGCTTCAGCTTCCTTTGCCTCTATCGACTGTCTTGCTTGCACTACCGTACACCACTCAATCATACCTTCAGCATTGCGACAAACCGCCCTCCATCCGACACCAATCCCTTCCAAGATACCAGCATCAACATTGATTTTCAGTACACCTGCACTTGGTTGAACCCACCGCTGGTCTATCATATCGTTACTAGTATGAAGTTCCTCATTATCCCCTTATCATCATTCTCAGTCTCCCTCATTTCATTCAAGAGCTCCCGAATTGCCCAATAATCTGTCATGAATTCCGTTGATAACTCCGTTATCTACCTCATTTTTGTGCCTAAGATCATCCTCGGTATCCTAATTTTGATCTAATTATATGCAAAATTCTCTTTATTCTATCATGCGTGCATTTGCTAGGCATTTGAACTATTTCACGCATTTCTAGGCTACACAGGATATCGAGTAAAGAGTGGAACCGATTGCAAGTGAAGAGTCGAAGCCTTGAAGCCTCTATGAAGCCACTTGGGTGTATCCACTTCAGTCAAGGTGCAACTCAAGGGCGTAGGATGCATCTTTTTCACTATTGTGGGTGTATTAGAATAAGCCTAGGTGTAAACACTTCAGTCAAGGTGTAACTCAAGGTCGTAGGGTGTAAAAATATGGCTTTCATGGGCGTATCTCACAAGTCAGGCGTAAGTGCCCTCCATCCGGCATAAAGAGGGGCGGCCGACGTTCGCTACACTGGACGGACCCGTGAATTGGGCTTTTATCAGTCTTTTCACTCTTGCATTTGTTCTTTTTGGAGCCCTTTGTATAAATAGAACAACCCTAGATCTACATTTACTCCCTCCAAGTTTGAATTTTGCTAATTAATTTGCTAATCTTTCCTTAATTAGACTAAATCCTTCAATAATTAGTAGATTATTAGTTCTAGTAATTGGGTTGTAACAAGGTTGAAGATTTCTCCATCCTTATTTTCAATCCAAGTTTCTCTTCTTGCTATTGAATTGGTACAATTTCCTTCCTTAATTTCATTTGTTTACATGTTTTTCCTTAAGTTTTGTTTAAATTGTGCATGCTTAATTTATTCCTTGGTTGTTTGATTGTTATTTTTCTCTCTCTTGTTCATCTTTTCCTTGTTCACCATTGTTGTTCTCATCCAAAGATTGAGTCTTTGGGTTTTTGTGTCAAAGTTTGTGTCTTTTAATTTAGGTCCTGTTCTTTTGGACTTAAAGTCACTTAACTTAAGTCTACTTCAGATCCTATAAGTTCAGTTCAGTTCAGATTAGATCCTATAAGTTCAGTTCAGATCCTATATGTAATACCCCGTATTTTATATCGTTTATCGTTTATTGAGTCGAGTAATTGTTGGGTCGTATTGATATCGTAGGATTAAGTTATTCGTGAGCTTGTTAAGACGGGTTTAACTGAACGAAGTCCCGTTAACCCATTTCGTTTACCAACCACGCGGACCATGACGTTTACCCATTTACCCAGAATTAATTACCCATGACCCAATTAACCATTTAACCTAAGTTTAACCTAATTCTACCCTAACACAAAACGCCACTCCCTCAAACCGCCACCCTCATTTCAGCAACACCAATTCCCATCTTCACGCAATTCGAGAGAGAGTGAGAGGGCGTGGGCATTAACGGTGCAGCAGGGAAGAGATAGGGGCGTTTGTCGACACTCATAGGCGGCTCTGGCGGCGGTAGTGGTGGCAGGAAAAGGTAAGAACACAACCCTTCTTCTCGGTTTTCACTTCCTGTCAGTTTTGTTGGTTGTTTCGTGTCTTAGAGAGGTGAGGCTGGTGGTTGTTGTTTGGGTAAGGGAATTGGGTGGAAAGGGACGAGGGTGTTGGTGGTGGTTAGGGAGGTTTTGGGTGGTGATGGTGGCTGTGAAAGGCGGCAGCGACAAGGGTAGTTAATCGGGCTTAATACACGGGTTTCAGGCGGTTTAGACGGGTAAGGTGTGGGTGGCACCACCGTCGACTAGGGGGAGGTCGACAAGGTGGTGCTAGGTTGTCTGTGTTCGTGGGCTGACGGCGAGCAAGGGCGTGGGGGTTTGGCAGGGGTAGGGTTGTTGGTTGCGGTGGTGGTAAAAGGAAAACAGGAGGTGTTGGTGAGCCGTGGTGGTGAACCAGGCCAAATGGCGGCCGTGGTTGGGCTCGCCGACGGCAGTCGACCCCAGTGGGGGTGGCCGTTGGTGGCTGGGGCAGAGTGGGGGTTCGGTCAGGTGGTTGTCACGGTGGTGAGGTGGTGCGTGGGGTTGTGTGAGTGAGTGTGAAGGGACGGTGGTTGTGGACGGGTTGTATTTGTTTTGAAACGAGTTTTTATTAATTTAAATCGTTACAATTCGTAATGAGTCGTATTCTTAATTAATTAATTTAATTCCCGAGTCTTCTAAATAATTAATTAATGTAATTCCCGAATTATTTAATATAATTAGAAATGGATTTTGAGTCGGGTCTGTTAAAATGAAAAGTTACTATATCGGGAAAGTTTCCATTTTGGGAGATTGCTATATTTAGTAGTTAGTAATTATAAATATTATAATTGTCTTAGGTGACGGATTCGTGAAGGATCGATAATCAAATTCATTGCGATACTTCTGGACTGCTTAACTGCTTAATTGGAATTGCTGGCACTTTGAGGTAGGGAAATACACTTGTCCTATTATCGTCATAGTTGAATTGTGTTGACTTGATTCCTGGTTGTTGATTTACGTTATCATTTAAATTTGGGAAGTGCTTGACTGAATTTATCGTATTGTGTATGATATCACAACATCGGGTATCTGGCATGACTTTATGATTTATCAGTTCAGTGAATTATATACATATTGCATTGCATTAATTACTGTTGAGCATTTCATATGCATTGGAGTTGGAGGATGATGTGGTGGTGATGATGTGGAGATACGATGTGATGTTGTGATAAGGCCCAGGCGGGTTCTGCAGGACTTGCCCTGGTGTCCTCAGCTGTTGAGCTGGCAGATCGGCTTCGGTCGATATATAGTCTACCGGGGATCGGTATGGCTGGGCGTTCCGGGGTATGAGATGTGTGTGATGAGTTGAGATGGTGATGGAGGTGACGGAGTATCATGCATATCATATTTACTGTTTTATTGTTTTCCCTACTCAACCTCGTGGTTGACCCTGTGTATTCATGAACACCTGTGATGAACCGTTTTATGGGGAGCAGACTTGACAGGTTTATGAGAAAGGACGGGAGCTGGATGGGCGTGAGACACTGGATCAGACGACCTAGTAGCTAGATCATAATCTAGAAGATTTCACTTTTATTTACGTCAGTTCTTGTAATTTCATTTAAAAGGAGAATTTGTAATAATTAAGTTAAACATTAAATAAATTGCCTTGGAGTTTAATTTGTTATTCACTACCTCGGGAAACCGAGATGGTAACAGTCCGTTTTATTAGAGAATGTCTTGACGAGGACTTCTTTTATAAACCGGGGTGTTACAAAGTGGTATCAGAGCGAACGATCCTCAGGCCTAAACCAATGAACCCAATGAACGTAGGATGTGTCTAAATAAAATGAACCCCTGGGAATAAACTGCTAGGAGCTCACAGTGCGGTTAAGAAGGCGCCCTTAATACGTGCTCTTTTGCCCTCTGAGTTTTGAACCAGGTAACCCGAGAGAAAATTGAGTGAAGGGGGTAGTTAGCAGGAAAACCTTGGACATAATCAAGTCGATGTATACCTTGAGACCCATATATTCTAACCATTTTTGCAGGACAACGTTACGGTAGGTATTTTGTATGAATGATGACGTAATCATATGATGTGTGGAAATGAGAAATAAATTTTCGTGTTCAGATGGATAATCAATGAAGCGTTGGATTGTGGTAATCGTGAGCGTGAGAATAATTGCGAATTTATGATATTTATCTGGATGGATGTGAATGACGTGTTGATAGTGCTATTATGTCTGGTAATATGTGGTTATGTGATTCCGAAGCCATGCTTGTATAGTATTGTGATAGTAATTAGAAACACTATTGACTTGCTTGTTCCTAGTCATACCAATCGTGACTTAGATGTAAAGAGTAGGTCGAGATGCGAAGGTATTCTATGGGATAGACGTTACGTAAGTGCAAAGTGTGAGATTTAAGTTGGGATGGGTTAGTGCACATAGTGGATTCATAAGAGCTTGTAACATAGTAAAGGATGACCTAGTGCTGAAACACGCTTGTTTGATTTTACTTCCTAATTGATCTTGCTGTCATTTCTTTTCTGTTAACTTCCTATGGATGAAAATTTTATGAGAGTTAGCCTCATGAGTTAGTGTTTATTTGGCGTTGGTTTCATGTGTATAGGATATACGGATTAGGAGTAATAAATGTTTTAGTGGGCTGTGGTCAGGAAGTTCCTGTGCAGTGATGTTTTGACCAACGATTTTGTAAAAATCCTCATTTAATTTGTATAAATGATTTTTGCATAATTCCAACTCCATCGACTAGAAGATTCGCTTATATTTTCAAATTGATAAGCCACGAAAATTGTTGATGTCTCCATATTAAACGGTAAATTTTGCAAATTGACCCAAGTTTCGGACCAATTCTTTGTCATGTACTTGTTTGGACCAACCGAAATTTGTAAAATCCTTAAAAAAAAAAAAAAAAAAAAAATTGAATTCTTGAACTTTGGACCTCATTCTTTTTATCACAAATTATTAACTCTCTGTATGCTATGAAAAGTAATATAACTCAAGTTTTCGTTGAGCGGCTATTTATTCGTGATTTTTGAAAGTTACAACTCGAATCATGACACTGTAAAATGTGCGTTCTATGTTAAGTTTTCATACAGTTGATTGATTAATTCAGGTGCCTTAGTGATGTGAAATTATAATGTTTTTATATGACGGTAACCGCACGCATGTTCAGTAGTTATGTAACTTAACAAGTGATAAAATTGAAACTTAGTTGATAACATTGTTGGCATGATAGTATGAGTAAAATTGAATAGCTTAATTTGATTCTTAATCGAGGGTGGAATAAGTTGTACAAGTCCAGTTGTTTGCATATTTTGTGGCATGTTGTACTATCACTGATGTGTTCATCATATTTGTATAGTGGTCGGGTATACATAAATATCAAACTATGTTATCATATCTGGGTCAAATTTTGGTGGCGCTAAACGTCCTAATGTCCTCGCATGAATATTTACAATAACTATGTTAAATGTTTACACATGAACGGTAGTAATGATTATGTCTAAAAGTTCCCACCTGTAGGATGTCATCTGAGTTCTAAGGTCCTTTATGTGAGTCTGTGTGCCTATAGTTATATTTATTGCTTTCATTGCATTGAATTATTTCAGTTGAACCTAAAACCTATAACATGATAATAAACAGTGTCGTTATTCCTTATTGAATATGTTCGTTATTATATTGTCATAAAATGCTAAAATGATTCTTACAATTGTATGGGTGTGATATAAAGGAAACTGTTTGACATAACATGACAATTGGCATATCTATATTCGCGAGTCGTTACTATCAATTATGTTATAAAAAAAAAAAAAAAAAAAAAAAAATTTGTCATGATAACTATGTTGGCAATTATAATGGGGTAACTCTTTTGACGATTCACATGATATGCATCGGTTTAAATGATAGTCATTATAGTTACGTTTAATTGTGCCTACGAGTTGCCTAATTAATTAAGTCGTGCAAATCAGAGAAGTTGTTCAAGTTGATGATCTTTTATCATAGCTAGTGTTCTACAAAGTATATGATGGCAAATGTATATGTTTAATCTATGTATGCGATATCGTTTGTTTTGCTGAAAATGAGTTATACTAAGTTCTTAGGACACAAGTGAAAGATATGGTTGCTAAAATGTTAAACACATGTGTGATATGGAAGTAATGTTGTTGTTGTCATAAATCGTATGTTGTTACTTTATTGGGAAATATGTTTCAGAATTTATATCAAACAAATTGTCAAATTCGTGTTGTATGTCTGATGAGTCAAAAGGTTTTGATTACGTGTTATGTTTTCTATGAGTTCAAGGTGCGTAAGTAGTGCTTATGTACCGCATGTTTTAATACTCCTGGTGATTTATTAGTAGTAGGGCGGAATGAATGCACATATGGTCCAATTGTTCGGAATTAGTAATAGTTTCGACTTGGGAGAGGAATTTGGTAGGGTCAATGTTAGATTGTATGCTGGTTTACGTGTATCTGTGTGGTTGATCTTCCTAAGGTTGTTGTTCTTTGGTAGATAATGCGAACTGTGATGATCTTGGGTTGACCAAAACCCTAGTACTACAACGGTTACCCTGAAAACCTGTTATATAACTTTCGCACAGTTAAACCTCGTGAATGAAGCCTTTATCTTAACACTCTTCTACGGTAGCATCCTTGTGCCTTAATTTGTTTAACTTTCCACTTTGTAGGATGGATCCCTACAATGCACACCCGCGAGACTGTTACATGTCACTTGACGCCGACTTTAATGAGCATTGTGAGAGACTTTGTGCTGCCATGGACAAGTATGGCCATAATGGGCACCCTGAATACTTAACTAATACTCAGTTAAGAGCGTATACCCTTATCGATACTATCCCTGACTCTGGCATACTAAAGGACAGCAAACGGTTCTATATGAGAGAGTTGTCCACCCATTGCATGAGGCTATGCCGTGACCCCAATTACTGCGGCGGGGCCAGATACCCGCCCGAGTATACCTTTGACTTTATAGCAGGCGACCTGAGATACGAATTTTACGCTAACGTATCGGATGCCGAAAGTACGACTGAGCCACCCATGCCAGACATTGGGGAAGAGGTGAACCAAGAAGGGAATAACCTATAAGTCACCAGAATCAGAGTAAGCGCGACCAAAGGACCGTTAGGTTAGGGTTAGTAACACCATGATCGGTCTGTCGTGGAACTGTGTAAACCTTTGGCTCCTTCCTTGTTGTTCTTTAGTTTGATGTTGCATTTCAAGTCAAGCATGGGCTAAGTAATACGTGTTACTTGATTACAATCAGTTAATTCCATAATAAAACCTTGTTTTCGACTTTATTTAATGTTACTGCGCAATCTCTTATCATGTGTTCTTTTCTGTTACATGTTGGTGACGGTGATTTTGTTGCATAGGGATATGAAATTTGAAAGAGGTTACGAGGACGTAACCATGTTTTTAGTTGGGTAGGATTGTAAAATCTTAATGTTTATGTTGCGCTTGTTTATAGATTGTGGTTTTGGTCAAGTTGTAGATCGTGGTTTTGATCAAGCTGATGTTATGTTGCGTGGTACCCATACAAATGAGTTCTCTATGTTGTGTAATTAAACTGCTGCTGTTATGGTGCCCTGATAGTTGCATGAGTTCATGAGTGGTGATGGGTTTGCATGAAGTAAGTTCCGGGACGTAACTTTCTTTTTAGGAGGGTAGAATGTAACATTCCGTTTCACCCGCTTAAGTTCATGAGTTCTTGTACTCGGAAATCTGTTTTGGTAATCACGGCGATGCTTGGAGGTCTGGTAGATGAGCGAACTTCGGGACGAAGTTCATTTTAAGGGGGGAAGACTGTAATACCCCGTATTTTATATCGTTTATCGTTTATTGAGTCGAGTAATTGTTGGGTCGTATTGATATCGTAGGATTAAGTTATTCGTGAGCTTGTTAAGACGGGTTTAACTGAACGAACTCCCGTTAACCCATTTCGTTTACCAACCACGCGGACCATGACGTTTACCCATTTACCCAGAATTAATTACCCATGACCCAATTAACCATTTAACCTAAGTTTAACCTAATTCTACCCTAACACAAAACGCCACTCCCTCAAACCGCCACCCTCATTTCAGCAACACCAATCCCCATCTTCACGCAATTCGAGAGAGAGTGAGAGGGCGTGGGCATTAACGGTGCAGCAGGGAAGAGATAGGGGCGTTTGTCGACACTCATAGGCGGCTCTGGCGGCGGTAGTGGTGGCAGGAAAAGGTAAGAACACAACCCTTCTTCTCGGTTTTCACTTCCTGTCAGTTTTGTTGGTTGTTTCGTGTCTTAGAGAGGTGAGGCTGGTGGTTGTTGTTTGGGTAAGGGAATTGGGTGGAAAGGGACGAGGGTGTTGGTGGTGGTTAGAGAGGTTTTGGGTGGTGATGGTGGCTGTGAAAGGCGGCAGCGACAAGGGTAGTTAATCGGGCTTTATACACGGGTTTCAGGCGGTTTAGACGGGTAAGGTGTGGGTGGCACCACCGTCGACTAGGGGGAGGTCGACAAGGTGGTGCTAGGTTGTCTGTGTTCGTGGGCTGACGGCGAGCAAGGGCGTGGGGGTTTGGCAGGGGTAGGGTTGTTGGTTGCGGTGGTGGTAAAAGGAAAACAGGAGGTGTTGGTGAGCCGTGGTGGTGAACCAGGCCAAATGGCGGCCGTGGTTGGGCTCGCCGTGGCGATCGACCCGATGGGGGTGGCCGTTGGTTCTTTGGGGCAGAGTGGGGGTTCGGTCAGGTGGTTGTCACGGTGGTGAGGTGGTGCGTGGGGTTGTGTGAGTGAGTGTGAAGGGACGGTGGTTGTGGACGGGTTGTATTTGTTTTGAAACGAGTTTTTATTAATTTAAATCGTTACAATTCGTAATGAGTCGTATTCTTAATTAATTAATTTAATTCCCGAGTCTTCTAAATAATTAATTAATGTAATTCCCGAATTATTTAATATAATTAGAAATGGATTTTGAGTCGGGTCTGTTAAAATGAAAAGTTACTATATCGGGAAAGTTTCCATTTTGGGAGATTGCTATATTTAGTAGTTAGTAATTATAAATATTATAATTGTCTTAGGTGACGGATTCGTGAAGGATCGATAATCAAATTCATTGCGATACTTCGGACGCGTTTAATCGCTTAATTGGAATTCTTTGGCACTTTGAGGTAGGGAAATACACTTGTCCTATTATCGTCATAGTTGAATTGTGTTGACTTGATTCCTGGTTGTTGATTTACGTTATCATTTATATTTGGGAAGTGCTTGACTGAATTTATCGTATTGAGTATGATATCACAACATCGGTATCCGGCATGACTTTATGATTTATCGTTCGGTGAATTATATACATATTGCATTGCATTAATTACTGTTGAGCATTTCATATGCATTGGAGTTGGAGGATGATGTGGTGGTGATGATGTGGAGATACGATGTGATGTTGTGATAAGGCCCAGGCGGGTTCTGCAGGACTTGCCCTGGTGTCCTCGGTGTTGAGTGGGCAGATCGGCTTCGGTCGATATATAGTCTACCGGGGATCGGTATGGTGGGCGTTCCGGGGTATGAGATGTGTGTGATGAGTTGAGATGGTGATGGAGGTGACGGAGTATCATGCATATCATATTTACTGTTTTATTGTTTTCCCTACTCAACCTCGTGGTTGACCCTGTGTATTCGTGAACACCTGTGATGAACCGTTTTATGGGGAGCAGACTTGACAGGTTTATGAGAAAGGACGGGAGCTGGATGGACGTGAGACACTGGATCAGACGACCTAGTAGCTAGATCATCATCTAGAAGATTTCACTTTTATTTACGTCAGTTCTTGTAATTTCATTTAAAAGGAGAATTTGTAATAATTAAGTTAAACATTAAATAAATTGCCTTGGAGTTTAATTTGTTATTCACTACCTCGGGAAACCGAGATGGTAACAGTCCGTTTTATTAGAGAATGTCTTGACGAGGACTTCTTTTATAAACCGGGGTGTTACACTATAAGTTCAGTTCAGTTCAGATCCTATAAGTTAAGTTCGGTTAAGATCCTATAAGTTCAGTTCAGATCCTATAAATTCAGTTTAGAAAAGTTATATACAGAGTATTATTTTTAAAAACCGGCGCAAAAATATTTGACATTATTAATTATTCGTACATATATACATTATTATTTTTAAAACAAAACTAACATTCTTCTCATTATTTTTTATCGTAATGTAACCGTAGTATAATGTATGAACAAAACAATGTATATAAAGCGGAAAAATGTTATTATCTTACCTTGTGTTTTAGACTATATTTTTTTATCAGTGTTCTCTCTGGTTGCCCACTAATTTCTTGTAAATTTTTTGTTTAATCTCAATAAAAGTTTGCGTTTATAATAATAATAATAATAATAATAATAATAATAATAATAATAATAATAATAATAATAATAATAATAATAATAACAATAACAATAACAATAATAATAATAATAATAATTTATTATTATTATTATTATTATTATTATTATTATAAACGTTGCAGTTTTATAAAAAATAAAATAAAAAAGTTAATAAAAACAAAAACAAAAACAACAAAAACAACAACAACAACAACAATAATAATAATAATAATAGTAATAGTAATAATAATAATAATAATAATAATAATAATAATAATAATAATAATAATAATAATAATAATTTTATTATTATTATTATTATTATTATTATTATTATTATTATTATAATAAACGTTGCGGTTTTATAAAAAAATAAAATAGAAAATGTTAATAAAAAACAAAAACAAAAACAACAACAACAACAACAACAACAACAACAACAACAACAACAACAACAACAACAACAACAACAACAACAACAACAACAACAACAACAATAATAATAATAATAATAATAATAATAACAATAATAATAATAACAATAACAATAATAATAATAATAATAATAATAATAATAATAATAATAATAATAATAATAATAATAATAATAATAATAATAATAATAATAATAATAATAAAAACTGCGCGCATACTTATAAAAAAAAAAAAATAATAATAATTAATTTAAGTTAGTTTAAATTCGAATCGTGTAAGTTCAGTTCAGATCCTATAAGTTCAATTCAGATCATATAAGTTCATTTCAGTTCAGATCCTATAAGTTCAGTCCAGTTCAGATCTTATAAGTTCAGTTCAGATCCAATAAGTTCAGTTTAGTTCAGATCATATAAGTTCAGTTCAGTTCAGATTCTATAAGTTCAGTTCAGATTCTATAAGTTCAGTTCAGTTCAGTTCAGATACTATAAGTTCAGTTCAGATCCATTTCAGTCCAAAAGAACAGGGCCTTAATCCTTTCTCATCTTAACTTAATTTTTCCTTCATCATATTTTTGTTGAATAATTGCATCATTAATTGTAGAATCCAACTTCACATCATGTTCGTGCTTAAAGAACCCATCTTTATTAATTATTTTTTCTTAAGAACCATGATTTATGAGTAGTCCTTTCACTAGGACTCGGTTTAACCCAACATGTATAATTTGCTTGATTGATTCCCATTAAAGGTTGTTGTTGGGGAGGTTGAATAAGGGTAGGCTAGAATATTGTTTTGATAAATTGGCCAATTTCGGGTAGTGTTGGTTTGTGACCCTTGTCCACCAATGAAAGTTGGTTAGGTTGGGAATCGGGTACCCGGAATTTGGTCATATTGCTATCTTTGGTTGAGACCGAGAGGGAGAGCCAATGGAGGGCACCTCTAGCTTTGGGTTTGAAATCTACCTCCGAGAGGAGGAGTGGGATGACCCAGATTTTGATGCGGGCTTATTGACCTTGGCTAATGTTTGGGACCTTGGGAATGTGCATGTTTTCGGGGTGACCGGGTGTTAAGCTAGGGATACTGATCCCTCGAACCTGAGAGGGGGGTTGGTCGGGAGTGCTAGTGTCCTATTTCGAACCCGAGAGGGGGGTTCTAAGCGAATTAGAGCCATCTCCCCCTTATGTACCTACCAAACGACTAGCCCAGGGAATCATGATGGGAAATTATGGATTGTTAGGGGAAAATAGAGTCCTAGGATTTTTATTCCATTGAATTATAACTTTAATTTCTCACTTGCTTAATTTTCATAATTAGTCTATTTGCACTTTAATTTGATTAGTGTAGTTCTCTACCTAAAAATCCAACCCTTTTATTATCGACTTAGCTAAACCGTAGAATTAGAAACCATTAGTACTCTACTTGCTCCTCGTGGATTCGACCCCCAAGTGCTATAACACGCCGTTCACTTGCGGTTCTTTGAAACTTCATCATCCGTACACTCCCATAAATCCAACTCCCTCATAACCATCTCTACCCATTCTCGTACCCGTCCTCCTCCACCATTCGGTACCACCTCCACCACTAACTACTCCCCCATACTCCTCCAACCCATATGCAATCCTGAATAACATGGAGACAAGACTCCACACAGTTATGACATCTAGGACAAGTGTCATAAACATCTTGCACCTGTCTCTCCATATTTCGCTTAATCGCAAGTGCATCGTTGTAAATTTGCGAGAAGAAAAGTTTTATTTGTGGGATAACCGGAACCTTCCAAATCTTATTCCACAATCATTTCTCTGCTCCCAAGCTCGATTGGCCAAGCACCTCTGAACCGCCCTTCATTAATAAATGATACACTGTTCGAACAGAGTATTCTCCTTCTTTATCTTGATCCCAGCACCAAGAATCCGCATGTTGATTATTACTTAATCAGATATTAAGTACACGTTGTTGCTCAAAAGGAAGTAGCATGGATCTAATAAGATCTTCATTCCACGTGCGCTGAAACTCGTTAACAAGATCACTCACCCTCATATAAGCATCATGGGCGCTCCGTGGATAAATAATTTTCTGAATTTGTGTATCCGGAATCCATGGATCATCCCAAACCCGAGTATCCCTTACATCCCCAATTCTTCTTCTAATCCCCAAATGCATCACCTCACGGGCCTCCCAAATACTCCTCCACGTAAAACTTGGATTCCCACCTAAATTAGCCGCCATGAAATCCGAATTAGGAAAGTACTTACTCTTCAAAAGACGGACCATAAGACTGTCCGTATTAGTCAAGGGCCGCCACACTTGCTTCCCTAAAAGAGCTATATTAAATTTTCCAAAGTCACGAAATCCGAGCCCTCCTCTATCCTTCGACCTACACAATTTATGCCAGGCTACCCAAGGGATCTTCCTCTTACCATTCTCCACACCCCATCAGAAACTCGACACCAATGACCGCATTTTGTTGCAAAAGGTAACCAAGAGCTTAAGCACACTCATGGTATAAGTGGGAATTGATTGAGCAATTGCCTTTATCATTGTTTATTTTCCCGCCTTACTGCGTAAAAGCCCTCGCCAGCCTTGTAATTTTTTACCCAATTTATCTCGTACTATTGACGTTATCACCTTCTTCGAATGACTCACAACAGTTGGTAAACCCAGATACCTCTCCTGAACCTCCACGGCCTACACACCTATACATCCAAGAACCGCTTGTCTTCGAGTTAGCTTAGTACCCCTACTGACTGAAACAATAGTTTTCTCGAAATTTATCATCTGAACTGATGCCTGCTCATACCTTCGCAAAATCTCTTTAACTATACCAGCTTCTGTAACATTAGCTTTAACAAAGAAAATACTATCATCTGCAAATAATAAATGTGAAATGCTAGGGCCGTCGGGACCACTTTAATACCATGTATCAATCCAATTTCCGTTGCTCTTCTCATAAGAATCGAGAGAACCTCTGCACATAAAATAAATAGGTAAGGCGATAAAAGGTCACCTTGCCGCAAACCTCGTTCTGGAACAAATGCCTCGGTCGGTTTCCCTATAATGAGAACCGAGTACTGGATAGATCGAACACAACGCATAACATTCCCGATCCAGCCACTATGAAAGCCCATTTTAATTAGGACTTGCTCCATAAATACCCATTCCACTCGATCATAAGCTTTTGACATATCCAACTTTAGTGCCATATGACCACCACCACCTCTCGAATTCTTCATATGGTGAAATAGCTCAAATGCAATAAAAATATTATCAGTAATAAATTGGCCTGACGTGAAAGCACTCTGGTTTTCAGACACAATATCCCCTAGGAAATTTTTCAAGCGATTTTCTAGGACCTTAGATACCAACGTGTATAACACATTGCATAAAATAATTGGTTTAAGATCAGTCATTTTGTCTGGAGCTTTCTTTTTAGGTATTAGAACAATTTGAGATTAGTTTAACGTACCTGACATAAGGCCACCTTCAAGAATGCTAACAAACATCTGTATCACTGCCGGCCCAAAAATATGCCAATAAGTTTGAAAGAATAAAGCATTCATACCATCAGGCCCAGGTGATTTGAGCGGATGCATTTGACTTAACGCCTCTACAACCTCATCCTTACTATAAGCAGCCCCAAGAATTGCATTCATCTCCCTCGTGACACGTCCAGCCACCCGTCCCAACTCGGCATCAAACTGAACCGATCTAGTTGAGGCAAATAACTTCTCAAAATACGTTAATGCACAACTGGCTATAGATTCCTGATCCTCGTGCACACCACCCCCCTCTCCAACAAGTCTAGGAATATAATTCTTCTGTTTTCGTCGCCCCGCCTTGTGATGGAAAACGTTTGTATTTCGGTCACCTTCCTTCAACCAAATATCTCTTGACCGTTGTCGCCAAAATACTTCTTCCTGTTTTAGCAAATGTGCTATATCTTCAATAATCCTCCGGCGTTCCGCCACAAGATGTCGCGCCGTACCCCCTTCATTTAGCTGCTTCAAATGATTTCTTTTCTTATTTAAATCACGAATAATATTTCCAATGCTAACACCCTTCCAATCCTGCATCTCATTTGCACACCTACCGATAGTGTTAACAACATCATCATCTCCCGTACCCCACGCTTGTAATACCTCAGATTTATGAGCTGTTAGGTACTCTATCGAGTATGGCTTACTCTATCGAGTATGGCTTACTCTATCGAGTAAGTCAGTTTTGAATTCTGGAGTGAGTACTGCATGTTGGGTACTTGATCGAGTAGGGGCTACTCGATCGAGTGCCTCAATTACTCGATCGAGTAAGTCGGTCTTACGGGTTAGTTACCGGGTTTTGATAGAAATGCGTGGAATATTATATAAAGTGAAATTACCAGGTTATTTTTACTTTTACCAGTTCTAAACATTTCTAAAATAAAACAAACAACGTTACATTCTCTTTTAGAATTGCTATTAAATTTAAAGGGCTAGAGTCGTCGGATTTCGGAGTTCTTTATACCGTTGAGACCATCGTATTGTGGGTAAGATCCTTGTACCATTTTTTTGTCGATTCATTAATTTTGTTTAAACCCTAATTGGGTGAATTGGGGATTATTGGGATTATTGTTGATGTTAGATTGTAATTGTATGATTATGTGTTTATAGGAAGTGATTTCGTAGAGGAGCCCTTTTGATCTGCTGATTGTGTCAAATTGTGGTGATTTAATTCCAGGTAGAGTTTCCTACTCAGTTATTGTATACATGTTTATGAGATGGTTGTTGGTTGTTGGTATTTGATTATATTGTAATTGATTTGGTATTGTTATTGTTGTGATTGGTTGTTGTTGTTTATTTATGGTTCGCGAGGTGCGCCCTCGACTAAGTGGAGTCACTTGCGGGAGTGGCTTCACGCTCTTGATTCGCCCCTTGTGGAATCCGCCACAAGAGGGGATGTGAACATTAAGGAACATGGGTTTTCGCTCGGTAAAGATGAGCGGGGCTTAAGTGGGAATGGTTGCGCCCCCCACTGGCGGACTGGATTACTGTTTGCGACTGGAAATCTGGCAGGACAAGACTGTGACACCCCCACACACCAAGGTGCCTTACCAGGACCACCCTAGCATGAGAGACCGTCACCATCTCGTTTGCCCGAGGTTAGTATATAAAAGTTACCAATCCAAAACACAATTATTAAAGATAATTAATTAAAGTTTACAAGATCCAAATCCAAAACCAAAGTACTACTACGAAAGTTCAACAACTAAGACTGAATGCTATATCTCTTGACAGCGGAAGCTAGATTCAAATGATGACTCCCACGATGGCCCCAAAGCTAGTGAATATCATCACCTGTCACAATCTGCTCACCATCCCCGAATGGATCACCACAGATTTTAGAAAACAACAACGGGGTCAGTTACTGTATAATCAAAATAAGACAAGTACAAAAAGGCAGCTAGCTGATTATCATCCAGCTCCAAACTCCCGATCTCACATAGTAACCGACTACACACTAAAGTGTGTGGCCCTGCCAGATTACCCATCGCAACAGATAATCCTCGCCACCAGTGGGGGGATCGTAGCCAATCCCCACTTAAGTCCCGCTCATCAACGAGCGATAACCCTGTTCATTAATGTGCACATCCCCTTCTATGACGGGTTCCACGGAGGGCGAAACTAGGGTGTGAAGCCACTCCTACAAGTGACTCCACTCAACAACCATCACAACAACAACACCAACAGTAATACCCTCCAAATTTTGATCTTTTAGATTTTTTTAGATTTTTATTTTTTTCAATGAATTTTATATCTTTCATAAAAATAATAATAATAATAATAATAATAATAATAATAATAATAATAATAATAATAATAATAATAATAATAATAATAATAATAATAATAATAATAATAATAATAATAAAAAAAATAAGGAAAGATATTTTATAATAATCATATTTTAGGTTTTAACGAGTTCGTTTTTGAAATAATGCTCAAAAATAAAATATTTGTCGTTTTGGGTCGGTTTTGAAAATAATTATCAAAAGGGTGTCCACGTAGGCTCGGTTTTTATGAGCCTGTGTGGGGTTTAAACACGCCATACGTATTGGCGTGATTAGTTAAGAGAACACGCCATTGGATATGGCATGTTTAATCAGTCCAAAATTACAACCCAAGGCAGTAGCTGAATAAGTGAAACAAACAAAACACGCCATAACTAATGGCGTGTCTTATGAAGAAAACACGCAATTACGTATGACATTTTTTGGCAGTGGGTTTTTCACCTCCGTTCCAGTAGCTGAACAAAGTGCAACAAACTAAACACGCCATTAAGAGTGGCGTGTCTTCCTCATGAAACAAGCCATTGGATGTGACGTGTTTTTTCAGGTGCATTATTAAAACAAAGCTGTGAATGGTAAAATAGGAACACGCCAATACGTATGGCGTGTTTATGGGAAGAGACATGCCAGTACGTATGGCGTGTCTTTGCATTATTATTTTTTTTCAAAGCTGGACACTTGCCCTTCGTCCTCATTTCGTTCCCTTGCCAAAAAAACAAAACCAAACTCAACAATGCAAATTGGACACAAATCATTGTCTATTAAAAACTAAAATAGAGTTTACACACCACATAGTTTAGCACAAGGGATTTAAATTCAAAGTTTTACAACTAAAATATCAAACACATTAACCGTCTAAATTGTCAAATACATTAATCGTCTAACTATTACATCAAGTCTTCTTCTTGTTCTTTCCTCGAAGGCGACTCCAAAACCCTTTCCTAGGCTCCGGGGCACCTTGTTCATTGACGGGTGACATGGAAGACATAGAAGGATTAGAGCGTCTAACCCTCCTAGTGTATTGAATCAAAGGTGCATCGTTATCCATATTCATTGAGTCGAGTGACTCTTGAACCATAGGTGAACTTTCTTCCCTTTGTTCTACGGTTGGTTGAAGAAAATGAGAATAGCCTACATGTTCAAGAGATTGAGAGGAGTAGTCCCGGATGTGTGAAACCATTGAGCGGAAATGAGGAGGCACCTCAAGAGGCATTTGTTGAAACTCCTTATCACATGTATCATGGACATTGACAAATCCATGCGCCTAAAACAAAATAAGTAGTATCACAAATCACATTTTATGAAATATTAGTTAATAATTAAAAGACAAGTATAATAAGTGTACTTACAAGATATTGTATGACTCCAAATGGTGCTTGATAAGTAGCTTGTTGGGAGAAAGGGTTCATGCGAAGAATAGTGCGATCCCGGTACCAAACCATGTAAGGGTCGTAGTAGCTCATTTCATTATCATCCTCTACACTACGAAACTTAAAATCACCCCTCCTAACCCAACTTGATATGTAAGGTTGATGTTTTTCTATCCAATTCCGTGAAGAGGCACCCCTTTTGTCAACTTTGTGCAAGTTAGGTTCGGTATTAGAATTTAAAAGGATATCTTGTTTCCACCCAAATTGACGAGCTGCCCTATTAGGAAAATTCCACTCAACAATGTCGAAAAAAATCATAGGTGCCATCACTGCCCAATCGTCGGAGTCATCATAACAAAACTCGGGCAAAAAAGATAAAATTTGTCGGGTGTAAGGTTGTCATATAAACTGATCATGTCGCATTGTATCGAAAGTATCCCTATAACTAATTAGTGTGGTCACCCCTTCCGGTCTCTTACGATTCACACTTACCCACCTACGACCCAATGTGTCAATCCTTATTTGATGTTGAGAACCTAATGGGTTCGGTCCATGTTGAGTAGCATTAACGGGTCCCATGAGTGTAGGTCGACCAATACTAATCCTCTCCCAAGCCCACAATTGCAATAGAATAAGGGGACCTCCAATGTCTTTTGACTTGACGTTGCTTGCTCTACATAAATTACGATATAAAGTAGCAAGTACGACACTTCCCCAAGAGTAATTATCTAAGTTGATCAAATCTCTCAACAAAGGCAAATAAACAACTTGAATGTCATTACCACTCTTATCCGGAAACATGATAGTTTCTATTAAGATAAGCAAATACGCCCTCACATATTGATGTAGAACATCTTCATTTGCATCTTCCGGAAGACCACTAAATTTTTCCAACAACCAACCAATCCTCAAAGAAGCCCCCTTAAGGTCTCCAACACCCGGTGTTTTGCCTAAGAGTTCAGTTACTAACAAGGCACAATTATAAGCGGTTTTTCCACTAACAATATCCCCTCTAATCCGTAGCCCTAACAACACTTGAACATCTTGCAAGGTCACAGTAGCCTCGCCAATAGTCAAGTGAAATGAATGGGTTTCCGGCCTCCATCGCTCAACCAAAACACTTATTAAATCCACATTAAACTTCAAACCCACTAACCTATGAATAAAAAAAAATTGAGTGTCCCTAATGAAATTAACTACATGATCACTTACCAAAAACCCCTTGTGCGAAACTAAATATGACCTACATCGGAGGGAACCAACGTCCCTCCTTCCAATATTGCCTTGCTCCTATAAACCTTTTGTTGTATGAGAAGTTCCGGGTTCACCGGGCCTCGTTGTTGATGTTGTTCCATTATTCCTGCACATTTGAAAGAGTTGTTAGATTAGCATAAAATAAATGTTGAAATAATAACAAAAAATTATGGAAATAAAAAAAATTAAAGACAAGTGTAAGTAGTAGAATACCCTTGTGAATTGTTAACTCTCATGGAACAAGTTTTTTTATTGTGGCCTAAACCACGACACAAACTACATGACACCTTGTTCTTACTCTTCTCATCCATTTCATTAAGAAATCTTTTATTCTTCCGTCTTCCTTTTCCCCGTTTATTTAGCTCGTCACACACTATTTTAGGCTCATTGTAAGGACCCCAATAAGCCTCATCTTTCAAAGGGTGAAATTTAGAAGCATATGAAGCTAAGTGCTCTCCGGTAGTGTAGGCGATGTCCACAAATTGAGTAGCATTTAAACCCTTCTTTTTACAAACGGCATACACATGTGAACATGGATACTTGTATGTTTGGAACTTGTTACAAGTACATGTCCTCTTGGATAAATCAAAGGTGTGCAAATGGTTACCATGTAACATGGGTCGTGAACCTCTACGTATTGTGACTTGGTACACCCCTCCGACATGGTCAAAAGCTACAACCTTATGGTATGCTCCTTTTTTGCAATTTTCCTCCAACAAGATTGTGATCTTCGGACTATAATGAAGCCCCTTCATCAACCGTTTCCTTGCAAACTCATGTCGCTCAACAAAGTCTGCATTAACTCTAAAAAATACACACTTTACGAGTGCCGTTACGCGTAGAAAATGTGCTCCTTTAAGAACATTATTAAATGCCTCCGCCAAGTTAGTAGTCAATATTTCATATCTATGTCCACCATCATGGCAAATTGACCACTTCTCTATTCCAATTTCAACAACATATTGTTGTGCCTCTCTATTCAACTCACCTAGGCAATGAAATCCTATGCCAAACTTCTTGTTTTGTAATTGCATTGCCGTTGACCCAAACATTTCTTTCACTGCATTATTTCTAAATCTTGTATTAACATTTGAAGCCAAATGACGAATGCAAACTCTATGATAAGCATATGGCTCCTCCCACCCACTACCAACTTCACTCATTGCTTTCATAATCCCTTTGTATCTATTGGAAATGACACACAACCCATTTCTTTTGGTAACAAATACTCTTATGCAAGACATAAACCAAGGCCAACTATCGGTATTTTCGGCTTCAACAATAGCAAAAGCAACCGGGAAAATTTGGTTATTGGCATCAATTGACATAGCTGTCAAAATAATTCCCTTGAACTTTCCATATAAGTGAGTTTCATCAATGCTTAAACCTGGCCGACAATGTTCAAAGCCATCAATACATGGTTTAAATGCCCAAAAAACACGCTTGAATGTTTGCACATTTGGGTTCGTTGTTGGTGTTGTATAAAATTGGACAATAGTGCCAGGATTATATTCTTTTAAGCCTTGCATGAAACGAGGTAGCAGCTTATATGATTTATCCCAATCTCCAAATATTTCCTCAATTGCTCTTTGTTTTGCATTCCAAGCTTTGGTGCATGAAATTGTGTAACCATACTTATCTAAAATATAAGTAACAACAGAGTTTACTTTATATCCCCAATCTCCCTCAACAAGGTTACGAATCTCATGACTTATTAATGCTCGTTTCAAATTCATGTGGTCTTGAGGTACCATGTCACAAACACAAGACTCATCATGAGGACCTTTGTATGTGACAATGGTAAAAACTTCAGAATGAAAGCCTTTTTGTGTAGCCCTTAACCGCCAATTACATGGTGTTGGAGACCGGCCACATTTGAAGGTAATAGTATTAGGCTTTGATTCGGCAACTTTGAAAAATTGATTTGCTTTCACACAATATGATGTCACCTCATCGCTAAGTGAAGCTTTGTTTGGGAACACTTGTCCAACCGCAAACTCTTTCCCTTGTTCATGTCTTACCATATTTTCCCAAGTTTTACAACTATTCAATTCATCCTCATCTAATTGATCAATCTTATTAAACTCAACAATGGGAGCGCTAGCAAAGACAAAATCATCATCACCATCTTCTTCATTTGCCAACAAATTCTCATCAAGTATTGCCAATTCCTCATCAATCTCATCACCTTGTAAGTTACCATCAAATTCCCCATCATTTACGTCATTAAATTCAAAACAAATTGAGTAACATCATCTAGCCTAATACTTGGTGTAGGAGTGACAATTTGACTAGTGAAAACTTCTACAAATATGTCCATTGAAGGAGCATGTGAATGACGAATACTTGCCCATAACACTTTAAAGGCTCCCTCATTATTAAGGGGTATAATTTTGTTACACCCAGCACTTGAAAATTTCATCATCACCCACAATTGAGTACCCAAACTTTGAATGTCGATTCCCTTATATATCTCTTCAACTAATTCAAGATATGTCATCTTTGTACTAGCTAATAAAACATTGATTCCCTCCTCTATAAGTTACACATCCATTTTTCTCCAACACTTCTCCATCCCAATAACAAATAAGAGGAAAATCACAAATTTCCATTCTATACAAGAAAATTGAAGAAATTTAGTATAAAGCAACTAACTATAACCTAATTTCCCTACAATACATACATAAACAACAATTAAAATGCAAAAATCGTTCATCTTAATTAGGGTTTCGAAATTTGGGGGTTTTTTTAGACAAGCTTAAATTAACATATATAAGTTGTAGATCAAAGCACAAAACAACATAATTACCAACACTGAAGACAAATTAAGCAAATCTACCTTCAAAAGATGAAATTAAATAAGTTAAAAGGATTAAATTACCTTCCTAATTAGGTAGAATGTTTAATTTGAAAAGCAAACCCAATATTACGCTGGAGACACGCCGGAGATTCGCCGGAGAGGAGAGTGGGCGAGGAAAAAATGAGAGAAGTGAGGATTGTTGTGTCGCACTTAGGGTGTTTGTGAGGATGAGATGGAGAATGGTTTGTATTTTGTGGTAGAAAGTGACGGAAATAGAAATTTGTTAAAAAAAATAAGGATTCTGAGGAAACACGACATACGTATTGGCTTGTTTACTTCATAAGACACGCCATACGTAATGGCGTGTTCTATTTATTTCTATTAGATTTGCTACTGGAATGCGGGTGAAAAAAAATTGGCTGAAGAAACACGCCATAGGATATGGCCGTTTTTATTAGAGAAGACACGCCATTAGCTATGGCGTGTTTTGTTTGTTTCACTTATTCAGCTACTGCCTTGGGTTGTAATTTTGGACTGATTAAACACGCCATATCTAATGGCGTGTTCTCCTAACTAAACACGCCAATATGTATGGCGTGTTTAAACCCCACACAGGCTCGTAAAAACAGAGCCTACATGGACACCATTTCGATAATTATTTTCAAACCGACCCAAAACGACAATTATTTTATTTTTCAGCATTATTTCAAAAACGGATTCGTTTTTGACAGGTTCTCCTTATAAACTATTGTACTCGTCGTAATTAACTATTTATTTTTTTCTACTTCTCACATCTGTCCAATACTTTTTTGTTGTTTGGCGGTGACTAGTAACTTCTTGGTACTCATTTTTCACCGTCATTAGAATCTTGCCCAAAAAATTAAGATTTTGGTTTGCCTACTCTATCCAATTTCAATCGGTCCTTTCTGGATCTCTTATTTATTTTACTGGCGATGATTTTGCTCATCATGAAGAGCATCATAACTTATCACTTACAATAATTTCTATCAACAGCATAATCTAGCGGCTTATTCTTTCAGTTACTTCTTTGATCACACGCGGTTCGTTCTTCGTCGACCCTTGTACTTCCGTCTAACAATCATCAACCCTAACTGATTTTCATTGGATTTCAAAGCATTTTAAGAGATTTTAATCTTGTCCTCCGATTGAAGGTAACATGTTTCTTTCGTTCCTTTTACTCTTATGATTGTTCGGGTTGTATGATATATTTCTAAATTGTTATTGGATTTATGTGATGCAATTTTAATAGAGGTATATTATTACGGTTAATTACATATGTTATTAGTTGCGGAGTATATATATATATATATATATATATATATATATATATATATATATATATATATATATATATATATATATATATATATATATCTTCTCTATTAAATCAATTGTCTTTTAGTGAGGTGGGATGCTCTAGTTCAACAAGTTCATATAATATGTGAGTTATTATGGGCTCTGATTATATTTTTGGTACAAAGCAATTTCATTTGATTACAAATTAAGGCAAAAGATTGTGAATCGGTTTTAATTGTTTATGAATCAAGTTTTATTAGTGTCTTTGACGTAAGCTATCATGTGGACAAGACGAGTTTCTCTCCTTGTGTTGAGATAGAGATAAGACTTGTGAAATTTTGGGATTTTGACTATTGGTTCTCGTATTGTGTTTGATTTGTGAGATGGGATAAGGGTGTCTAATTTTATTTGTAAATATGGCAAGAAAGGGTATTTTAGGACTGAGCAAATATTTGAAGGAGTTGGTAATAGAGAAACTTTGGTATACACATGAATATTAATCAAGGAATGTGATAACCCGTAAGTAGCCCAATTGTGAACTAAGTTTGAGATATCTAGATTTATAAACTACTAGGAGTTAAAGGCTATTGGAGTATTACGATTGTCACATATTTCTGTTATCCTCTTGTTCTATTAAGATTGAAATGATAAAGCATGTTATTTGACTTGTTATGGGAACAGGAAAATTGGTCATTGGAGCATTGATAATTTTTGGTACTATGTTTTTATTGTTACTCTCTTTACCTTGACTCGTGGATGAGTAGCTTAGAATTTTATTCCGAATGTGATAATAATGAATTACAATATTATTATGCCCAAGTAGTAGCAGTTGTTATAAATCTAGTTATAAATCTAATTGTTTTTATTTCTATCCTGGTGAGGTGAGTTTGGTTATACAAAGGGTAAGAGATGAACATGCATTATAGAGGCGAGAAGGAATTATTTGATCAAGAGTCCTAGGTTGAATTATTAACAAATGGAGTTCAGCATGGAGTTTGATTTGGTGGTTTTGGTTGCACTGATTTTGAGTTGGACATTGGTTACGGTAATTAGGGTAAAAAGTATATCAGAAATCACAATATATGTATTAAATGGTACCTTATATCTCCAGTTGGTGACATGATAATCTTATATTTATTTGGGAATTATAAACTAAGGTTTACTTGTACAGAGAGTTCGATTATTAGTTATTATATTTAAATTGTTACTCTCTCGGGTGAGTAGCTAAGCTTCTTGTACTCATAAGTATTGAGTTTTGTTTATTATTAAACTTTTGATAATATTGACATTGAAATTGAGATGAATATTGTTAGTAGTATTGAGTTATGGGTCATTTGTACCATATTATGTTATACGACCCATGTGAGACCTTCGTTAATGAGTTCTTTATTTTTGGGTACTGTAGAAGGGAATAAATTTTATGAAGCTAGTCTTTTGAGAATAGCTGGGGAGCGTTTTTGTTATTATCCTCTGTGTTTATTTTTATTTACGCGTAGTAAGTACTTGAGTTATCTTATTTTTGAAGTAATTATACTATTTTCTTTATAGTATGACAACTCAGCTTTGTTTTGGAATTTTATTCAAAGTCATAAGAATAAAGATTATATATTGGCTCATAACCCGCAGTGGCGAGCCGATTTTGAAATCGTTTGGCTCATAACCCGCAGTGGCGAGCTGGGCATAAGAAAATGCCTTTAATAGTTGTATGAGGCCGAGTGAAATCTACCTCAGCCATTTGATAGATATAGAAGTGTGCACATAAAGTTTATGGCCAAATCTCTTAGTCTCGAGAAAGTACAGTTTCTTATTTGCTAGCACTTGAAGTGTTTTATTACCAAACTGATTTGTAGAAACAAAATTAGTTCATTTGTTGTTTTATCGTTTAAAAATCAGTAATTATGATAATTTTATTATACGGGATATATAGTAGAAATGGTATATTTATTTTGTTTAGTTGGTTCTGTGAGATGGATGAACTAAAGGATTGGAATAGCCAAAGACGAAGGTATATATGATATTCAGTAGAGCAAGATTAATTGGTCTAAAGAGTAATTGGAGATTGGCATGATGATAATGTCTAACTTATGCATATGATTTAGTAAGATTAATTCTAGCAATGAAACTTTATGGAAGAGTTAATTGTTTACATTGAGTCAGTGACGTTGGTTGCTTCTTAAGGCTTGTTGTTAGTGTTATCATGCTATAAACACTAAATTATCTGTGAAGAATATTATATTAGTTGAAAGGTCCAGATTATGGTTATGTTGAGAATTGAGGAGAATTGAGGAGAATTGAGGTACTGAATTTTTAATATCGTATTTAATTTGTCAATTTCTTTGATCTTTCACTTGCGGGTGAATAGCTATGCGGACCATGGTTAATTATTATACTATTACTAAAGCTGACGTGTTTGTCCCATTTGGTCTACCCGTCATGGTGACGGATTATTCAGGTGACTTCCGCTGGAGTTCAAAAGATTTTCAAGGCGAGCTTTTGATTAAAGACCTTGTAAAAAGTTTTGTTTCATTTTGTATCCTTTTGTATTAAAATCATTTTGTAAGGAGACTGTGAATATTGATTTAATATCCCCGTATTTTGGCAAATGTAAATGTAATCTTAACTTAGTTGAAAATCGGAGGTGTTACACCAACACCAAGGCTCCAACAATTATCAGCAGACATCAATCGTACATAATACAACATAATCTTAAATCAATTAAACAGGAGTATGGAAACCTTACCTTTTCGCAATCCGCTACATTGCAATCAATCATATAAATGCATAACGAATACCACATCGTTACCTACAACAATGATAATCAACAATCAACACACATATGATGACCAAACCCTAAGCCCCCAAATTAACCCAAAACAATAATTATGCCCAAACCCTAAAAGACAACCTATTAGCTGATTACAAAGATTCAGAGACTTACCAAAGGAATCGAGACAACAAAACGGAAGTGTAGCCTTGCGATCGTTCAATTAGCCTTGAGAATGATTAAGGTGATGAGAGAGAGAGAAAGAGAGATGAACGTCGTTAGGTTTTTGGTAAATGATTTAGAAACTGTAAAAGCATAATTTATATGATCTCTAATCACCTTAACCAAACCGCGGAATTTAACCCGTCAGACCGGATACTCAGTCGAGTATTGAGCAACTCGGCCGAGTATCCCTTACTCGGTCGAGTATTACCATACTCGGTCGAGTATTCCTGAGCCTGACCAGAAACACAGGCGCACTACTCGGCCGAGTTGGTCCTATTCGACCGAGTATACTAGACTCAGAAAACCGTGGTATTACATTGATCTTCAGACTAGTCAGGTGATTGGTGATGTGACAGTGTTGGAGAATTGTGTCTGTGTATTGTTGTGTTATTATCTTATGTTGTGTATGCAGTAACTAACCCCAGTTAATTGTTTTAAAAACTATGGTGATCCATTCGGGGATGGTGATCAGTTGTTGGGCATGTATGATTTGGATGCACGAGGGTTAGCTGGGGATGAGTCACCTTGAGTCAGCTAGTAGTCTTTCGCTGTTATGTTAAGATACTTTTATTTATTTAGTTGGTTTGGTTTTGGAACAGTTGTAACACCCCCATACTCCAAGTGCCTTACTAGGACCACTTCAGGCATGGAAGTGCTACCATCTCGGTTACTCGAGGCAATGATAATCATAAGACAATAAAGAAACGTACTTTAAAAGTAAACATAGTTTAAGTGATTACATGATCAAAACCAAAACTGATAAACTAAAATACAAGGTTCTCAGATGGTCTACTGCTAAAACTATCAAAGCTACAAAACACCGTCTGACACAGCGGAAGACTTCTAACTGCCACGTGATGACTCATCCCAGCTATCCCATACGCCTTATATCATACCTGCTCAATAATCGCTCACCACCCCGAATGGATCACCACGATTTTAAAACATTAAACGGGTCGACTAATCACACAATTTATATAACCAACAACACAAGAAACAAGCAACTCAAACGGTCACACACACAATCACACTCACTCCAATCAATCTCCGTCACCGACCATCCCTTTGGACCACCCCGCCGATGGGGGACCGCAGCCGTACTCACCAAATCCCCGCTCATCATACCGAGCGATAACCCTGTCCCATTAATGTGCACATCCCCTCCCGTGGCAGGTTCCACGAAGGGCGAAACTAGGGCCTAAAGCCACTCCCGCAAGTGACTCCACTTAGCCGAGAACGCATCTCGAGAACCAGAGACAAACAATCACAACCATCAACAACAATCAATCAACAACCGTCATAAAACCAATACGATAATATTCAACAATCACAAAACATCAACAATGCATTATGGGACTAATACTGAGTAGGGAAACCCTACCCGGAAGGCAAAGAACACAATCGACGGTCTCAGCAATTTGTATCAAAATTCCTCTTCTACGAATCCTCCTCCTAACATATAATCACATAATCACTAACAATCACAAAACTAACACAAATCCCCAATTCCCAAAATTAGGGTTTAAACAAAGTTAACTAAAGACTATAAAATTGGTATGTAGATCTTACCCTTAACGCAAGGAACACTATGATGCAAAGAACGAGATGATCCGACACTCATAGCTTTGGGGATTTGCCAACAACGCAACGAGAGAGAACTACGTAACTCCTTTTTCTTTTGAAAGGTTTAGAAAGGATAAAAGTAATTAAAGGAACTGACGGAAACCTTTTATATTAAACTCGCTTTATTAGCAAAACCCGACAAAACAACCCCGTAAAACACACTTACTCGATCGAGTAACTGACGTACTCGATCGAGTGCCGCCTTCTCGATCGAGTACCAAGGCTACTCGATCGAGTACCCTACAGGTCAGAAACTATTTTAAACTGCAAACTACCCTTACTCGACAGAGTAAGGCCCACTCGATAGAGTACCCGGAGACTCATAAAACCGTAGTATTACAGTCTTCCCTCCTTAAAAAGAACTTCATCCCTGAAGTTCAATCCATACATAAAAACAAACATACTAACTCGGTCAAGACGCAACAAAGCTACTAAGAACTCAAAACCAAAACCCCAACTTATAAAACATGAAACCATGAACCCTTAACACCAACTCCACTAACTATTCCTACCTCCCCACATCGCTCACTATGTCGTATCAACTACACCATAAACTCTCCCGACACTAACTCCATACACTACCAACACAAACGCTGCTAGTTCCGTAAAATATTATCCACTAGATAATCCAATATCAAGATACTCATAACATCAAACGGAATGTTACATTCTACCACCCTTAAAAGGAACTTCGTCCTCGAAGTTTACTTACACTCATAAACATCATCATCCAACTGTCAACACTAGTGAAATATTCTCACACTCCTAGACATCACACTACTACAAGCACGGCCATGGCCTTTTAACAGTATCATCCACAAAACAAATCCCTCCTTTACGCTACGCTAACACTCTACTTCCAATTATATTACAACATGCACAACCATGAAACTCTCTTTTATCGCATCCTACTCCTCTTCAGACAAATGTTACGTCCTCGTAACTCACTAATACTAAATCCTTAGTTATATCATCTCATTATCCTCATCACCACCACATGTCAAAGATAACCGCCTATAACCTCATTTCTATAACCATTCCTATTTCCAAGGCTCTCTTACTTAAACATTTCTCATTCCTCAACTCATTCGGCATACTACCTAACCTATACCATAAAACTCGTAGCAAAATCACCATACCAACTCTTCATTATTACTGCAAAACAACATACCTCTCTATGTAAGGCACCTATCTCCCAGAAGCATAACACACGATCCACACTCGTTACGTACACGCACACTAGATCCTCAAGTTCTTTCTTCCATTACCGCAAAACTCATACATAACTCAACATGACACTAATTCCCCAACACCCTACACTCACTATCTCAACAAAGGATTATGAACCACCTGCATCTTTCGGATCATTACCACACATGTTCTACGACTCACTTGCCATTACCATGTCTACTGAAGCCTTATCTAGAACAAGATCAAAATTACTGTAACAACCTCTCACAACCGTGTCCCATCAACAGGAAAATCACTATACCATGACAACAACGAAAACATATACAACTCTATTTCATATCATACTCGACCCTCATTCCCAGACTTAAACAGGTAAAGAAAACATCAATAAACAAGACAACCGTCTATCTGCGCAAACTGAAACTCGCAGGGCGCAACATCAAACAAAATAACAATCTATGTATAACTGGTATGCACTTTCGAAACTCGAATCATAATCATCCCGCCTACTCCACCACAACGGTGACGGCATCACAACATCGCCACCAACAGCCACACCGCAGTGCGAAAATACCCGCATCACGACATGAAGTACCATGCCCGGATCACCACTCGAGGCACACAACCACATCGATAAACATTCCAATCACATATAATTCCCATAAACACTGACTCAATATGACATTTCGAACAAGAAAACTCACTCAAAACTGTTTTATTAGATTATAACACAACATATTATGCTGAAAGAACTGACAAGAATCTCATGAACATCATCCTTACCATTTCACGGAATAAACATGTATCATCAATACACATACCATTTTAACTATACATGCCAGATCAATCAAATTATTACCTTTTTGAATATCATTCAATTAGATTAGCGTACCCAACATGCATTACAGAACATTCAAATAACAACTTTATGATAATCACACCATACCACGTCTTGTGAGGTCAAAACCTCACGCAAACATTTATATATATCACAGACCCGTAAACACATCCAACCAGTCAATCCTGATCACATAAGTTACCACCTGTTAAAAGTTACCTCTCACCCGAGCTTAACTCGTATACACCTCATAACATATTCTCCCATTCGCATATCCATCACCCTCTGCCAAATGTAGCCACACCATTAATACTCAACTACTATCAACCGCCTCATATAACCACATCTTATACTCATTCATAACCATACTTATCAAACTGGTCCCTACGAAATCAACCTCTTTAGAATTGCTACCTTTCTAATATACCATCACCCTTAACCACTAGTCACAAACTATAACACTACCACTGTCCGGACATCAAACCCCTTACACTCATCTCTAAACATCACGTTTTCTTTCCTATCTTTGGTTAACATCCCAAATAACGAACATCAAATCCATCAACAAAATTACCTCAACATTCTTCCCAATACTATCCCGAACTGTATCGTCATCTAACTCTCCACCAAAATCTCATAGAGTGCAGATACTAAATCAACCTCTTACTCCCTTAATTCCTCGAAACTCATGATTAATCATGCTGTCCTGAAACTTCTGTATAACCATTAATTTACTTACTCTTGATAGTATCATACATCTCGACGATTCCTTACTTTTATGTCACATAACTCCGGTCAACATTTTCCTAGTTTTACTCCCCTCATTCTTTTCTTTTACACTTGACAAAATCAATTAACCATTCAACTCCTTATCACTTCTACCTAACTCTTTAGTGTTCCACTTACTTTCTCATTGCTCCAAGACTCACATCTCATTATTTTATATCAATATCATCTCACTCTTTCTTACCATGGATCTTCTCTTATAATGCTATCACTCACGCTTGCCACTAATCTATCCATAAAATCAACGTTTAATGTTCAACAATTGCATCTCCCTTTTTACATCTCTAGAAATCAAAATTCCTTTCATACCGCTAATTGTCCAAGGAAATCCCACAATAGTTTCACCTCTTAATATACCAAATCTCCCAAACTCACTCATTGTCTACAAATCCACCTCGCGACATGTCTCCACAAAGTTCACTATATACCACTCTTCTCAACCCCTTTAAAACGAACTTTCACTATGAATATTATTAACCCACACGACTCCTAACCATCTCCCTCCATAATTCCTTACACATCTCAAGTTGCCACTATCCACATCCTTACTCTCAATCCTTTCATTCTCACGTTCCTTAGACTCGCATCATCCCTTGCCCATATTCACTTACTTTTATGTTACTCAACACACAATCATATCACTCATCTCATATCATCTCAGAAAACATGCTCTATGTCTCAATTAAGCCATAACGATCTTCCTTTTTTTTTTCCACTATCTATCGCAACCACATATAACTCATGTCCTCCTACCGAATTCATACTCACCGCAGGTGCCACTCACTACACCATAAGATTGGGTAACTTACGCGTCAAGACCAACATACATGTAAAACAATGCATAAAGAAGCAAAATAACACCTTTGAATTAAACATAATATGCAACGAAGTCAAAAGATAGGCATATGACCCAAAACAGGGGTCACTAGATCGAGTACAGGCCACTCGATCGAGTAAGGGACTTACTCGATCGAGTAGGTGAAGGTCAGAAGCATGTAAAACAAATCACCAGGACTACTCGATCGAGTAACTGACGTACTCAATCGAGTGCCGCCTACTCGATCGAGTACAAAGGCTACTCGATCGAGTACCTACGCATTTCGCAGCACTGTCCAGTTTTCGTAAAACAGCCATAACTCACTCATTTCTTGGTCGTTTTGGGCGTGTGACCTATCGTTAGAATCGTAAAAGAACAAGCTATCACCTCCAATTGGAATCACATTAAAATAATTTATACATCTCAAGTTATAACAGTTTAAAGACAACCTCTTTATAATCGAAAAACATAACTACTTGATTTTACCTCCAAACAATTTAAACGACAACATGGTAAACAAAAACAACCCAATACTCATAAAACCAGTAGCCCCAATCACATGTTACTATTTTCGAAGGCAAAGCAACAACATTCATCATGCAAATAATTTATTTAACTTGCCAATCATGACTTACCCACATGCTTTTATTCTATCACTTTTCGTAAACAAAACATACTCATGTATTACAAATCCTATTTCCATGTTACTAATGCAACAATATTACAAATACACTTCGTCACCTAAACATATTCATAATCACAAAATTCATATTCTCATGCAATTGACACTCCATCTTTTCCAATCACTTCATCCATTTCAACCACATTCCTCATATAACATATACATATGAACAATAGTAGGCATGTATATGAAATCATTATATAAAATTACACAATCAAAATTATGTATAATCATATCACATCTTATCACATATGAACTACCTCCTTTTTCCACCACATTACTCATCATTCTCATACACTTTTCTAACAACTCCAATCAACATGGTAAACCAACTATCATCCAACATGCTTTCAACCAACAACATACAAAATCACACTTATTCATGCCACACATCAATATATTGGTACACAATTCACAAAATAAACACATAGCGATCCCAACTCATATCCCATGGTGACCGGTTCAAAATTGTAGGGCGAGTTCGCGACTTTAGGACGTCTCTCAAGTCTTTGCATTAGCTCCTACAACTTCTACCCCGGGTTCATTTTATTTTTACTCCCTATGTTCATTAGGTTCATTGGTTACAGATTTCAGGATCGTCGCTCTGATACCATTTTGTAACACCCTCATACTCCAAGTGCCTTACTAGGACCACTTAAGGCATGGAAGTGCTACCATCTCGGTTACTCGAGGCAATGATAATCATAAGACAATAAAGAAACATACTTTAAAAGTAAACATAGTTTAAGTGATTACATGATCAAAACCAAAACTGATAAACTGAAATATAAGGTTCTTAGACGGTCTACTGCTAAAACTATCAAAGCTACAAAACACCGCCTGACACAGCGGAAGACTTCTAACTGCCACGTGATGACTCATCCCAGCTATCCCATACACCTCATATCATACCTGCTCAATAACTGCTCACCACCCCCGAATGGATCACCACAATTTTTAAAACATTAAACGGGGTCAGTACTAATCACACAATTTATATAACCAACAACACAGTAAACAAGCAGCTCAAACGGTCACACACACAATCACACCCACTCCAATCAATCTCCGTCACCGACCGTCCACCGGACCAGCCCCGCCGATGGGGGACCGCAGCACCGTACCCACCAAATCCCCGCTCATCATACCGAGCGAAAACCCTGTCCCATTAATGTGCACATCCCCTCCCGTGGCGGGTTCCACGGAGGGCGAAACTAGGGCGTGAAGCCACTCCCGCAAGTGACTCCACTCAGCCGAGAACGCATCTCGAGAACCAGAGACAAACAATCACAACCATCAACAGCAATCAATCAACAACCGTCATAAAACCAATACGATAATATTCATCACAAAACACCAATAATGCATTATGGGACTAATACTGAGTAGGGAAACCCTACCTGGAACAGCAACACAATCAGACGGTCTCAACAGCTGTATCAAAATTCCTCTTCTACGAATCCTCCTCCTAACATATAATCACATAATCACTAACAATCACAAAACTAACACAAATCCCCAATTCCCAAAATTAGGGTTTAAACAAATTTTACTAAATACTATAAAATTGGTATGTAGATCTTACCCTTGACGCAAGGAACACTATGATGCAAAGAACGAGATGATCCGACACTCCTAGCTTTGGGGATTTGCCAACAACGCAACGAGAGAGAACTACGTAACTCCTTTTTCTTTTGAAAGGTTTAGAAAGGATAAAAGTGATTAAAGGAACTGACGGAAACCTTTTCTATTAAACTCGCGTTATTAGCAAAACCCGACAAAATAACCCCGTAAAACACACTTACTCGATCGAGTAACTGACGTACTCGATCGAGTGCCGCCTACTCGATCGAGTACCAAGGCTACTCGATCGAGTACCCTACAGGTCAGAAACTATTTTAAACTGCAAACTACCCTTACTCGACAGAGTAAGGCCCACTCGATAGAGTACCCAGAGACTTATAAAACTGTAGTATTACAACAGTTGTATCGTACTTTTATCAGTTTTTTTTGGCATGTAATCAATTTAATATTATTTATTTAAAGTACGTTCTTTGATGGCCTATTTGATATACATTGACTCGGGTAACCGAGACGGTAGCACTCTCATGCGTTAAGTGGTCTTAGTAAGGCACCTTGGTGTATGGGGGGTGATATAAAGTGGTATCAGAGAGACAATTTTGGAAACTGCTGTAACTAATGAGTCCAATGAATGTAGAGAGTCAAATTAAAATGAACCCGGGTAAAAGTTGTTAGGAGGTAATTCAAAGACTTGGGAGACGTCCTAAAGTCCCGAACTCGCTCTACAAATTTAAACCGATCACTATGGGATGTCATGGGGATTGCTATATATTTACTATTGTTCGTATGCATATGTTGGATGAATATGATGGATGAACATGTTGGATGAATATGTTGGATGAATACGTTGGATGAATATGATCGATGAATTGATTGGAAAAGTTGAAGTAAGTAATTGCATGAGAATATGAAATTCATGTGGAGAACATGTTTATGTGATGGAAGTGTATTTTTTAATATTTTTATGTTAGTAACATGTGAATAGGAGATTTGATGTCGTATTTTATGTTATTGTTTTTACGTAAAGTTATAGAATAAAAGCATGTGGGTAGTACATGATTGATAAGTTGAATGTTGTAAGAGAATGATGGGTGCTATTGTTTGGCTTTTGTAGATAGTAACATGTGGTTATTGATAATGGTTTTACAAGTATCGAGTCACTTTTGTTTATTTTGTTGATGTTTAAGTAGTTTGGAAGGAAAAATCAAGTAGTTATGTTGTCTGATTATAGAGAAGTTGTCTTTAAACTGTTATAACTTGCGATTAATATATGATAATGATGTGATTCCAGTTGGAGGTGATACCTTGTTCTCTTACGATTCTAACGATATGTAACACGCCCAAAATGACCAAGAAACGAGTGAGATATGACCGTTTTACGAAAATTGGACATTACTGAGAACTGCGTAGGTACTCGATCGAGTACCCCTTACTCAATCGAGTATACCCCTTGGTACTCGATCGAGTACCCCGTACTTGATCGAATAACCCTAGTAATTTATTGTACCGTCTTTTGCTGTCGGACAGAAGAAGACGGGCACCATTACCTATGGAGGCATAGCCTCCTACCTGGCCCGTTCTATCTTCACTACTTACCCCCGTGACTTGGCACCTGTAGATAAGGACAAGTACCTAGATCCTAGCGTCTTGAAGGCGATGTTTTGGTTAGCTTCAGACCAGCGAACTTGGAAGATTTGTGGTTTCGAGTCCGTGACCTTATCGAGTCCCGACCTGCCTCGTCTTACATCTTTGACCACTATGACGGGGAGCTTGCCACCACCTCTACCTTTCTACCACCTTACACTCGCTCCACCTACCACTTCTGCTCCTAAGAAGCGGAAGAGACCTGAGACTGGAGAGTGATCCACACCAACTGAGGCTGGGCAGTCTTCCACGCCCATGCCTACACCGATCCCTATCCCCACTCCTTCTGTTACACAGCCGGTCTACCCGGCTAATTGTATTCCTCCTCCACCATTTGAGGTGTCCGAGGTCATGGACCAAGGGCGCCGTGACGGTTTTCTTCTTGATTTGCTTACCAAGCAGGCTCAAATGGAACGGGATTTGGCACATACCTTGTTCCCTCTATACGAGTATCACATGAGGAGAGGACGTCCCATTCCCGAGGGCTGGCCACACCCTTCTTTCTACCGGTACCCGGCGAAGGGGTACCCGCAGCCAGCGAGCGAGGCGGACACCGCGGAGGAGGAGGAGAGAGACAAAGATGACGAGAGGAGGAGGAGGAGGGAGCAGGAGCGAGATCCTGACTAGCTACATGGTGGTGGGTGAGGAGGAGGAGGAGGAGACTATTGACGAGTAGCTACTGGTCTACTCACTTCCCCAGTTTTCTGGCTGGTTTGGGGAAGTTCGTCATTTTGTATATATTTTTGCTCTTTTAGTTATTTTTCGTCTCCTTATTTATTTCTTTTATTTATTCATTTATTGGTTGTTTTATCCCTTTCCCTATATATATACTGCTGGTGTATGCTGGAGGACAACGAGGGCGTTGTCCGTTTTGGTTTGGGGAGGGTATTGCATCCTTTGAGTCTGCATTTGCATTTGTTTTTGCATTCACGTTTATTTTTCTGCTTGCATTGTACTTTATTTCAAAAAAAATGACAAAATCCAAAGAAAAAAAATCAAAACAAAAAATATTCACGTTTCATTTTGCATATAGGTTGAGTCGGAACGTTAGATTTTCGTGATGATTTTGCACTTTAACTTGTCATATCACTTGAGCCTTGCGTCTAATTGGCAGTTATTAGCTTAGTCATGCGCATATCTACGAGTTAATGTTGAAAATATAGCTGATTGTATAGACTTGACCTAAAAAAATTGGCAAACTACTTTACAATTTCGGAGTTTTAAGAGCCATATAGCTGGTGTCATTCATGACCAATTCATGTAGGAATTGAGAGTAATACTCCTTGCATAACATGTTCATCACATTTGCACATTTATGAAATTCGATTGCTTGTTGCTTGCATACATTCGGGTTGTGGTCGGTGTCACATGCATGGAGGTGCTTACAATGTCCCATTTCTTTCATTTTCACCCATTTAGCTCCACATTAACCAAATATAGCATTTTAACCCATAGCTACACCCAAATTTAGCCTGTCAGTCAAGCTAGTTTAGTGTAATTCTTGTGGTATATCTTTCATTGATGCGAGTTTGGTTCATCCTCATTTATATGGAGTTGGTAGAATAAGGCATAAACGCGGGCATGAAATGAGAAAAGCATGGAAAAGAATGAAAAAAAAGAAAAAGAAAAAAAAGAACGTGAATCAGGAAGAGAAAAGAAAGGGAAAAAAAGAAAAAGGTTGGAAATTGAAAAATTAACCGTCTGTGCTTAGTTTGAGTTTGTGACGGTCTTACTCCTCCGTTTTTATTTATATCTTTTTGAGGAGATTGTGTATTGGTTAGTGAGTTTTGTGCCAAAGGTACTTGTGTTCGATTTCTAGTCAACTGAGCATTGGATAGTCTTATATGGTCATGTTTAGGTGCTAGCTTGACGCTTTACCTCCACATTTCCATAATCTGTTTTGCCTTTTCTTACTTGTAAAGCCCTCGGCTATGAGGGACATTGATGGTTGGAATGTATGTATGGTACTAGAATCGTCAATCATTTTTGTTGCATGCATGTTATTTCCCTTGTTTCGTGTATTTCTTCCTTTTTGTGTGATATTGCAGAAATATGAAGATTTTAGCGGAAAATGAGCCAAATCCGTCCCTAAGTGTTTAGCATTGCATTTGACATGGAGTAAAGACTCGGGAAGTGAACATGGTGCGCATTTCAAGGCCTGAAAGACATATTTGCGAGAGTTTAGAAGCGAACTACCAACTACAGTGGTCTATAGACTGACCTACATGGTCTATAGACTGTCAAAATGATTCTCGACATTGCAGCCTGCTTCATATGGCAATATATCGAGTTCTAGAGCTGATAATCGAGTGATTCCAATTGTAGGTGAAATCTTATCGTCTTAGCTTTCCAACGCCGCGTAGAACGCCTTATTTGACCAAGTAACGAAGAAATGGCAGCTGTTTTAAGATCGGTGCGCGCTGCAGGAATCGTCAGAATGCAATTCTGTACAGCGCATGTGGTCGATCGACCACCCCACGAGCTGTTACGCAAGTTAAAAGATCGAGAATTCCAAAGTCCATTGTGATTAGGTTTAGGAATAGAGGTTACGCAGGATTATTCCTATATAACATAACCTTAGTTTTCAGAATAGGCATTGAGTTTTCATCATTAAGTTCGGAAGATACAATTCAATATCCATTAGTTTAGTTTAGCTTTCCGTCAATAAAGTTTTCTTTGCATTCGGTTTTGTCCTCTTCAATTCTCCCTACGGTATTTCTTTGTTTCTTCGTTTAATACTCGCTGCTTTAATTCGTAGTATAGAATTGCTAGTTAGGATTCCCAAAGCCGTATTATTGATTCATGTTAGTTATTTGTTTAATTATTTCAGTTATGAATTCTTATGCTTTATTTCCGAATTTCATTGTTGTTATCGTTGTTAGTATGTGTAGCTAAATCACCTTTTCTAGGATGTAGGTGAGCTATTAGCGTAGATGGCATTAGAATAGGTTACCCTCGGACTAGGGCTTGGTCGACCGACTGGCTTATCTGGTCGATTGACTGAGTCGGTTGGTCGATCGACTGGGGTAGCTGGTCGATCGACCATCTTCGTGTCTGATTTGCTTCGTTTGATTCGTTAAGTGCAATATCTATCAATGAGACCTAGCGGAGACTTGTTAGATGCTTAGCTTAGACCAACCCGTAGATCGAAAGATAGGGAAGGACTTAGATTAACGATTTAAGACGGCTAAATTGCTAGATCGAAAGATAATGTAATTTAGGCATTAGGATCACTAGTCAAGAACGAAAGTTAGTATTAGTGGCACCTAGGGACTAATAGCATAGACCGAGAGGGGCTATTAGTTGACTTGGACCGAGAGGACTTGTCATACCCATCACCCACGACTGTATTTCGAGACCTACCTAGACTTTTGTGCCATCGAAGCTGTAGTGACCCGATCATCCTAGCTCCTTTTTATTATTTGATTCTCATCATTTATTTTCATTGCTTGTTTTTATTTACTTATTTATTTCATTTGCCTTAGAATTAGCTAAAAATCAAAACCCCCAAAACTGTTACCCGATAGACTGAAATATAGAAACAACTATTATCTCCCTACCTCCCTGCGGATCGACCCTGTTACCACTAGCTTCTGTTAGTTTTAATAGGTTTTATAAATATTATTTTTGATACTTACATCGACAGGTATCAAATTTTGGCGCCGTTGCCGGGGAGGCAGCGCTAGTTTTAGTTGTTTTTTATTTTAGTCTGTGTTTCGCCTCAAGGGAAGGCGAGTACCTTGAGGCGATTCTTACCATTTCCTCTAGTGTTGTTTTGTTAGGTCCTACAGGTCCTATCTACAGTACTTTGGAAGGGTGCACCCATGTTCCATTCTCAGGAGCAGCAGGTGCCGTTTTGTGGGAGATGCGGCGAAGCGGGACACACATCTGAGGCATGCAGGTGGCCTAAGGAGAAGATGTTCGCTTTTCATCAACTTCAGCTCGACAATTCGTATAATTACGATTCTACTTCACCGCATCAACCATATGAGCCTCCTTATGAAGCCCCACCACCATCCACTCCGTCACAGCAAGAGTCAAATAATGAAGTTGCAGAGTTGATAAGTCTAGTGCAGCTGCTTATGGTAGAGGTACAGAAAAGTAATGCGGCAAATGAGGTCTCAATCATGGAGCTGAAATCTCAAATTGCTACATTAGACAAGAATGCAGCTGAGATACCGAGTCAATTCCACTCTCTAAATCAGCGTATTGAGACCGTACATGCAATGACGCTGAGGAGCGGGTCTGCTCTCGATGGACCTGAGAAAGCTGCTGAAAAAGGGAAGAAGAAAAAAGGCGAGAAAAAGACGATCAATAGTAATCACGGTCGATCGACCACATCTGATCGATCGACCGATCCGCGAAATGACACGACTTCCGGTATCTTTGTTGAAACGATCGATCGATCGCCCCTAACATGGTCGATCGGCGAGGAAGAAGGCGATGACGAACCATTCCATCCTCCAATGCCAGACAACTTGAGGGACTACTTATTTCGGGGTACTACGGCTCCGAAATTATCGAGGCAAGATCCAGATGTTGATGGGTCCGTTCCGATTCCAAGGTTTGACCCTACGACGGTTAATGGTTCATTCCTAAGACGGACTGAAGAAGGGTCAAGTTACAACAAAGACAAAGTAGTGGATTTTCAGCCTAAGTCCGCGATCGGTATGAGAGACCTAGAGGAGAGGGCAAAGCTACTTCGATGACTCCTCCTTATCGAGGAAAAGACGAGTGCCAACCAAAGATGAGGTAACGTTCGATAAATTCAAAGATTTAGTGCGTAGTCTTAATGTGCAAGTACCTTTCTTAGAGCTAGTTAATCAAGTACCTGCATATATGAGGTTTATGAGACAATTGCTAGCTAAGAAAAGGTCTTTGAATGTTGTCGAGTCATCCCGATTAATCGAGGAGTCTAGTTCATATTTAACTCACAAAGTCGCCCGTAAACTGTCTCGACCAGGTAGTTTTTCTCTGTCCCTGTAATATTGGTACCTTCTCAATTGAGAAGGCACTATGTGATTTAGGGGCTAGTGTCAGTGTTATTCCCTTGAGTCCGGCTAAAAATTGGGATTGACTAGATTTGCTATTACTAACATGGTGTGCAAATGGTGACCGACTGCAGATTCGGCCGATAGGGTCTTAGAGAATGTGCCTGTTCAAATTGAAAAAATCTTTTTCCCTGTTGACTTTGTTGTTTTGGATATTCCTGAAGATGTCAACACCCCAATTATTTTGGGAAGACCGTTTCTGAACACTGCTGGTGCAATAATTGATGTAGGGGGAAGAACTTTGAGGTTTAAGGTAGGGAAGCACTCTATTATGTTTGCCCAGTCCCCTAGGAAGAAAGACCCCATGTAGCCCATGACCTGTAATATGATTTCTGAAAAGAAATCTTATTTTGTGCTTTCTGATGTGCCTGCCCCTGTGCCTATTCCTGTTATGACACCTCCACCCCAGAATGGGAGCAAATTGGAGGAAGATTCTTCTATTTTGACTATTGCATGAACCGGTTTGGGGAAGGAAGAACCGCTCGTTGCTCCAACTGTGAAGGAACCCATTGTTCAGAGAGGCGGTTTGGGATGTCTAAGCTATGAAACTGACGAGGAGCCAGATGAGGAGCCCAAGAAGAAGGAGCCAGTCAAAATTTCGGAGTCGGATCTTGAGTGTGAGGAGTTAGAAGATGATGGCCATGCTTGGGAAGATGCTAGAGATGATCCATTGAGTATTCCAGTCGGAGTAGAGTGGAGTCCAGCTTCTGAGATGAGCACTGTGGAAGCTACTTCGTGTAGACAGAAGCCTTGGTCGGAGATTTTCCGCAGTTTCCATTGATCTTTTCGTTTCTTAGACAATTTATCGCTTTTAGACTATTTATCGTTTTTTGTGTGCGCGAAACTTCGCTTAGTTTGGTTTGCTTAGGATTTTTATAAACTTTAGACTGTTACTTTGGGTTTTGCGCAATTTTGGGCGCATTATTATGTGTATTTGCAGGTTTATAGACCTTGTTAGCTCAATTTATTGAGCTAATTCGAAGAAATCAGGAAGTTACAGCAGCTATTTTAGTCGATCGACTGGCCATCTTAGTCGATCGACTGAGCGCTCTGATTCAGGAGCTTACATTCCGTCATCTTGGTCGATCGATCGGGTAAAGGGTAAAGTGGTCGATCGACCGCTGTCCGCTGCTGTACCTATTCACGACCATTCCCCTGCTGTGTTTGGTCGATTTGCGGAGTTGAGGGAGTATTTTTCTCCACTTTATTTTCCGATTCATTTCTGTTTTCTTCCGTTTCCTTATCTTGCACATAATTTTGCGTTTCATAAATTGTTTTCTCGGAATTACGCGCGGTACTTTTGCTTCTTTTCAGGTACTTATTGGTAGCACTGCTGGCTACTGAAACCTCCTAACTCACACTGGTTTGGGGAGGTTTCCTTTTGCTGCGCTTAAAGTCTTGTGAGTTTCCGAGTCCTTCTTTTATGTCAATTTTAGTTATAATTCCGCAACTCCCATTTCCTTTGCTTATTTTATTATATGATTTTGCACAATGGGGACATTGTGTGATTTGGTTTGGGGAAGGGTTTTGCGTTGCATTCACATGTTCCATTGCATTTTTGTTTCACATTTATTGCATTTCAGTTTGCATTTGTTATTTCATTTCATATATATATACCAAAAATTCAAAAAAAATTGAAAATTTCAAAAATTCAAAATGCACGTTTATTTTAGCATATAGGTTGAGTCGGAACGGTAGTATTTCAATGATGACATTGCATTTGCAGCTGTTTATGCCTAAGCCTTGCTTAATTGACATGTTATTAGTAGAATCATTTGCATAGTCTACGAGTTTTCGTTATATTTCTTGCTGAACTTGAGACTTGACTTAAATTTTAGCAAGCTACTTATATTCTGAGGTTTAGAGCTTATAACTGGTGTCATTCATGACCAGTTTATCTAGGATTGTGAGTAGTTACTCCTTGCATATCATGTATCATTAATTTGCACATTTATGAAATTCAATTGCTTTTTGCCTGCATACATTCGGGTTAGTGTTTGGTGTCACATGCAGGGAGGTGCTTACAATTTCCCCTTAATTCATTTTACCCATTGAACTCCACATTAGCCAAATTTTCCTGTTGACCCTTAGCTACATCCAAATTTAGCCTGCCTTGTCAAGCTAGTTTAGATTGTTTTGCGGTATATAATTTATTGTGCCAAGTTTGGTTTGTATCCAGTGATTTGGAGTTTGGTATTTAATGAAGAAAAGGAGGATGAAAAAAAAAAAAGAAAAAAAAAAGCGTGAAAGAAAAAAAAAAAGAGAAAGAGAAGTTGGAAAAAAGAAAAATTCGAAAAAATGATGGAAAGAAAGATTGAAAAAGAAAGACGAAAAAAAAAAGATGTTGTTTGATGAGACGGTTTCGCTCCTATGCTTTATCTATATCATTTGAGGAGTATTTTCAGTTCGGTTTGGTGAGTTTTATGCCAAATGAAGGGCATTGTGCTTAATTCATAATTGAGTTGGAAATGGATGTTGTCATATGGTTTTGTTTAGGTACTAGATTGATCACCTATGCCTCCACATTCCCATAAATATTTTGCCTTTTCTTACCCATTGCCTCACTTTACCATATTTTTGTAAGCCCTCGGCTGTGACAGGACCTTGTTTGGTTGGAATGTATGTACGGTAGTTTGAATTGTTTATCATATTAGTTGCATGCATGATTATGTGGGTCGTAGTCTAGGTGAGCGGCTATTTCTCGTCCTCTCTTACATATATATGCTTACCCTTTGCTTCATGAGAGAAGAGTGACCCGTGAGAGTCCAATTTTAAAGGTCTTGCAAGGTCGACGGTTCAGCTTTATTTTTAACGGCTATATAACTCGTTTGCATGATTCATATTACTAATTGATTGTTAGTTGTTGCATTAAATTGGTTTAGGCTATTCGGTTTGCATTTCGCTCTGAGATTAAACTCGTTCCACTAGGTTTTAGGATCGAGTCTAGTTCTTGCTTGGGGACAAGCAAGGGTTTCGTTTGGGGAAGTTTGATGCGTGTCTAATATATGATGTTTTGCACCTCATTTCACACGCATTTCAGAGCTCAATTGAGTAGTTTATGCTACTATTTCCCTTGTTTCGTGTATTTCTTCCTTTTTGTGTGATATTGCAGAAATATGAAGATTTCAGCGGAAAATGAGCCAAATCCGTCCCTAAGTGTTTAGCATTGCATTTAACATGGAGTAAAGACTCGGGAAGCGAACTTGGTGCGCATTTCAAGGCCTGAAAGACGTATTTGCGAGAGTTTAGAAGCGAACTACCAGCTACAGTGGTCTATAGACTGACCTACATGGTCTATAGACTGTCAGAATGCTTCTCGACATTACAGCCTGCTTCAGATGGCAATATCTCGAGTTTTAGAGCTGATAATCGAGTGATTCCAATTGGAGGTGAAAGCTTATCCTCTTAGCTTTCCAACGCCGTGTAGAATGCCTTATTTGACCAAGTAACGAAGAAATGGCAGCTGTTTTAAGATCGGTGCGCGCTGCAGGAATCGTCAGAATTCAATTCTGTACAGCGCATGTGGTCGATCAACTAGTCCATGTGGTCGATCGACCACCCCACGAGCTGTTGCGCAAGTTAAAAGATCGAGAATTCCAAAGCCCATTGTGATTAGGTTTAGGAATAGAGGTTACGCAGGATTATTCCTATATAACATAACCTTAGTTTTCAGAATAGGCATTGAGTTTTCATCATTAAGTTCGGAAGATACAATTCAATATCCATTAGTTTAGTTTAACTTTCCGTCAATAAAGTTTTCTTTGCATTCGGTTTTGTCCTCTTCAATTCTCCCTACGGTATTTCTTTGTTCCTTCGTTTAATACTCGCTGCTTTAATTCGTAGTATAGAATTGCTAGTTAGGATTCCCAAAGCCGTATTATTGATTCATGTTAGTTATTTGTTTAATTATTTCAGTTATGAATTCTTATGCTTTAATTCCGAATTTCATTGTTGTTATCGTTGTTAGTATGTGTAGCTAAATCACCTTTGCTAGGATGTAGGCGAACTATTAGCGTAGATGGCATTAGAATAGGTTACCCTCGGACTAGGGCTTGGTCGACCGACTGGCTTATCTGGTCGATTGACTGAGTCGGTTGGTCGATCGACTGGGGTAGCTGGTCGATCGACCATCTTCGTGTCTGATTTGCTTCGTTTGATTCGTTAAGTGCAATATCTATCAATGAGACCTAGCGGAGACTTGTTAGATGCTTAGCTTAGACCAACCCGTAGATCGAAAGATAGGGAAGGACTTAGATTAACGATTTAAGACGGCTAAATTGCTAGATCGAAAGATAATGTAATTTAGGCATTAGGATCACTAGTCGAAAACGAAAGTTAGTATTAGTGGCACCTAGGGACTAATAGCATAGACCGAGAGGGGCTATTAGTTGACTTGGACCGAGAGGACTTGTCATACCCATCACCCACGACTGTATTTCGAGACCTACCTAGACTTTTGTGCCATCGAAGCTGTAGTGACCCGATCATCCTAGCTCCTTTTTATTATTTGATTCTCATCATTTATTTTCATTGCTTGTTTTTATTTACTTATTTATTTCATTTGCCTTAGAATTAGCTAAAAATCAAAACCCCCACAACTGTTACCCGATTGACTGAAATATAGAAACAACTATTATCTCCCTACCTCCCTGCGGATTGACCCTGTTACCACTAGCTTCTGTTAGTTTTAATAGGTTTTATAAATATTATTTTTGATACTTACATCGACAGGTATCATCTATATAAGGGAAGTCGTCATTAGGTCATAAGGACGTTTTTTAACTGATACTTTACTCTTAATCTCTGGAACTTTGCTCTTAATTACTGTTGCTACTTGTTCTTTACGCCGTATTTGCTCTATTGTAATCTCTCTATTCCTTTTAATCTTAATTCAATACTTTGTTTCTCTTAATCTTCGTTCTATTTTTATTTTATTATCGATTTGCTTAGTTCATGTTTAATCTTAATCTTTCTACTATGTCTACCCTTTGCATATTCGTTGTTGTTGTTGATTGCATTGATATTATGAGTAGCTAATCTCTCTATGTTAGGATAAGGGGAGCCATGGTAGTAAAGTGACGATGTTGTGAATAGGCTAGATGATCGTTTGTGAGAACCTGTGACCATAGCAATATAACTGTAACATGTTTAGTTGAGTGCATGCTTCTAAATAACTTTAATTTGGTTAACTTTGTTCCTGGATTGGAATGAACAGACCTGCTATGAACATTAGACTATCCTAATGAGAACGGAAGTTAAGTTAGTTGTAATCTAGGGTGGATAGCGGACCGGAAGGACCTTTCCCTTGCCCTTCTCACAGTATATTATCTAGACTATTTATGACTGAGTTGCTAAACTGCCATGGTAAACTGAAATCTTGACATATCTCTTTTATTTGATCACACATCTTTCATTTTCTCATTTTATTGCTCTTATCTTTACTTCTCTTGACCTTTGCCTTCAGTCGTTTTAGAAAACAAATCAAAACCCCCCAATTGTGACTAGACAGACGTACTTACAGATAGATACTTAGCCTCCCTATGGAGATCGGCCCTGCTTACTGCTAGCTTCTGTTAGTTGTACTTGGGTATTTATTTTTGGTACCTAACGACGGTATCATACGTGCTTCTGATCTTCAGCTACTCGATCGAATAGGCGGTACTCGATCTAGTGATCCCTGTATTGGTCTTATGCTTATCTTTTTGACCTCCTTGCATGTCATAATTATTTCAAAGATGTTCTTTTGCTTCTTAATAATTTGTTTTACATATGTGTTGGTCCGATGCGTAAGTTACCCAATCTTATGATGTAAGGAGTGATACCTTATAGTGGGTTTGAGTTTGGTGGAGAGGACATGAGTTATATGTGGTTGTGAGGGATAGTGGAAAAGGAAAGGAAGATTGGTGAGTTTATCGAGGCAAGGGGCATGTTTTGTGAGATGTTGTGAGTGATATAATTGCGAGTTTGAGTAATGTAAAGGTAAGTGAATATGGGCAAGGGGCGATGTTAGTCTAAGGAACGTGAGAATGGAAAGATTGAAATAAGGGATGCGAATGATGGTAACTCGGGATGTTTAAGGATTTATGGAGGGATATAGTTATAATTGGGCTAGTTAAGAATATATATAGTGGATGGTCGTTGTAAAGGGACACTACGCCAAATAATAGGTGCAACAATAGTTAGATAAGATGATATACCGTTGTAATACAAAACACGGAACCGTTATTACATCGACCGTTGTTATTTTGTGACCAGGGTTGTTAAAAAGGCGGAGCCGTTATGAAATGTAAATAACGGGTTCAAATAACCGTAATACAATATTAAGAACGGTTCAAAAACTGTTGTCTATAATATTAAAACCGTGGTAGTATTAGTTGGAATGCTTTACAGAAACCTATGACAACGGTTTTACTGAAACAAAACCGTTGTAAAATAGTAAATATGACAACGGTTTATGCTTATTAAACCGTTTTAAGTGTCATGAATTCGACAACAATTTATTTCGTTATATTATATTTTTGGCCGCAGCATAATGGATGAATATGTCAACGGGTTTCTATTTAAATGCGACCGTTGTCAATATATTTATTGACCACAGTTTTATTTTTATCCGTAATCCGTAATCGAATTTATTAATATTTTTTTAAAAAAATTGTTTTAGCGAGTTCAAAGATTTTTCTTTGAAATGCTATTTTTTTGCGAAGATTGAGTTCATTTGAAATGCTCTGCAAAATAGCATTTCAAAGAACATTGCGTATTGCAAAAATTCAATCCTGCAACATCAGAATATTACACAGATTGATCTATTCAACCCAGCATCAAAATATTATAAACAGGGTGACCAAAACTAATTACACATGGCTCTATAAACACACATATATAATGAGCAGACTATTGACCATCGGTTAATGAAAGAAAATGAGTGGCCCATGTCGGCGATGTCTTCCTTCAAATAGGTTGGGTCTTTGTTGTTGATTGAGGGTGGGAACTACAAATCAAAATATACTTAAATCAAAATAGATAGAATAAGTGGAATATTACACAGAATTAACCCAAGTTACGTATGAAATAGTTATTAAAACACACTAACCGGTGACTCCATATTGATATAATTTCGGGTGATAATCTCCCACATGGACCGACAACAGAAAAAGGCGCATTATTTGCTGTCTGGTTGTTGTAGAAGAGACTATTATACAAATCACATACAAAAAAGCTAAATTAGATCAACCTCTCGCATAAACATAAATTAAATGATAAGAGTAATTATTAAGAAAACACTTACTTTGAACGTTACAAAAGATGGACTTGATTCTCCAATTGCTTGAAACACACTAATTCTTAAATATATACAGGAAATTATAATTAGCATTTGACTCAGTAATATTGATGGGACTTTAAAAGGAGCCTAGTCTTCAAAGCTCATACAATAACAATTGACATGATAATGTAAGGTTGTAAACTTACTCAGTTATCATCTTTACATATTTCTCAGTGGGACTATGTCCGCAAGAGTCAATCCAGTACACTATACTTTTTCTCACATTTATTGTCGTTAGCAACCAATGCTTGCTATGAAATATTGAAAATTGAACTGTTAGTTCGTATACATGCATGTAAGCGTGTTAATAAAAGAATAGAATCGTGATTCATTATAATAAAGTACTATACATACCTATTCTCATTGTATGGAGCAAACCATAAGCTTTTGGGCATCCTCAACCGTTGAGAAATCTTATCGATGTGGTCTCCGTATGTGTATCGAAGCACCTTTTTAGAGAACAATTCAGGTGACACGAATCCGTAGTCAAGATAAACATAGTTCCCCTCAGCGATGTGTGTACACAGGTACTTATTACGTCAAATGGAACGAAGAATTTTATTTTCATTGATGATTTAAATAAACATCACTATTCGTAAAACCAAATGACAAGTTTTATTAATGAACTTACTTCATCCAAATTACAATGTGCATACCATCTAACTCGTCAAGGTCGAGAAACTGACACAATGATTCCCCATCCATAATAACAAATGTACCTTCGCCAAGAACATCCTCTCCGATCTCAATAATGAGTACAGACTCGGTAGTTGCCTTCCTTTCAGCTAGCTGGTGCAAAGCTACGAACCTTGGAGTATTCAATTTTTGCTTATAATCATCGGTATGATATCTAACTTTAAGAGGAACAACAAGGTTTTGTGTAGAAAAAGTAGATTACTTATTTTGTACGTCGTCTGATTTAACCTCGGTCTATAATTTAGAAAAAAAATATAAAAATTAGATGAGACGTCATATATAATTTAAAAAACCAAAAAAGAAGGAAAAACTCACAATCTATTTTTCAAATTATTACTACCTCTTGAATTTTGGGTGGAGAGGCAGTCGAATCAGTGACTTTAGGTGTTGACGTAGTAGTCCTAATTTCAGCCATAATGGCTTCGTGTAACTCCTGCAAATGTAAAAATTGAAATACTTACTATATGTTGGAAAAGGTTACCCTAATAAATTTAAAGGCGATCATTATATAAAATGCGTTTGCTTTAGCATAACTACCCCGGATATGTCAACACTAACGAATGCTTCAGGCCATTGCACAATATAACCCACGACATCTTAAAAACACCAATTATCACTAAGTGGTACTATTAGAGTATCATACTCCTCCAGATATAAGTCGTGTCACTTCCACTTCCCTCCATTTCTGACGTAGGGCAATGCCTTCAACCTCAACTTCTTGAATCTTGTCGTAATAGAATGCTGCTCCCCTAGCAACATCAATTTTGCCGGATGCTACTCCAGGGTATTGTAGTAAAGAACACAAGGCTTCTTGCAAACGCCGTATTAATTAATATATACACATGCACTATTTTAATTAATAAATTTAATTAATTAGAATATATACAACAATTATAAACTAGTCGTAGTAGCTAATACCTCGTCAAAAGCCGGATTTGGAGATGATAAGAACGTGTCATCTTCAACTACCTCTACCTCCTCTCTCACGACTTTCATGGCTTCCTCTTCAATTACCCGATCTTGATCCTTTGACATGTCTTCGGCTTCCACCTCATTCTCCTTTGCCATGTCATCCTCAGTTTGCATGCCCGCTTTTTCCTTCTCCTCCCCTGCTTGCTTTATGACTTGCCGAACCATAACCAACTCTTCTTCAGATGGCCTATCCCCCGTTTCCACCATTTTGAGTATCAACCTGGCCATTGTTTGTAGCTGTGTAGTAGAAATGAATATGATTAAAATAAGTAGTATAATTTCAGCATATATATATATATATATATATATATATATATATATATATATATATATAGAGAGAGAGAGAGAGAGAGAGAGAGAGAGAGTAAAGATCAAGAGAGTCCTCCTTGAAGATGTGAGTCCATAAGTCCTCCTATAGACCATTAGATGAAAAAAATGGGTGGCTGAGATTGGAACAAAAAAATGGTGATTAATAAGATGTTTTAGCTCTCTCTCTCTACTATTCCTAATTAATCACTAATTTAATATATATACCTCCTTTTCTCTCTCTCTCTCTCTCTCTCTCTCTCTCTCTCTCTCTCTCTCTCTCTCTCTCTCTCTCTCTCTCCCTCTCCCTCATTTTCCCCTCATTTTACAATCTGAAAACCTAAAAAAATCACCTCCCAAATAACCTCCCTCCCAAATAAACCTAAAAAAATCACCTCTCATAAAACACAAAAAATAACCTCCCTCCCACCCTCCCACCCCGACACCCCAGCCACCACACGCACACGACCCACCACAACGCCACCCCACGACCCACCAACCCAACCCCACCTACCCTCACAGCCACCTCCCTCCCGCAACTACCCACACAACAACCACGACTCCCACGGCCACCACCCACCCACCCCCGTGGCCACCGTCACCCACCCTCACACGCCTCCTCTTCTCCCCTACCGCTTGCTCCCACTACCGCCACCACAGCCGACCCATCACAGTCGACCCATCACCACCACAGCCGACCCAGCCGACCCATCACCACCATTGCTCCCACTACCGCCATCTCAAGCCACCCCACAACTTTCCTCCTTTTTTATTGTTTTAGTTGTTGGTTTTGTATTTTTTTTCGTTCCTGTAGATACCTCATTTCTGCACCTCTCGCAAACCACCCGGTGATGATTGGGCCACATGTTTGCTATGCAGAACGATTTGTGACAATTCGTAAGATTATCGTCAAGTGATTGCTCAAATATTAATGTCTACCTCTTAGTTGTCATCTACGTCCCGATACGGTCGTTTTGACAGTAATTAGAGTAGTCCGGGCCTAAAACTGTCTCCATTTTCTGATAATCGTTAAATCCCGAGTCAGAATGTTCTGGAATGTTCCGGATATTCCTATTCCATATTTCATAATTTTTATCTTTTGGTAAACAATTTCCCGTAATATTCACATAAGATATTAAGGAAAATCAAATTATTCCGTCCTACCATAACTTAAACACGGAAATCTTTCTTCCGCAGGAGGAAACCCCTTGGGAACAGACGACGCGGCAGTCTTTGCGCCTCTTCCAAGAGACGCAGTGGCTGCTACGCCTCTTCCCAGGCCCTTTTCTGCGTATTTCTCGTATATTTTTCATATCTTTCTGAGATTCACTTCCAAAGAGTCTCCGAAACCCTAATTCCTCCACGTGATTAGTATAAATAGGAGCCTTCGCTCCTCATATTTCTCATGCGAGTGTCCGCCCTTCTCTTCTCCCTTTGCATTCTAAACCTTTGTTCTTACTTTTTGGCGTCTACGTGCTTGAACTTTTGACCACGTAAGCTCGGATCCTTCTGAGTACCAGCCTCGTTTGCATGACCGACCAATTTGACCAACTCCACATCAATCAACTTAATTAATCTAATCGTTTTCCTCTTACGAGGGCACTTTCTTTGCATTCGCGTCGAGCATCACTAATCGATATCTTAGTCCTTCTCGTTCCGTCAACATGTAAGTCTGAGGGTGTATAATCTCTCTTTTATTTATTGTATTTTAATTATTGTATCATCAATTGTAAGGTTTATGTCGAAAATACCTCTTAAAACCGATTTCTAAAACCATGCTTTAAAACCTCTTTTTACGGATTTCCAGTAGATAACCGTCGAGAAAGGACGCAGCAACTGCTGCGCCTCTTCGAAGGAGCGCAGTACCTGCTGCGCCTCTTCGTGAGGCTGCCGCAGTTCCTGCTTCCTTTCTTCTTCGTTCGTTCTCTGTAATTCGTCGTGTCTATTTGTTTCGTTTGTTCTTTAATTCTTCATCACGATAGCATCCTAACCTCACATGTATATCATTAATCATCATCATTAACATGTTTTAATCATCACAAATCCGACTTAAATCCCAAATAATCCAATATTTGCGGGTTTTCGTCATTAAATTCAATTCCGGGTTATAGAGATTCAATTCATCAATATTGAGTTTCTGGAATTCGTCTTTGATATAGTTTTCATCTGTCTTTTATCGTATTTATCACATATTCGTCATTAATCCATCGTGTTTAACCTAATCAATTGATTTGGTTTGTTTCATTTGTTAATATCTTTCGCTCCTGTAATTAATCCATCTTATATTAATTCGTTTGATTCCGTTTCATCCATGTTTTATCGTTTTATGACCCATTCATATGTAAATAACCTATTAATCACTTTCATCCGAGTAAATAATTTTAATCGATCATTAAATTAACCAACGAATATTAACAACTTGCAATTCCGGCTTCACAGCCAGAACTGAGCCAAGGAACAGACGCAACAACTGCTGCGCCTCTTCCAAGGGACGCAGCTCTGCTGCACCTGTTCCTGGTTGATTTCTGCCCCTGAACTCCGTTGTTGCTTTGACTTAGTTATTTAGTCTACGTTTAATTGACTATTAATCGTATTATCACCTTCTGTTCTGTTCGTAATTCTTTCTTCTTTTCTTTTTCTCAAATTATCCGTTTTAAAGGTATTTTCGACATAAATCGCCTAATCCTTTGTAATTAATGTAATTTTCATTATTTTAATTTATAATTATTGTATTTCTTTCATTGTTTGTATGTTTTCACATGTAATCAACCTTAAATCCTACTTTGAGCCAATTGTTTGCTAAATTAATTGTTCACCGACTTAGTTAATTCTCACATGCTAGGATTAAAACTTGGATGTTGCATTGCATGCATATAGCCGACGATATATCAAGTACGAATAACTTCCCTAATCATTAGTAGAGGCCGCTATCGAGGCGGGCGGGATTAGGTGTTCGATCAAAAGAGCTTCCTAATACGTACCCTCACCCCTTACTCCAGATATCTGTGAACACCCGTGTTCATTGGCATCCACGAGAGTCATTCTAGACATAGAATGCTAAGGGTAACGATTGCTTAGTGTTCATGTCACTACTTTGTGTCTTGACATGACACGAGGTATTCGAACGGTTCCAATTTCCCATAAAAATTGGTGGCGACTCCATACAAAAATGCAAACGCTTGTTTCTCTTTTCCTCCCAACCGCCCCCGTGGGCCCCCGCTGTCCACAGTTTGGCGACTCCGCTGGGGATAATACACTTACGTGTAGCAAGGGTGAAACTTGAACAAGGTTAGGGAATAGTTTGTACAAGACAATTGTCGGTTTTCATAACTCGGTCTTCCTAGACCGTTTTATTCGGCCTTCCTAGGCCCAACCCAACCTATTCGACCAATCGTCCCGTCTAAACGGTCCTAATTCTTATTTGGGCCTAAGGATGGATAGCGATTGACGTCATCCATACCATGATGCTTACTCTTGTTTGTATCAAGGGCCTTCACTACTTGAGGAAATGGACTAGGAATCGGCCTTACTCTTGTTTGGTACGAGCCTCTCCACAGACTTCGGGTTTGATGGTTCGGTATGGCAACCCACCCTTTAAGCCAAAACCCTTTTAAATGCACTCAGCATCCCGTTATAATAAATATTTGTACCTTACGTGATCACCACTTCTAAACAAAACCATGACGATTTTTCAAAAATCAAAACCCATTTTCAAACAAAATTTCGAAATAGGCTTTCAATTAGCGCAAAATCCGGTCAAAACTCTGTCCGTTTGTCGTGTCAAAATTCGGGCCACAAGCCCATTTCAAAACCTCACTTCGAGTCCACTCCTACAACTACACTATAGTTGACCAGGACACACATTTTCAAAAACCTTGTCTTTCTTCAAAGCTCACTCAACACAAGTGGCACACACCCACTTCACGAGTCAAAACTTTTCTTTCTTTTAGCAAGTGTGTTAGAATGGTCGATCGTGTTTTGATTCGTCGCCGATCTCTTATCCAGTTTTCAAGATGCCTGGGTCCAGCGAAACAAATCTCCACCAACTTCAAGATGGTAATGATCGAATCCTAGTCGCGCTAGCCCAAATGCAAGTCACCCAAGACCAAGTCTATGACCGCCTTGAACTCATTGAGGGCCGTATCTATGCCGTAGAGGGAAGGTTGCCTCCTCATGAAAGTGAAGTACTAGGTGACTCCGATAACGAATCCAAGGATGAAAATCCTCTCATGGGGATGACTGTAGCTGAGAAAAGACTCCAATACTTAGAGGAGCAATTGATTACCTTAAGGGGGATGACATTTATAGGGAGAACAATCGCAAGTATGAGGCCGTCAATTCCAAATTGCCAACTAACTTCAATATAACGGATATCCCTAAATTCAAGGGGCATGAGAACCCTTTGAACCACATCCGTTCCTTCAAGGATTACATGTCTATCAAAGGCTTCAAACCCGAGATGTTCTTAAGGATCTTTCCTTCATCTCTTGACACTATCCCAAAGCAATGGTTCTACTCCTTAGATCACAAGAAGGTCGCTACTTGGGAGGATGCCGCAATCGAGTTTTCTAAACAATATGCGGATAATGCCGAGATCCAAGTAAACATGCGTACTCTAGAGGTTCTTACACAAAATGACAAAGAAGGATTCACCGACTTCCTAAGTAGGTGGAGGAAGACTAGCACCCAACTAGTTGAACGCCCGGATGAGGCTACCCTTGTGGAGAAGTTTGTGGATAATCTCAAACCCATCTATGCCAATCATTTGAGGTACCAAAATATCAAAACTTTCAAGGACTTAACCGTACTAGGGACAAGGATTGAAGATGACATCCGTAAAGGACTCTTGTCCAAAACGGTAGGTCGAGGATATCAAGGTTCCACAAGTCGTTCATACGGCTCTACTAGCAAGACCGACGAAGTTAACCTTCTCGAGCCATCCAAGAAAAGTACCCCACCAAGGAAATTCACAAATCTTGGGGACACTTACTCCAATGCTCTAAAAAGGTTAATGAAGCAAGATAAACTCCAACCCATCGGACCTACTCCCGAACCCGAAAGGAAGTCCAAATTCTGGGACGAGAATTCGTACTGTGAATACCATAGGGGCAAGGGGCACGACACAGAAAAATGCTACAAGTTGAAAAACGTGCTTCAAGACATGATTGAAGATGGTCGACTACCAATACCACCGGGAGGTAAACCCAACAACACTGAGAATCCTCTTGGAGTTCTGGTGATTACAAGTGACGAATCTACCTTAGATTGCTCGCATCTCATCTCCCCGAAAGAAGAGGTCATTAATGGGATATGGATGGATAGTGAGGAGGACGTCTATCTCCAAAATCTTCCCTTAATAAAAAGCGCCGAAAGCATCATAGATGAGATCATTGCCACGCTTGGGACTGCAGGAAGAAACCAACGCAAGACAGCAAAAAGGATGGAGAAAATCAATCAAATGGAGCAACAATCAAGGAAGACTCTTCAAGCTCACCACTGGAGAAGGAGAGATGTTCAAAGGAGAACCAGAAGACGATGAGTTCGAGTCGGAGTCGGAGTCAGAGTCGGAGTCTAGAGAAGTCATTAGAGAGTCTACTCCTGTCGTCATCCCCACTCCCTTTGTTTCTCCTAGCTTAGCCTCGAGTAGTCACATTAGTTCGGGAAATGCCCCAACCACTGTCCCTTTGCCGCCACTGACCATAGATCAGTTGGCTTCTTTGTTTCAACTTTACTCAAATTTTAATATGAATAAATCAGGTTCTGCTTACTCTTTGTGTTATCTTGAGTGCAATTCTGTTTACGATGATACCGAGGATGACCAAGACCCAGACTCGATCGAAATAACTCCCTACGTAGCCAAGGAAATACTACAGGAAGGGGAAGGAGGACCAGTAATAGAGGACACTGAACCCATCAATGTAGGAACTGAACTAGAACCCCAAGAACTTAGGATATGGACTACCTTGAGCTCTACCGAAAGGGCCGATTTCATAGACCTCCTAAACGAATTCAAAGACGTTTTCGCTTGGTCCTACAAAGACATGCCAGGGATCGACAGGGATATCGCCGAACATAGAATTCCGATTAAGCCAGGTTTCAAACCTGTAAAACAGAAGCTTCGACGAATGAGAACAGAATGGGCTCTAAAGATTAAGGAAGAAGTGGACACACAATTCAAAGCCGGGTTCATCAAAGTTTTCGAGTATTCTGACTGGGTAGCTAACATAGTACCCGTACCCAAAAAGGATGGGAGAATCCGTGTTTGTGTTGACTTTAGGGACTTAAACAAAGCAAGTCCAAAAGATGACTTCCCTCTACCTCACATCGACATATTGGTGGACAATACTGCAGACCACGCGTTACTATCCTTCATGGATGGGTATGGGGGTTATAATCAAATCAAAATGGCCATGGAAGATATGCATAAGACCGCATTTGTCACCCAATGGGGAACCTATTGCTATACGGTAATGCCGTTTGGATTAATCAACGCCGGAGCTATATATCAGCGCACCGCAACTACACTCCTACATGACATGATGCACAAAGAAGTTGAGGTATAAGTAGATGACATGATTGTCAAGTCCAAGGAAAGAGAGGGGTATATTGCGAACCTTCGCAAGTTCTTCGCAAGGCTACGAAAATACAACATGAGACTCAATCCTCAGAAATGCACATTCGGGGTAACATCTGGCAAACTCCTGGGATACGTCGTTAGTCAAAGAGGTATAGAAATAGATCCTTCCAAAATCAAAGCTCTGATCGAAATGCCACAACATCAAACAGAAAAAGAAGTCAGAGGATTCCTGGGAAAAGTACAGTATATAAGTCGATTCATATCGAAACTTACGATGATTTGTGAGCCTATCTTCAAGAAGCTCAAGAAAACAGACCACACCATGTGGGATGATGATTGTCAAAAAGCGTTCGACCGAATCAAAGAGATATTGGCTAAACCACCAGTGCTCATGCCACCACAACGAGATCAACCTCTTGGTTTATATCTCACAGTAACCGAAACGACCATGGGTGCCATGCTGGCTCAAACTGTAGGAAGTGAAGAAAGAGCTATCTACTATCTTAGTAAGAAGTTCTTGGAGTACGAGTGCAAATACTCACAACTCGAAAAGACATGCCTCGCTCTTGTGTGGGCAATGAAGAAGCTACGCCATTATATGCTTAGCTACTCCGTCAAAATATACTCCAAAATGGATCCAGTCAAATACCTCTTCGAGAAACCCGTCCTCAATGGACGCCTAGCAAGATGGACCCTAATGCTCTCAGAATTTGACCTCAAATATGTGCCACTGAAAGTTATAAAAGGTCGCGCCGTCGCCGAATTTTTCGCAGAAAATCCTATCAATGACGCACAAACAATAGATACTTGGTCATTTCCAGACGAAGATATACTCCAAACTGATATAGACTCCTGGGACCTGTACTTTGATGGAGCATCAAACTTAAGAGGATTTGGAATAAGAGTGTTGCTCATTTCTCCTGAAGGCGAACATACACCAATTGCTGTCAAACTCGACTTCGAGGTGACAAACAATCTTTGCGAGAATCTGAAGCTTGTCTCATTGGACTACAAGCGGCAGTGAGCTTAGGCATTAAAAACCTCCGAGTACATGGGGATTCATCACTGATCATCAACCAAGTTACAGGATCTTGGAAAATCCGAAGCGAAAGCCTCGCACCTTATCAGGCTAGAATAGACCAAGTCGCTCAATTCTTTGATCACGTAACCTACCTACACCTACCTCGGGAAGAAAATCAATTTGCAGACGCTCTTGCGAAACTTGCATCTTTGATTAATATGCCAGATCACATGGTGGAAATGCCTTTGTGCATCGAACGACGGTCAGAGCCGGCTTATGTCCACCAAATCACCGATGAAGAAGAGATCGCGCAGGAACCCTGGTTCCAAGCAATCCTGAATTTTAAGCTTAATGGTACCTATCCACCGGATATGGACAAAAGGGGACAACGTGCTATACGCCTACTCACTTCCCAATACGTTCTCATGCAAGGGGAATTACACAAAAGAACCCCTCTTGGTGTAGTCCTACGTTGCCTTGATCATTCACAGGCACGAAAGGTGATGGAAGAAGTCCACGACGGAGAATGCGGTCCTCACATAAGTGGGCCCATGATGGCGAAGAAAATCACACGTTTGGGGTATTATTGGACCACAATGGAATCCGATTGCATCAAATATGTAAGACATTGCCACAATTGCCAAATCTTTGGGAATGTACAACATATCCTTCCTTCATTGCTCTATACCATGACATCCCCTTGGCCATTTTCTGCAAGGGGAATTGACATAATCGGGAAGATAACCCCAGCCGGAACAGGAGGTCACTGTTTCATGCTAGTAGCAATTGACTATTTCACCAAATGGGTAGGAGCGGCTTCCTACACTAGTCTTACAGCTAAAAATGTGGCAAAGTTCATACAAAACAACATCATCTGTCGATATGGTTGCCCACATGAGATCATTAGTGATAACGGATCACATTTCCAAGCCGAGACCGAGCAATTGCTAGCCAAATACAATATTAAGCATCATCACTCTTCGCCATATAGACCACAGACTAACGGCGCGGTAGAGGCGGCAAACAAGAATGTTGTCACGATTCTCAAGAAAATGATTGACAACTATAGAGATTGGCCAAGCAAGATACCCTTTGCTTTGTGGGGGTATCGTACATCTGTCAGGACGCCCACTGGGGCCACCCCTTTCTATTTGACCTACGGCATGGAAGCTGTACAACCAGTCGAGCTAGAAATACCATCCTTGCGTATTTTGCTCGAAAGCCAAATCCCGGAAGTCGATTGGAAGAGGGATAGATATGAAGAACTCATCCTCCTGGATGAACGTAGGCTACGCGCCTTGCATAATGTCCAAACATATCAAGCACGTATCAAACGAGCTTTCAACAAAAGAGTTAGGCCAAGAAACATCAAAGAGGGAGACTTAGTGCTTAAATCGGTTAGAGCTCTTTTACCTGTTGACCCACGGGAAAAATTTAAACCTAATTGGGCCGGACCATTTCTAGTCAAATCCATACTCCCAGGGGGTGCGGTTATAATCACAGACCTAGATGGGAATGAGTTTTCAAACCCAACAAACCTCGACCAACTAAAACGATACTATGCCTAGAATAGGAACGAAAACGCGCCTCGTGTAACCCCACGTGTCGCTCTTGTGGCACTAAATAAACGGCCCCTGGCCAAGCTGAAATATGCTAATGTCACTGTGCTCTTGCATTTTGACAAATTTGTCATCCTCGTATCATCAAATAAACAAAATTCGCACCTTCAGAGTAAGCAAAGGCTCATGCTTATTTTCTAAGTTCATTACAAGCTCTTGCTTAGAACAATTATTCTTTTACATTTACTCGAACTACGCGCAAGGGTTTGATTTCATTTTTTTAAGTGAATACGTAGGCAATCCTTCACAGGATTCAACCCATTATATCTAAAATGTAAATAGAAGGACATTTGCATTGCATTTGAAATTCGACAAGAATAATAAATAGAAAATCACAACGGTTTCATAACCATTTAACCTTTTTTATTTCATTCATTTTCTAATAATAGTAAGCTACATAATAAAAATAGAATAGGCTAGGATTCTAAAAACCCCACCTTTTATTACAACAATAAATAATAATAATAATCAAATAATAAATAAAGACTCGGGCTATTCCTCCATCTTCCCCTTGCCCTTGTCATTCTTATCATATTTCTTGTCACGACCTCGAGCCGGACGCTCTTGCGCCACTTCAGACCTAATCACCGACGGTCTTTCTCGAGGCCTAGCTTTTCCATTCTTGCCAATCACCATTTCCGCGACAGGAGTAGTCTTTGGTTTCTTCGAAGGATGAACAACTTGAAACCCGGCTTCTTCTTCTCCCTCTGTCAGATGCTTCTCTTTCTCTTTCTCTACCTCGCGCACCTTGTAGTCAACGGGCTCGCGCTTCCTCAATCTCTCGCGCTCTTCCGGAGTAGTAGCCTTTCTCCATCTCAGATAAGAATCCGACACCCACAAGGCATTGGCAGAGAAATTCAAGAACCACATGTTTCTTTGGGCCCATTTAATGGCCCACTCTCTTCGGCTCTCTGTAGTAAGCGCCATAGCAGTCTGCGGGACGGTATCAAGCCTCGGGATCGTCTGTTTCAGCCCAACTTGTCTCATCAGCCTTTCCGGGAAGATGCACACCATAAACTCCAATCCAGGAATGCGCACGGACCTAGTGGGATCCAAAGAAGACACTCCAGTGACGGATTTGAGGTGCCACCACGGTACGACCCACCTAATCAACGGGCCATCGTCGCTCTTGACTTGTTCTTCCAAAGAATCACAAACCCGAGTGAAGTCCACCATGTACAACCTCGTCCTCATCGCAATCGAGCGGGCATGATAGGAAAGCACATGAACTGGGGGCTCGATCAATCGGAGCCGTTCCATAAGCCAAACCTACCAAAAGCGGGTATTAGACATCGAAAAAAAAAAAAAAAAACGAAAAAAAAAAAAAAAAAAAAAAAAAAAAAAAAACGTCTTTTACCGCGAGAAGGACGGGGCTTCCCAAATACGGTAGATCGCGGTTGGATTTCCTACTATCCAAGCCCAAAATAATCTCTCCTAAGCATAAGCAAGCTGGGCTCCTGCGCAGCTCCATCTGCTCAACAAGGCCCAGAAGACGGGGATCACCTCTTAAGTCTTCATCAACATGCCCTTGGAAGACATACACATGCAACAAGCAAAAGCCAAATGCCCTCCGCCTAGCAACATGAGAAACGGTGGGGTCGGCCCTGTTGATGAATCGATCTATGAAGTCCAGCATTCTCACACCTTTCGAGGTAACTAGACGGTCCACCTCAAGTCTAGTCAATCCAAGCAAGTCTCTAAATTTTCTCTTGTACCCTTGCGAAGTAGAAGGAATGGCAGACAAGTGTTCCGGATCCCACCCTCCAATAGCGGCAATTTCTTCAGGAAATGGGCAAATATCACCTCTAGGGAACGCAAAAACATGGTAATTCGGGTCCCAATAGTCAAGGCAAGCATCCAAGAACGGTTTAACAACCTTGATGAGTTTTAAACTCAACAAAGACCCAAAATTATAAGCACCCATATCATGTTTCTCCATATTCGAAAATTCGTTGGTCCATTCCTTCAAGCGGATCTCCAAAGTATTCATGATGAAAAATTTATTTTGAGAATTTTATGTAAGTAGACGAAGAAGAGACGGAAGATTTGTATGAATAAAAGCTCCATCGACGTCTCTATTTATACTAATTTCTGTTTCCAAAAATCCGTCAGAACAGAACACCTTGGGAATAGGCGCAGCACCTGCTGCGCCTCTTCAAAGGACGCGACTCATTTGCGCTTCTTCCTCGACTTCCTTCACTTCTGTGATTTTCCACGTTGGATATTTCCTTATTCCATGACGAATAATTTCCTATTCCTACGGGTTATTATTTTGGTAAATACGAGAAGATTACCATGTTTCAGGTTTCCTAATTTCGCGGGCACGCATTTCGAGGCGACATCGACATTTTTGCCATTTTATCACACTTGTATATTTTCATTTTAGGAAGTAATTTTCATTTTAATTCATCATTTTAGAGAATAATTTTCGTTTTAATTTATTTTAAGTTTTATATTTCTCATTTAATTCATTTATTTTACCGAATCTCAACATTTATATATTAATTTCAATTTCTTAATTTCATTTCTACATTTCTAACTTATAGATTTCTATTTTTTTCTTTTTTTAGGGGGTAACCCTCCCTACCGTCCGGTCATTTCCGGCAAAATTTTTGCATTTTTTGCATTCTTTTGAGTCACTCGCTTTGCGCTAATTAAGGCCATATGTATATATAAATGTATGCTTTGCGTGTTTTCTATGTAAATTTCTGCAGCATGACGGCGTAAACCGTCATCTGCCAAACCTGTTCAAAACTAACCTGCAGATACAAGTAACACAACCCAGCAGCAAAGGCACTCAGGCCGTCGTATATACACCAAACAAAGGAAATGAACAACAAACTAGGGGCTCTCGCCCCAAACAAAGTCCAAAAATGTCCAAATCAATGTCCAAATGTACAAATGTACAAAATACGGCCAACAAACAAAAAAGCTACACAAAACTACTATTGGGCGCCCTCCAACTCTGCAACTCTTGCCGCAAGAACGGCGATCTCGGCGTCCCGAACCTCGAGCTCCCTCAACAAGCGAGTTATCTCCTCCCGAGACTGGGTCAACTCTCGCTCCAGCCCGCGGTCACCCTGTAAACAATAAATTGGCTCATGTCAATCGATTCAAGCAAAATCGGAAAATCAAAAATCACAAATGAAATAGGCGCAAGGTTCATACCTGACGACCTCGACCGCCGACAAGTGCCTCGACGGCAGTAGCTCGCAGCCGGTTGGCCACCCTCCACAACGCCACAAACCGAGACGGCGCAACCTGCATTTTCAAAAAGAAATTTTCAACAATTGAACAAACTCAATCAAATGTGTTCTTACACAAAAGTTATACAAGTTAGAGGCTCACCCTCCGAATCAGATGCTGCCAATCGTCCAGGCCAACATCCGTCACAGCTACGTCAAAGTCACGCAGCTCGGAGATCGTCGTCCTCCCAGTCGCTTCAGTGTACTCGAGGGTCTCGGGGTACTCTGGGGGCTCGATGCCCGCCGCCTCGACCTCCTGCAAAGACAAATGGTTCTCATTAATCGATGATCTTTCATCATAACTCTCAAAATCAAATCAAGAGGAAGAATAAAAGATGCTCACCACTACCGGCCAGTACGCCAACCTCCCGTAAAGGAACGCCGAGTAGTCCTCGCCAGGAAGAAGAAGGGCGTCACCACTGGCACCAGCCAAGTCCGCCTCCCTCTCGGCCTCGAAGGCTCCTAAACATCGTCTGGGAGGATCGACGGGAACCGTCAACACGTCCCGAAGCACCGACGAGCCAAGCGCTCGCCCAAGTACCCACGGGACCCATCGACATCCTCAACGCGTCGGCTCGGGCTCCTAGGTCGAAGGACCTCAGCCACGAAAGGAGGCGCTCCAGCGTACTCCGCCCAAGGTCTGGGCACCCACTGTGACAAGATAAAAAAGGATCATTCCCATGATCAATTAAAAGCAAATATAAGAAGCAAGTGAATATAAGTGAGATACTCACGCTTTGTCCGGTGAAGAGCGTTCACGTCCGCCGGTAGACACGTGAGAAGAACGCTTGCTCTTCGTCCGCACATTACCCAATCCTCACCACGGGATAGGCCCTCTCCAGCGCTCGTCCTCTTGGGCGCGAGGCCCGGGAAGTAGGAGTACACTCACGCCGTAGCGAATAATCAATGACGATCTTTCGTGATTTGATAAAGAAGGGAATTTACTTTGGTCTAAAGGAAGGTTCATACCTCCGGCAGTAGTCCGATCCCCGACAAAGACCGGAGAAGTCCCCTTCTCCATCAACTCCGGACGAACCATGGCCCTCATGAAGCGGATGAGGACCGCAAAACCAGTGATGACCCGGTCCCAACGCCCTAGGGAACTCGGTTCGAGAAAGGAAGGGAAAAAGCGTCGACTGACCTCTCGCCCTTGTCTCCGAGGTAAATCGAAGACAGAAACCACCAAAGCCACAAACGAGCCCTCTGCTCAGCTGTACAGGGAGGAGGAGCCGTCTCCCTCCCGTCAATCGTCACCAGCGCCGGGATCTTTCCCGCAAAGTAGTCTCGAACGTAGGAACTGGGTATCAAACCCGACATCAGAATGACCTTCGGCGACAAATTCCACCGATCAATCTCCTCACCTCGGCCGAGTCTACCCTCATGGCGCGTCTCGGCCACTCCACCTCCTCGGTCCCGCACCGGCACCGTAAATCATGCCGTAGTCCTCCAGAGTGACTCCCACCTCACCGAAAGGCATGTGGAACGTGGAAGTCGTATCCCAGAATCGGTCCAAGAAAGCGCGGATCAGGCTAAGGTTAGCCCGCAGCTTCCTCTTCGCGATGTCTCTCCAGACCGCCACCAAAGGACCGAACGCTCCACGCTCGATCATGGCCCGCTCCTCCGCCGACAGCCGCTCGTAGTGCTCCATCGCTGTCGTGTAACCCGAGAACGACCTGATGTTCTCGGCCTCCTATTTTGATTTGAAAAAAAAGTTATCTTTAGTTTTGAATGAAATTTGAAAGGAATTTGAACAAATGAATGAAAGAGGATGAGTAATGAGTAGTGAATTCCTATTTACCAAACTCTTCACCGTCATGTAGGACAGATGACCCTCTGCAGCCCACAGCAGGTGCCGCTCTCCCAAGTCTCAGCCCACGCAGGAGCTCCTCTCAACTGACGACCTCCTCGCCCAACGTTGGCCCGTCTCGGGGCCTCCTCCTCCTCGACAGCCTCCTCCTCATGGACCTCGTCGCCAGTAGCCATCACCGCGGCGGTGAAGGCCTGCTCCAAAGTCTCCTCGACAGTAGCAACATCTATCTTCATGGGAGCTCTCCCAGAAGTAGAAGCCTCATCACCTGCAACATTAAAGGAAATTTAGGCCGCGTCACCTGACGACAAGCCTTGTTTAAGGGATTTTCGAGCCTTTGGAAGCCCTGAAACCGCTCTTTTCTCGCCATCCTTGGCCATATTCCCACCTACCTGATCACTCATGTGGTAATTTGGGTCAAGTCAAGCCTAATCTGAAGCCTAGTTCCGGGTTCGAGTCGAAATTTCGGCAGCACTTCGTTATAACGGCAATTATGCCCTAGAAAAGTGTCCTGAAAAAGCCGTCACAAACCAAAATTCCAAGATGGTAGAAAGTTTACCCATCATTCAAGGATCCCAAATATCAAGTTTCATCGCAAATGGGCAATCCTAAGGCTATTTTTGAAGCAATTTACGGTTTAACTGTAAAACCGTCTCAAATTTCACTCAAAGGCTCAAAACTCAACGAAAATTCGATACAAATACATGGTTATGTTCCTAATATTACCTATTATCCATTTCTAATGTCAATTTGACAAGGCAAATGCATTTGGGGGAAAAGCCCCAAAATTTCGATCAAATGGGTCATAAACCCTAATTTTTTCGGCTCAAAATTGAGTAAATATAGACGATTAATGCAAGAATGAGACACATACCTCGATTAGTCATAATTAATGCAAGCTTTTGGATCAAACCGTGGCAGAAATGGTGAAGATTTGAGAAAGAAATTGTGTGATTTGTGTTTCGAAATAATGAACATAAACCTTTGATTATCGCGTTTTTACGCAGGAGATACACTTTGGGGAATAGACGCAGCAGGCGCTGCGCCTCTTCCAAGAGACGCAGCTCTTGCTGCGCCTCTTCCTTGTGTTCCCTCCATACGTATTTTCAAAATTCGTGATGAATTCGTTATTTGTGGGCCCATCTTTGGTGCGCCACTTCCCCGATGCTATTTTATTCTTTTGGTTCGTTTGACGATTTTCTTTCGTTCCGGCCCGCATTTCCAAGCCAGCAGCAGACTGTCGCACGTTATTTATTCCTTCCAAGACCTTTTGCTTGTCGCAACGAGCATTTATTCCTCCACAGAATTCGACACAACTTCATTATGTCTCCAGCGAGAGTAAGCGGATATACTTTCCCTCTCATGACAAGAAGAATAATTCCTAATCATGTCTCCAGCGAGAGTAAGCGGACGTACTGTCCCTCTCAAGACATGAGGATTAACATCTACCTAAGCAGATTTCCCCTCAGCAGTTCCGCTTTGTGTCCCGCTACTCGCAATTATTTCTCGAAGACTACCTGCAGTTTTCTCTCGGCGGCTCCCTTTGTGTCCTGCTACTCACAATATTTCGTGTTTCCCCGCGGAGTTCGACAAATGGGTCGTTCTCCAGAAGTTCCCAAACCAATAGAGTTCCTATACCCAAGCTTTAGTTACCCTTAAGTTGAACTTATTCTTGGCCTCCTTCCCGTCGATGCTTTCCTTTAGGGCCCCATACCCTAGCACAATCCTTATATATCCTTTAGGTCTTAACCTTAGCTCCCATGCTTAACCTTAGCTCCTACGCACCTCCGGAAGCATCTCGAGAAGAAGTCTCAGGTATGATCTCTCCTTATGGCTGGCGAGCCTCCTTACGTAGTCTAATGGACTTTAAACGACCCTCCCCGATAGTCGACAGACTCTAAAATGTTCCCGACGACAGGTCCTTGATTCAGACCCCTTGAGCCGCCTCGCGTTGCCATAGTCTTCAGGTTGTAATCTTCGATTGACCTGATGGCTATACTTTGACTTTCGCCTTGTCCAAGCCTCAGTCAAAGTGGGGGCTCTGTAGATACCTCATTTCTGCACCTCTCGCAAACCACCCGGTGATGATTGGGCCGCATGTTTGCTATGCGGAACGATTTGTGACAATTCGTAAGATTATCATCAAGTGATTGCTCAAATATTAATGTCTACCTCTTAGTTGTCATCTACGTCCCGATACGGTCATTTTGACAGTAATTAGAGTACATTTGGAATCCGGGCCTAAAACTGTCTCCATTTTATGATAACCGTTAAATCCCGAGTCAGAATGTTCTGGAATGTTCCGGATATTCCTATTCCATATTTCATAATTTTTATCTTTTGGTAAACAATTTCCCGTAATATTCACATAAGATATTAAGGAAAATCAAATTATTCCGTCCTACCATAACTTAAACACGGAAATCTTTCTTCCGCAGGAGAAAACCCCTTGGGAACAGACGCAGCAGGTGCTGCGCCTCTTCCAAGAGACGCAGTGGCTGCTGCGCCTCTTCCGAGGCCCTTTTCTGCGTATTTCTCGTATATTTTTCATATCTTTCCGAGATTCACTTCCAAAGAGTCTCCGAAACCCTAATTCCTCCACGTGATTAGTATAAATAGGAGCCTTCGCTCCTCATATTTCTCACGCGAGTGTCCGCCCTTCTCTTCTCCCTTTACATTCTAGACCTTTCTTCTTACTTTTTAACGTCTACGTGCTTGAACTTTCGACCACGTAAGCTCGGATCCTTCTGAGTACCAGCCTCGTTTGCATGACCGACCAATTTGACCAACTCCACATCAATCAACTTAATTAATCTAATCGTTTTCCTCTTACGAGGGCACTTTCTTTGCATTCGCGTCGAGCATCACTAATCGATATCTTAGTCCTTCTCGTTTCGTCAACATGTAAGTCTGAGGGTGTATAATCTCTCTTTTATTTATTGTATTTTAATTATTGTATCATCAATTGTAAGGTTTATGTCGAAAATACCTCTTAAAACCGATTCTAAAACCATGCTTTAAAACCTCTTTTTACGGATTTCCAGTAGATAATCGTCAAGAAAGGACGCAGCAACTGCTGTGCCTCTTCGAAGGAGCGCAGTACCTGCTGCGCCTCTTCGTGAGGCTGCCGCAGTTCATGCTTCCTTTCTTCTCCGTTCGTTCTCTGTAATTCGTCGTGTCTATTTGTTTCGTTTGTTCTTTAATTCTTCATCACGATAGCATCCTAACCTCACATGTATATCATTAATCATCATCATTAACATGTTTTAATCATCACAAATCCGACTTAAATCCCAAATAATCCAATATTTGCGGGTTTTCGTCATTAAATTCAATTCCGGGTTATAGAGATTCAATTCATCAATATTGAGTTTCTGGAATTCGTCTTTGATATAGTTTTCATCTGTCTTTTGTCGTATTTATCACATATTCGTCATTAATCCATCGTGTTTAACCTAATCAATTGATTTGGTTTGTTTCATTTGTTAATATCTTTCGCTCCTGTAATTAATCCATCTTATATTAATTCGTTTGATTCCGTTTCATCCATGTTTTATCGTTTTATGACCCATTCATATGTAAATAACCTATTAATCACTTTCATCCGAGTAAATAATTTTAATCGATCATTAAATTAACCAACGAATATTAACAACTTGCAATTCCGGCTTCACAGCCAGAACTGAGCCAAGGAACAGACGCAACAACTGCTGCGCCTCTTCCAAGGGACGCAGCTCTGCTGCACCTGTTCCTGGTTGATTTCTGCCCCTGAACTCCGTTGTTGCTTTGACTTAGTTATTTAGTCTACGTTTAATTGACTATTAATCGTATTATCACCTTCTGTTCTGTTCGTAATTCTTTCTTCTTTTCTTTTTCTCAAATTATCCGTTTTAAAGGTATTTTCGACATAAATCGCCTAATCCTTTGTAATTAATGTAATTTTCATTATTGTAATTTATAATTATTGTATTTCTTTCATTGTTTGTATGTTTTCACATGTAATCAACCTTAAATCCTACTTTGAGCCAATTGTTTGCTAAATTAATTGTTCACCGACTTAGTTAATTCTCACATGCTAGGATTAAAACTTGGATGTTGCATTGCATGCATATAGCCGACGATATATCAAGTACGAATAACTTCCCTAATCATTAGTAGAGGCCGCTATCGAGGCGGGCGGGATTAGGTGTTCGATCAAAAGAGCTTCCTAATACGTACCCTCACCCCTTACTTTGTGTCTTGACATGACACGAGGTATTCGAACGGTTCCAATTTCCCATAAAAATTGGTGGCGACTCCATACAAAAATGCAAACGCTTGTTTCTCTTTTCCTCCCAAGCGCCCCCGTGGGCCCCCGCTGTCCACACTTCCCCTCTCCCTTTTCAGATCTGGTTTCGTCTTTTTTTTTTTTTGTATTGTATTTCGTGTGTTGTTGTTTTAGTTTTTGTTTTTAAAATATAATTTTGATTTTAATTATTAGTTCTATAAAATGAGGAGAAAGATTTAAATAATTTTATGTTTATATTTTTTTTTAAATCTCGTTTTATAATTATTATTTTCAGATTTTGTATTTAAAATGTCTTATTGTTTAATGAGATTTTGTTTATGTTTTTGTCTTTTTACATGGATTTTTTTTTATTTTGGGTGTTAGTATGACATTAGTTTTGATTTTGGGTGTCTTGTTACATATCATTTTTTTTTCGAGTAAAGTCGTGTTGGTGTTGTTGTGATGGTGAAGATTTGATTTTTTTTTTTTTTAAAAAAACCAAATGAAAAAGTTAGATCTAGTTTTAAAAGGTTAAACCTAGATCTATTTTTTTTAAAGATTATACTTATCTTTATCTTTATTAAAGTTACACTTTTTATTATTAAAGTTATACTTTTCACTATTAAAGTTACACTTATTAAAATTACAGTTTTTTCTATTAAAGTTACATTTTTTTTCATTAAAATTATACTTTTTTCTATTTAAATTAACTTTTTTCTGTTAAAATTACGCTTTTTGTTGTTGTTAGAATTACACTTTTTTCTGTTAAAATTACACTTTTCTTCATTAAAATTTCACTTTTTCTGTTAAAATTATACCTTTTTCTGCTAGAATAACACTTTTTTCGGCTAAAATTACACTTTTTCTGCTAAAATTACACTTTTTGTTGTTGTTAGAATTACACTTTCTTCATTAAAATTACACTTTTTTCTGTTAAAATTATACTTTTGTTTGCTAGAATAACACTTTTTTCTATTAAAATTACACTTTTTGTTGTTAGAATTACACTTTTTTCTGTTAGAATTACACTTTTCTTCATTAAAATTACACTTTTTTCTGTTAAAATTACACTTTTTGTTGTTAGAATTACACTTTTTTCTGTTAGAATTACACTTACCTCTATTGGACTAATGTTACACTCTCAATGGACTTGGTCATATTCTCATCTTCTCATTGGACTAATGTTACACTCTCAATGCACTAAAATTACATTCTCAGTGGACTGAAATTATACTTTTCTGGAGTAAAATTACACTTTTCTGGACTAAAATAACATTCTCATTGGACTGAAATTACATTTGCCTGGACTAAAAAAATACTTTCCTGGACTAAAATAACACTCTCATTGGACTGAAATTACACTTTCCTTGACTAAAATAACACTTTTTGTCGTTAAAATAACACTCGAAAAATGCTAAAATTACAATATGTTGTGATAAAATTACAAAAATTTAAAATATTATTCGTCAAAATCAGTCAAAAAAGACCGAAGTTAAACTCGTAAGACGCAAAATTCTCGTAAACATTCCTTAAAATTACAAATTTCAAAATAAAATCCGTCAAAACCGCTTCGTAGATTAAAGTTATACGTTTTGTTGTTAGAATTACACTCGAAAATCCTAAAATGTCGAAAACTTGTCTAAAAAAAACGAGAAAAAACTGAAACTGGAAAAGTGTTAACAAAATTTTCATAAACTTTGAAGTATAAGATAAATGGTGGTGTTAATTGTGTATGATAATGAATTAGTAAATGTATTATTAAAACTAGAGAGAGAAGTGAATTAATTAGTGTTAAGTGTGTTTCTTACTTTCAATCTCAAGCATCCACCAAGCATGATCTAAGGGATATGGGAGGGACTTATGGACTCAAAAGATATGAAGGACTTATAAGAACTTTGCTATATATATATATATATATATATATATATATATATATATATATATATATAGATTCGGGATCATATAAGAACCACTAGGATGATGAGAACCATGAGAACCACTAATAATACTACTAATATTAACATTACTAATTAATATTACTAATAATATTATAACTTTACGCGCTCAACTCCCCAAACCCTTCAATTTCATTCATTTCCCAATTTTCCCTTTCTCACTCATCTTCTTCTCTCTCTACGACCCTCATCATCCCCGTTTCCGATCGTCGCCATTCCCGTTCGTGTTCTCCGATCGTCGTCGCTGCTCATCTCTATCCTACCTTCATCGTTTCCGATCATCTGCTTCTCATATTACGGTTCAATCCATTCATCAGGAGCATTTTCGCGAGATTTATCAATCTCATTCCTACAAATTCAGGTACTATGCTTCGGATAATGGCGATTGTACTGTAATTTTATCATGCATGTATTTTTTCCTTCGACATTCATCAATTCCCCCGACATTCATCAATTCATATTAAACTATTAACCCTAATTTGCAGTAATTTCCCTAATTAAGATCTTTTAATTGTTATTCTATAATGAATTCTTAGATTCGGGACATAAATTCAGAGTTTTAATGTATTGAACACATTTGCATAGAAAATCAGAGTTTATACGTTGCTTATAGTTTAGCGATTTCTGCATTTTTTTTCTGATTGCATGTTCAAGTAATTTTTAATAATTGAATTTGCGGATTTGTGAGTTTTTATTCTGATTGCATGTTCAAGTACTTTTAAATAATTGAATTTGCGTATTTTGTGAGGGTCTTTTGGTTTTAAATGATCTATATTGTTTTGATCTGAAAGAATAGTAGAGTTGCTTGTTGTTTTCAGTATTTTTTAGCCAAGTAAGCTGAGGTTTTAGGATACCCGTCCTCTGTCCGTGCATGAAATAAGGTCCAGCGTGCATAAAATAGGGTTCAATGTGCATCAAATAAGGCCCTGTCCGCATCAAACACGGCGTCACTTTAAAATTAGCAGTAGGTTCATTGTCGATAAGGTGCCAATGCTTAATTAGTAGAGGGCCCTTGACTCGGAAAATCTGCATATTTTCCAAAATCTAAATGCTCTCGGTTGTGCACTGGCCGAAATTTCTATTTTCACCTGTGTTAACATCAGTCAATACATTCACAGATATGAGGCGAAAGACTGTTGCAAGGAAGAAAAACACACCAGTCAAAATTACACAAATAAAAGGAGGTAGATCAGTGAAAGATTATTTCCCACCAAACCCAACAAATTCAACTCTAAATGATGCTGTTGACCAAAGTATGTTGTAAGAAAATCTGCATAGTTTTGTCTGTTTTTATGTTTCATCCCTTCCTTACCCCAAAATAATGATAGACTACATTTTAATGCTCTCTCTAAACTTGGATGCAATACCTGTATTGCTTGCTTAATGTGATATTTCCTTAATTTATCTTAGTGTTTTTCTGCATGCTTTATGTGATTTTCAAATGACGGACTGCTTGTACTCTTTTCCTTACTAGTTCCTATTTCTAGTTTTTTCATTTGAGAGTTCAATTTGTGATGCTTGTAGGTCATTCTCTTACTGGTCAACTACTTATACATAGCCAAGTATGGCCAATTGGTGCAAGGGGTGGGTAGTCAAAATTTATGAAGAAGATAAAGCACTTTTTGTCAAGAATTACGTAAGAGAAAAAAAAGAGGCTATGGGTTTGTCATTTGCTCCCTTAGACAAAGTTCAGCTTACCGACAACTGTTATCAAGCCCAACTTGATGATGTTTTCAATAATCAAGATCTAGTGACTAACATATTTAACCAACTAGATTTTAACGAAGATAAGGCAAATATGGCGTTGGTCTGTAGGAATTGGTCTCAGCTTTTCCTCATACACCCAACTGCACCTCGCATTGAACATGCATATGGCATTTCTGTACGGACCAATGATATCAATGGTGTAAGAATTGTTCGTAGGGGTCCTAAAATAATTTATAAAAGATGCAAATGCTTTATGACTGAAGATTTGGCAGCTAAATTGCTCCTGCATCATCAACAAGAGAAAAATATTTTCCAAAGAGAACATCTTAATGCTCTTGATGATGCTGAACGTGCACATGTGAATGAGTTGCTTCATGCTTTAGCCACGCCATCTCCTGCACGTGATACAAAGAGTTGCCATTTCAACATGAGACTTAGCAACTCGGGCCGTTTGCCTTTTTCGGTTTTTTCCTCTATTTAGGCCTTTAACGGTTCAGGTCTTAAAGTTGCCCTATTTTCAGTCTTTTGTGGTACTCTTGTATAATTCCATGTATTAAGCCACCTTTGTATAATTATGTAGTCGGGTTTTCCCATTTTCAATGTTGTAATGCTTTGTCATGTATGGATGATATGTTTTATTAATGAAGTTTCTTTTCCTTATTTTGTTAATCATCGAGCTTTTCATTGTTTCATAATTACATGAAGTTTTTGGATCTATGGAACAACCTTGTAGATGCATAAAAAAACAATTTCAGTGCATTAAAATACCCCTGTATATGCCTGAAATAAGTTGCCTTCTTAACCTACTTACTTTGTCAAGTAATCCTCCCAACCCAAGTACTATAGCTGCAAAGCCAGAACAAATTCCTCCTCCACGTCGACAGAGTCCACGTATCCAACCAAAAGTTACTGAGCAAATACCACCAGATATGCTTTCTGGTAACAACAATGGTGAGGGTTTACCTTTTCTTGTCCCTTTTAAATATTTCCAGTATATGTCGTTTGTTCGAATATTAATGGTGATGGTTTAAGGTGCAATACCCTTATGAATTCATCAAGTAGCCTTGTAGATGCATCAAAAAACAATCCATATGCATTAAACAACCATGCCTTGCGGTTTTCTTCTTGTTCGAATGACAATAGCAAGGGAAAGGGTTTAGGGTTGGATTAGGCAGACCCGCGGTAGCGGTCCGCCTAATCCAACCCTAAACCCTTTCCCGTCCCGTTTTAGGACACCCGGGCCCCTTTTAAAAATCCCGTCCCCAAAAAGGGGTTCACTCGTCCCCTTCTAGGGTGTCTTTAGGTTTTCGTGTTCGAATGACAATAGCAAGGGAAAGGGTTTAGGGTTGGATTAGGCGGACCGCTACCGCGGGTCCGCCTAATCCAACCCTAAACCCTTTCCCGTCCCGTTTTAGGACACCCGGGCCCCTTTCTAAAATCCCGTCCCCAAAAAAGGGTTCTCACTCGTCCCCTTCTAGGGTGTCTTTAGGTTTTCGTGTTCGAATGACAATAGCAAGGGAAATGGTTTAGGGTTGGATTAGGCGGACCCGCGGTAGCGGTCCGCCTAATCCAACCCTAAACCCTTTCCCGTCCCGTTTTAGGACACCCGGGCCCCTTTCTAAAATCCCGTCCCCAAAAAGGGGTTCACTCGTCCCCTTCTAGGGTGTCTTTAGGTTTTCGTGTTCGAATGACAATAGCAAGGGAAAGGGTTTAGGGTTGGATTAGGCGGACCCGCGGTAGCGGTTCGCCTAATCCAACCCTAAACCCTTTCCCGTCCCGTTTTAGCACACCCGGGACCCTTTCTAAAAGCCCGTCCCCAAAAAAGAGTTCACTCGTCCCCTTCTAGGGTGTCTTTAGGTTTTCGTGTTCTAATGAAAATAGCAAGGGAAAGGGTTTAGGGTTGGATTAGGCGGACCCGCGGTAGCGGTCCGCCTAATCCAACCCTAAACCCTTTTCCGTCCCGTTTTAGGACACCCGGGCCCCTTTCTAAAATCTCGTCCCCAAAAAAGGGTTCACTCGTCCCCTTCTAGGGTGTCTTTAGGTTTTCGTGTTCGAATGACAATAGCAAGGGAAAGGGTTTAGGGTTGGATTAGGCGGACCCGCGGTAACGGTCCGCCTAATCCAACCCTAAACCCTTTCCCGTCCCGTTTTGGGACACCCGGGCCCCTTTTTAAAATCTTGTTTTCCTGAAATAAGCTTGTATATGCATGAAATAAGTCATTTGTCTTCTGAAGCTAATCGGTGTTTGGTTTGGTGTGCACTAGTCTTATGAATTAATGGACTAACCTTGTATATGCATCAAATAACTGTTTATGTGCATTAAACAACTTTGTACATGCATGAAATAAGCTGTCTTCCTGAAGCTAATCACTGTTTGGTTTGGCGTACAATAGTCTAATGAATTCATGGACCAACCTTGTATATGCATCAAATTACTATTTAAGTGCATTAAACAACTTTTGTACATGCATGAAATAAGCTGTCTTCCTGAAGCTAATCACTGTTTGGTTTGGCGTACAATAGTCTTATGAATTCATGGACCAACCGTGTATATGCATCAAATAACTGTTTAAGTGCATTAAAAAACTTTTGGACATGCATGAAATAAGCTGTCTTCCTGAAGTTAATCACTGTTTGGTTTGGCGTACAATAGTCTTATGAATTCATGGACCAACCGTGTATATGCATCAAATAACTACCTATGTGCATAAAACAATTTTGTATATACATGAAATAAGCTACCTTGCTAATGCGACTACTTTTGAGATAATTGTCAAACCAAACCCTACAGCAGCAGAGGCAGAACAAATTTCACCGCGGCAATGGAGTTCGCGTGTTAAAGCCAAAGTTCACGACGAAGTCGCACCAGAGTTGCCTCCTAACAAGAACAAGAGGAAAGCAGCAGCAACAAGCAAAGAGCCAACGCAAAGTATAAAAAAAAGAAAGCGTTCTGACAAGTATAAGCCTCTCCTCACTCGGATGAGTCCTTCCTTGATCACTAATTTCATCAAGTTGGGGCCATCCGAAAAGCAATTGAAGCCATACACGTATGGGGTTGAAGGGTTGTTACAACTTAAGTCAGAAGAAATCAATGGCCATTTGGCCAGATGGATTGTCGAGACATTTAATCCGTTCAATTGTTCATTGATGAACCACGATCTTGTTATCTCTGATGAGGATGTCCACGTTGCAACTGGACTTCCTATGGGACCGATTGACATTGTCGCAACTGGAATGTTCTGTAAGGAAAAGGAGTACACAAAGGCTGTCAAGAGGTATAAGGCTCAGTTTACCACCTCAGATATTACGAAAAAGGTTCTCTTAGATAAGATGATGGAGCAACGGGATGGTGGAGACGATTTCAAGAGGAATTTCCTCATCTATATCGTCAATGTTCTCTTGATGGGGGTAGTAGGTGATCATCCTAGCCCTCGGATATTAAGCTCCCTTTCAAATCTCGCCGATGTCCCTAACATGAATTGGTGCAAATTTGCACGGTCCCATATGATCAACAACGTCATCTCGTGGAAGGCGGCTATAGCTAATTCCCCTAAAACTTATTTTAAGGGACCGATTCTGATTTTCTAGATTATCTACTTGGATAGATGTGTTTTCATGACGAGAACGGTGCGTCGATCATTCCCTTATTAGCGAATTGGACGGATGAGAAAATTAGAGAAAGGGTTAAGTTGGAGAAGCAGAAGGGGGGTGGCTTTGGCAAGGGCTCTGTTGAACCCATATTTGCTTATGTTGCACCTCAACATGAATGTGAACCTGTACCTGTACGTTTACCTGAACCTGAACCTCAACCTCAAATTGAACCTCAAACTCAACCTGAACCTCAACCTGAACCTGAACTTGAAGCTGAACCGGTTGATGAGAGGAAAGAATCCATCAAGGTTTTGGCAAGCATAGTCATTCGACTTGCAGACATTTATGGTGACTTTACCAAAGCAGTTAGAAATGTTAAGTGTAAGGCTCCCGCTTTCCCGGCTGTCACGCAAATGTCAAAGTTGGCAGATTGTTTATTTGAAGGATTTTCCCTTTCACAGCAGAGTACATAAGAAGGTGAAAGGGAAGGTGCTTATTGTGAAAGGGAGGGTGCTACCATGGAGAAGATGGAGGAGGATGAAGTGAAAAGGGACAATGAGAAAGATCAGAATGAATTGAAGGAGAAAAAGGAGGAGGTGGCAGTGGAGAAGGAGTTGAAGAAGGATGAGGGTAAAGTGGAGGAGGAGGAGTTGAAGAAGGAGGAGGTTGACATGAGTTGTGCAGATGATGCGTTTCTAGACAATCCCACTGTCATGGCTGAATTAGAAGGGATCCTTAATAATGCCACACTCATGTTGGCAAGGTGTTTGATTCACATCATGAAAATTTGTGGAACGAAAAAAGGAAAAGGAAAAGAGGGATAAGGCGCTTCTGAAAGGACCGTCTTTCAGCCTTTTTAGTGGTGATGATGCACCATATAACTCTCAAGAGTTCCTTGATTCCAGGTTGCAGGCTGCTTCAAGTGTTCCTCATTCAAGCACAACAAGTACGACGTCTGTTCCAGTAGTTCGTCCTTTATCGCCAATATCGCCAATATCGCCAATTCTGATCTCATCCCAACCATCCCAACCATCGCCTGTAGTTATCTCCTCTCATGTATCGTTGGATGAATCGCCAATTGTGCCCTCTTCTCCAACTGCCCCCTCAGATTATGCCATTGAGAGGCAGGTGGCTGGTAGAAGGGTTCTCCCTAAGAGGTGTGTTGAGGTAGCGAATGTTTACCGGTCACCTTACTTTATCAGAAACGTGGACATGGTTCGTGACTTGAGTCGATCGGAAAACCTGGTAGGAGACTATGCATTTTCAGAGGACTTAGATGAAGAGTATGTATCACTCTCCTATATTTTAATCTTATTCGGCATATATGTATTACATTTTCTTTGTATAACACTAAGTTTCATGTTATCATAACTGTATAGGGAGGTTTTATTTAGCTGTGCGGGCAAGACTCTCACACGAAGTCATATGAAGAGTTTGCTTCTTGATCGTCGAGTTCATACAGATGTCATTTCTGTGTGGTGTGATTATTTGAATGAGGGCAACAAATTCAGAAATCGTAAATGCCCTTGCCGTCTATTTATCACAGAGACAACTGACGTAAGTGTTCCATGGTCGTTCTCAACCTTGGGTGCATTAGACTTTCGAATGCATGAAATAAGATTGTAGATGCACGAAATACCAATCTAGGTGCATTAAACAACACTGAACATGCATCAAATAAGTGCCCAATTATTACAAGTTTTTATTCTCTAATACGGGTCACCTAATTTAATGAACAGATTGACTCATTGGATGTCAAATTTGCAGACGTGGAGTTGGTAAGTCCTTCAAGATTTTCACATTTCCATGGTTGTTCTCAACTAAGTGTCTTTCTTTTCATTATTGTCTTTGTTTTCAATGTCGTACAGGTTTTCATTCCTATTGTTACACCCTTGCTATTTGTCTTCTGTTACCATGTTAGTAAGAAGTTGTTAGAAGTGATGCACTTGATGCCTCCGTCAACTGACTATTCTTGCCATGTTAGACCTGTGGTATATCTTCAGATCTTTTTGCAATAAAGTGCCTGATTTTCGTCTAATTTTTGTGAGAGATTATTTACTTGTCATTGTTTTACCTTTATCAGAAGAACTTGTTGGGTACGCTTTCAAGTAAGATTCCAAACTTGGTGTCTTCATGGCTTTTGATTCCTAAGTTGTATATTCCGCACGTTGCCGTTGATGTCGAGCATGATACTGGAATCAACCTCATGCATCATATGGAGATGTACAACGGGGCTAAGGGACGCTTAGGTTCAAAGGTGGGTCGTAAAGGGAGTAAGTCTGTATTATTTAATTCAACTTTCCCTTGTATGTGCATTAAATATGAAGTCACTGATGTTGATTTCTTTTGTTGTTATTGTTCAGAGAGTTGATGTTAAACGTTATGTTGTGAGGGTTTGCAATGAAATTCTAACTTGGCGATACAACTCTTATAAACTTCAAATGACAGCTGCAGCAAAGGCTTACAAGAATGGCGGTCAAATTCGGTAATGCGAAATCTTAAGTAGCTTTGTTTTCCGTTTTTCCATGTTAATAAAGGAGCTTTTATTTTCCCCTTTTCTCATTAATGAAGCGCCACATGATGATTTATCATATACAGATGCACACTTGATCAATTATATTCAGAAGAACAAGAAGAACAAGGAGTAAGTTCTAACTGACCATACAGCTTTTTAAAAACTTCAGTTTTTGTCCACTCTCTGCTGTTCCGTGTTTTCTAATCTAATTACAACATGTGCATCATTAGTGAGGTCGTTGTAGAAACCGATTGGTTGCAAGTTACCCAAGACGCGCTGCAGACCTTGCTGCCAGGAAATTGGGTAATGGATATGGTTATTGATGCTGTTGGTATTCGTACTACAATCGAAAACCCAAGTGTTGTGTATTTTCCGACAATCATAAAGGTATTCATATTCCTTATTGTGTCAAATGCTTGTTTTTGGTTTTTGAAATGACAAAGAATTTTGACAAATGTTCTCAAATTTTCAGGGAGTTGTCGGTAAAAAGGGGTTTCGAAGTCAATACGTCCTACTTGACTACTTGCCCCTCAATCTAAACACAACCCAACTGGTAAATAAATATTCTCTTACTTTTTTTTTCCATGCAATTTTTTCCCAATGCATTTTTTTTCCATTTGAAGTCGATCAATCCTACTTGAATAGTTTGTAATATTTCAGGCTTTCTTTCATTATTGTGTGGAGAGATCACATTGGTTTGCATGCGTTGTTGACTTTGGGAAAAGGATGAACTTCATACTCGACTCCAACCTGCCCAGGCGCCGTGAAGTCAGGCAAAAGTTTTTAGTTGAACAGGTATGATTTATTAGTTTTTTCAACAAAAACATGTTACCCGTCACTTATTATATCCGGAAGGCTGCTCAACAGTTTTTGACTGCCCAAAATGCATTGTCGAATGAAAATATTGTTGGTGATCTTTATGTACATGAAATACCCTTGTATGTGCATGACATACCCTTGCATGTGCATTAAATAGCCTTATACCACAATCACAATCACTCACTGTCTTGTTTTTGTATAGCTCCTGCCTGCTTTGGAGATCATCGCAAGAGACTCTCCAAGATACACAAGGTTGTTGAAGATCAAGACTTTTCAGTGGGAGGTTGTGCAAGTGCCTCAACAAAAGAATGGGTATTCTTGTGGAGTTTATTTGTTAAAGTGGCTAGAAAATTTGTGTGATCAAGCATCATGGAGTGATGAGCGTTCTTACGAGGTATAAATTTTTCAACAAACTTTTGTAAACATTATTCAGTATATTTTATTTCAAGCATTTCAATATTTGTTGTCAAATAAAATTTTTACGTAGGATTTGGATGAATATGGTACGAGTATGATTGCACGTCTCATCAAATGGAAGCGAAACAAGAGACAGGTAAATATAAAGAACATTGAATGCCTAATTTAAATTTTGCCTAATTTTAATCTTTTTTTCATTAGATTCTGTCTCGGAGTGACTTTTACGTAAAAAGTATCCCCCCCCCCCCGTTTTTTTGTAGGATTATCACTAGGTGATATTTTCTAAACACTTGAGTCGAGGGATGTGCAAAGGGAGTGGCAGATGACCTAATCCCAAATTGAAACTCTTGCCATTTTTGACTCGATTCCTTGAGTCGAGGGATGTACAAAGGGAGTAGACCCTGGAATATTAGATTCTTGTGGAGTTTATTCTGGAATATGTAGTACACTAAGTCTTGAGAGTACATATTAGATTTTGGATATGTAAGGCGTGTAAGACATGAAGTCATGTTTCTGGACTAATTCTAAAAACATGTCACGGGGCAACTAAAACGAGAAACAATTTTTAAAATTGGATAACGAACATGTCACGAGGCAACGAAAACGAGAGACAATTTTCAAATTTGGATAACAAACATGTCACGGGGCAACGAAAACGAGGATAACAAACATGTCACGAGGCAACGAAAACGAGAGACAATTTTCAAAATTTGATAACAAACATGTCACGAGGCAACGAAAACGAGAGACAATTTTCAAAATTGGACAACGAAAAGGCTGTAATGAAATCTGAAAACATCGTAAATGCATTAAAAACTGTTCCACATGCATGAAATAACAGTGTGCATGCAAGAAATATGCAACTCATGTGTCCAAGGTCAAATCTTAAAGTAATCTCAAGTGAACTTTTAAAATGTTGCATTTTAATTTAGATTTTGGAATTTTATTATTAACTTTGACGGTTGGGGATGTGTTAGCAAAGAAGGATGTAGTGGTAGATCAAATTAATCGCCGTAAGGTTTCTTGATACTCGCATAATGTGTGCATGAAATAACGTTCTTTGTGCATGAAATACATGTGTATGTGCATGAAATACCGTTGGATGTGCACGAAATAATGGTGACAGGAACACTCAGGCTTTTCATTCTATAAGTGTTACATTCATTCGTTTTAAGAAAAAAAGTCCAACATCTATCAAATAAAATAAAAATTCCCGAATTATTCAATAAGGCAAATGTCCAATATCTATCAAATAAAATAAAATTCCCGAATTTTTCAATAAGGTAAAATAAAAAATTACCCTACTCATTGTCGGTTGTCCTTCGGTCACAATTCCTACTGTCGTGGTTCGCCATCTCCCCACAGGCCCTGCATTTTCTTAGCTCTTTCTTGTTCACTTCCCCAGCTCGTTCTCTTTGTGAGATCAGCCTTTTTCCCGACCCTTTGTTTTTGCACAGCCTTGGAGGCAAAACCTTAATCTCACTAGGGATGCTTGTTCCTAAAAGCATCCCAATTTCAGCATTCTTGTCCTTTACCTTTGCAAAACCAGTATTTCCACTTTCATCAGGGGTAATTTTTACCCTTTCCTTGAACTCACGCAAAATCCCAAGCAACTCATCATAATGCCCAGGACTCTGTTCAATAAGTGCCACACAAGTAAACAACTCTGACCATAACTCGCCAACTTTATTTTTTTGTACATCCATTGATGTACAATCAGCAAGCAACTGGCCATTAGGGCCGACGATTGGCTAGCAGGTTGCTAGTTTGCACCACCGACTAAGCAGGTAGTCACTTGGAACTTTCTGAATTCCCCGATCTTTAAAGACACGCAGAGCATGTCGACAGAGCATTCCATGTCTTTCAAACTTCTTGCAAGTGCATACCACTGAAACATCATCCTTCTTAAAACCAACCTTATACGTTTTATTTCGAACTTGATCTATGATATCTGTGTATAGAATTGTATAGGTTTTATCTTTTTCTTTATCCCCAACACCACATGAATAGCAAGCTACTTCGACTTCCTTTTGAAACTCGCCGAAAATTGTTGGAGTGTAGATTTCTGATGCATGCTTTTCTAGGGCTAATGGAGTCGACAACTGGGGGAAGGAGTTTTTTGATTGTGCAACAAGTTTCGAATGAGTCCATCTTTGAGCATCCATTGCACTCTCAAATCTCATCCAAAACTCGACTAGGGTTAAATTAGGATTAGTGAAGTTGCTAAAAAAGTGGTTTTCTGGCTCTTACCTGGAGGCCGTTCTCATCAAGCCTCCTAAAAACAGATCACGAAAGTAAGCTGGAACCCACATATTTCTAATGTTGTACTTCTCCTTAAGCCACTCGTTATCCGACAACCCATGAGATTCAACTACTGTTTTCCACCTTTCCTCAAATTCAGGCGGCTCCACATCTTCGCTCCAAACACATCGGTTTATCTTCTTCAGGAACTCAGTATCTTTACATATTACAGGCCCTACTTTCTCAGGCAACTTTTTTAGTATGTGCCACATGTAATATCTGTGTTGCACCTTGTCTTTCCAGGCTAATTTATTCCTTCTTCTATCCCCGCATCTTCATCAGTTATCATACAAACTGGATGACGATCCCCCATAGCCTCTACGAATTTCGTAAATAGCCAAGCAAAGGACTCCTTACTCTCATTTATAATAAGTCAAGCCCCAAAGGTCACGCATCTCTTATGATTATCCACCCCTGTAAAAGGACCAAATATCATCCTGTACTTGTTTTTTCTAAAGGTCGTATCGAAAGAGGTCATGTCCCCGAATAGCAAATAGTTTTTAATACTAATAGGGTCAGCCCAAAACACATGTGAAAATCGACCTATCTCGTCTACCTCAAAATCAAAATAAAAAGATGGACACATGTGTTTTATCTTCATAAAATGCTCAATAAGCATTTGAGCATCTCCCTCTGATAAATAATTTTTGATATCTCTAGAAAAGTTCTTAAAGTCTTCCAATGACGCACCCACATTCCTATAACCTCTAACATACTCCTTGAACAACCTATACGACTTAACTGGACCTATGTTATTTTTGGAGTTGCCAATTATCATTTTTTTGTGAACTACATTCAACTCTCTCGTTTGTGTCAAATGTACCATTGTTGATGGTGTTTGTGGCATATGATTATGACCTTCATGAAAATCATATATTTGGTATTTACCCATATCAGGACCTTCCTCCAAAATTCGCTTAAATTTAATACAAGAAGGACATTCTATCCTAGTCCTTTGCCTCCTGTGATTTTTCCCTTTCGCTTCACATACTCCAGCCTTATTACACACAACTTTTTTATGCGTAACAACACCATTTTTAGACTTTTGTGAGCTTAATCTAGTCACAAACCCACATTCTTTTGCATATGCTTCATAAAACTCAACACCTAGTTCAAGGTTACCGAACAACATACCAATATCAGGCTTAAGATGGTTGAGACACTCAAAAACCCAATTCGTGTTGCTTGAAGAACCTTTTGCTGCCTCCTTGTCCTCTGCCTCCTCTACTATGATATCTGCATATGTGGTGCAATTAAAGTAAGAAAGATTAGGGATACAAAAGCATATGAAATGTACCTTTAAAAAGCTGAAAACATCAAGCAACTACCAGGATGAATAGAATTGTACCTTCAACAAATTCGAAAGTCGCAACTTCAGGAACATCATGTTCAACTGCTATTGCAGATATTTCTAATATAGGCTGACATGCATTAGCTTCAACATTTGCTCCTTCGTTTGTAATGACATTCGAAGAAGTTTGTGATAGTATTGAGGAGTTGTCATTATTGCTGCAACAAGAAATGTCAAAAATTAAATAAGCAACAATACAACAGTATAATTCATGAAATTGAGTCCCTGATTTTAACAAATGTAGGCAATTTTACAATTTCTCCAACCCTAATTTCTCAATTAAGCCAATTTGATTCACAAAATCACATTTTGATGCACCTAAACAGGAATTTGATGCATATAAACAGAATTTGGATGCACATAAACAAGATTTTGATGCACATAAACGGTCTCCAACCTTAATTTCTCAGTTTCCCCAATTTAATTCATGAAACCCTAATTTCTCAATTAGGCCAATTTGATTCACAAAATCACATTTTGATGCACCTAAACAGGAATTTGATGCATATAAACAGGAATTTGGATGCACATAAACAAGATTTTGATGCACATAAACGGTCTCCAACCCTAATTTCTCAGTTTCCCCAATTTAATTCATGAAATTCTAAATTCAGAAGCATGATTTATCAATCCAGAAACTTAAGAGACGAATCAAACCCTAATTTCATGGTTTCAACAAATTTCTCAAATCCCCTAACCCTAATTTCTCAGTTTCCCCAATATAATTGACGAAATCCTAAATTCAGAACCATAATTGTTCAATTCAGAATTCTAATCGGTTAATCAATCCCTAATTTCACGAACAATCTAATTTAATCGACTAAATCAACTAATTTCACAACAAATAATCATAAAGATCGAAATTTTACCTCGAATTTAAAGGCGTCATTGATTCAAGCAGCGTCGCAAGGTTGATTGTCGAAGAATTTATCGTTCGATTGTAGAGAAAGAGAAACAGGAATTTGATGATGGAAGAGGCGATGGCGGAAGGTTAGAATGATGAGAGAGAAGCAGAATTAGGAAATGATTGAGATTACGCGGGTTTGGGGGAGACGCGCGAAAAAAGTTGAGGGTTTGGTTAAGGTAATCTCAGCGTATTATTAGATTGTTAAGTGGTTCTCATGATACTCATTATATGAGTGGTTCTCACCGGATCTCGACCTTATATATATATATATATATATATATATATATATATATATATATATATATATATATATATATATATATATATATATATATATATATAGAGGAAGGATCAACTAAGACCACTTATATATTTGAGTCCATAAGTTCTATTATGAGCCATTGAATGGAGGGAGATGGAGGGATGAGATGAACCCACCCAAAGTCATTATAGAAGCTAATTAACACACTTTACTAATCCACCCTAATTAACCACTAATTTACTATATATTTGTTTTCTACCCACCCATTTCTCTCTCATCTCACACATTTCATTCTTCTCTTCTCTCAAAACCTCAAAAAAAAAAACCCAAAAAATCCAAATAAATAAAAAAAACCCAAAAAATCCAAATAAATAAAAAAATCCAAATAAATCAAAAAACCCAAATAAATCACCCACTCCTCTCATCTTCATTCACCACCACCCACCACCACCCCACCCGACACCAACTAACCACCCACCACCCCCGCCGCCGCCACCCCACACCGCCGACTTTTTTTTTTTTTTTTTTTTTCGTTTTTTTTTTTTTTTTTTTTTTTTTTTCGTTTTGTGTTAATTTGTATGTTTTGAGTTGTTTTTTCCATTCATTATTTTTTTTGTCTTTTATTTTATTTTAGTTGTCTTTTATTTTGTTAGTTCTCATTTTTTATTCATTTTCTTAAATCTCTTCTTGTTATACGTTTTTTTTTAAGATTTCGTGTTTTAAATCTCGTTTTTTTTTTGTGAGATACTTTTTTTTCATCTAAGACAAAAATGGACTAAAGTTATACAAAAATGAACCAAAGTTATACAAAAATAGACCAAAGTTATACAAAAAAAAAGACTAAAGTTATACAAAAATTGGACTAAAGTTATACAAAAATTGAACTAAAGTTATACAAAAATGAACCAAAGTTATACAAAAATGAACCAAAGTTATACAAAAATGGACTAAAGTTATACAAATATGGATTAAAGTTATACAAATATGGGCTAAAGTTATACAAATAAGGACTAAAGTTATACAAAAATGGACCAAAGTTATACAAAAATGAACCAAAGTTATACAAAAATGGACTAAAGTTATACAAACATGAACCAAAGTTATACAAAAATAGACCAAAGTTATACAAAAAAAGACTAAAGTTATACAAAAATTGGACTAAAGTTATACAAAAAATTGGACTAAAGTTATACAAAAATGAACCAAAGTTATACAAAAATGAACCAAAGTTATACAAAAATGAACCAAAGTTATACAAAAATGGACTAAAGTTATACAAATATGGATTAAAGTTACACAAATATGGGCTAAAGTTATACAAATAAGGACTAAAGTTATACAAAAATGGACCAAAGTTATACAAAAATGAACCAAAGTTATACAAAAATGGACTAAAGTTATACAAACATGAACCAAAGTTATACAAAAAAAGACTAAAATTATACAAAAATTGGACTAAAGTTATACAAAAAATTGGACTAAAGTTATACAAAAATGAATCAAAGTTATACAAAAATGAACCAAAGTTATACAAAAATGAACCAAAGTTATACAAAAATGGACTAAAGTTATACAAATATGGATTAAAGTTATACAAATATGGACTAACTTTAGTCTATTTTTGTATAACTTTGGTTCATTTTTGTATAACTTTGGTTCATTTTTGTATAACTTTGGTTTATTTTTGTATAACTTTAGTCCAATTTTTTGTATAACTTTAGTCCATTTTTTGTATAACTTTGGTTCATTTTTGTATAACTTTGGTCTATTTTTGTATAACTTTGGTTCATTTTTGTATAACTTTGGTTCATTTTTGTATAACTTTAGTCCAATTTTTTGTATAACTTTCGTCCATTTTTGTATAACTTTGGTTTATTTTTGTATAACTTTGGTTCATTTTTGTATAACTTTAGTCCAATTTTTTGTATAACTTTAGTTCAATTTTTGTATAACTTTAGTCTTTTTTTGTATAACTTTAGTCCATTTTTGTATAACTTTGGTTCATTTTTGTATAACTTTAGTTCATTTTTGTATAACTTTGGTTCATTTTTGTATAACTTTAATCCTTATTTGTATAGCTTTAGTCCTTATTTGTATAACTTCAGTCCAAATTTGTGTAATTTTAGTCCAAAATTGTATAACTTTATTCCATAAGAGTATAACTTCAGTCACTTTTTGTATAACTTTAGTCCAAATTTGTATAACTTTAGTTCAAAATTGTATAACTTTAGAACTATAAATTCAAATTTGAAACAACACATAAGAAGATGATATTAAAAAAACCAATAAGTCAAAAAAGTACAATAAAAAAACTTCAATAACAATAATAAAAAATTAACCAATAATTAAAAAAAAAAACAAATAACAAAAAAAAAACAAAAAAAAAAAACAAAACCAAACCAAACAAAAAAACCAACAAAACAAACTTGAATGGTTGTATAACTTCAATTTATACAATGTATAACTTTAGATGTTAATAGTGTAACTTTAATGTAAAAAGTGTATAACTTTAGTCATAAAATGTATAACTTTAATGTTTTAAGTGTATAACTTTAGTCGTAAATAGTATAACTTTAATGTTTCGAAGGTATAACTTTAGTCGTAAATAGTATAACTTTAATGTTTTAAGTGTATAACTTTAGTCGTAAATAGTATAACTTTAGCAAGACAGATTTGAAAAAATATAAAACATGATATCTAAAATATACAAATAACATAAAATCAAACAAATAAAAAAACTTGAATAACAATAATAAAAAACTAACCACTAAGTCAAAAAAAACCAAATAACAAAAAAATAAATAATAAAACAAATCTGAAAATTTTAAATAAAAAACTAAAAAAATCAAACCAAATCAAAGTTATTCGAACCAAACCAAATCAAAATTGCACAAAAATGAACAGATTAAACTTGATATTACTTCCCTTATCTCAGCCCGATGCCAAGCTCATATACAACACAGACCCATAGACGCTTTGGCAGCTTCAACAACAAACCATACCAAATAAAAACCCAAAAAAAAAAAAAACAAAATGGCAAGAGATCTGGAAAACGTTAAAAAAAACCATAACTATAAAAACAAAATCGAAAAAAAGAGAAAGGAAGAGGAAAAGGGGAGATCTGAAAACCAAAAAAAATGGAAGGAGGAGGAAGGAAGGAAGGACGGCGGGAGGAGGAAGGTCGGTGGAGGGAGGATTGGCGGCAGGAGGTGCGGGGGTGACGGCGGGTTTGGTGGTGGCGAGTTGCTGTTGTTGTTGTGGCAGGCGGGTTTGGTGGTGGTGGTTGTGTTGGCTGTGTTGTTGTTGTTGTTGCTGTGGTGTGGTGGAGGGAGGAAGGAAGCGGGTGGTGTGTGGCGGGTTGTGGCGGCTGTGGTGTGTGGTGGGGTTGTGGTGGGTCGGGTGTGGTGTTTGGAGGAGGGGTTATTTTGGTTTTTTTTTTTGTTGTTGTTTTAGTTTGGTTTTTGTTTTTATTTTTTGGGTTTTTTTTTTTGTTGGGAGAGAATGAATCAGGAGAGAGGGGGTGAATGATTGAAGAAGTGAATGAATGAAATGGATGATGAGTGGGTGAGTGAGTTGGGAGAATTAGAAGGAGGATGGAGTTATACAAATTAGGAAGGAGTTGTACATGGATTAGGAAGGGAGATTAGGGAGGGAGATTTATGGCCATCCATTGAGATGTAATCTCATCCCTCCATCCCTTCCATCCAATGGCCCTTATAAGGACTTAGGGACTCATATGATATGAGGGCCTTACTAGAACCCTTCTATATATATATATATATATATATATATATATATATATATATATATATATATATATATATATATATATATATATATATATATAAATTATATTGAATAAAATACAGTATTTATATACCCTATCATCACCACTCATTGTCCTTCGAGTAGTTTTTCCAAAATACTTAGTGATACCAACATGCGTCGATACCCCTCTCCCACGACTTGGATGCTCTACTTTGCCGATTGCCCTAGCAAGAATTTCATCACGTCTTTGAGGCTTCCATTTTCCTCTCTCTACCTCCTTCTCACAGATCCTCTACATACACAAAAAACCATTACGCAACAAAATTTTATTTAAACTCACAATTATATAACCGACCACCAGTGGAAGGAGTGAGATATTTATTCAAACTTACAATTTTCTCTTTGATGGCCTTATCATATGGAGATTCTAACTTTCCATTCTTAGGAGTTTGACCGGCCACCCAAGCGTCGTGACGATTGACAAGTGCAAGCTTTGACTTCTATTCATTCATCACATTGATATCCTCTCAAAATATGTATGATTACTATGAATATATATATATATATATATATATATATATATATATATATATATATATATATATATATATATATAAAGGAGGTTTTTTTTTCTTCTAATTATGACTATTAGTATTAGAATTAGGAAATAATTAATTATTTAAAATTTATCTATTATAATTAGGAATATTATTTTCCTATTAGAAATGAGAATTAATTAATTATTTTACAATTTTATTATAAGAAACAAAAAAATATTTTAATTATCTACAATTTATTAATATTAAAAAATTATTTATTAGTATTTGTTCACTTTTTATTAAATTAGAAGGAAAAAAACCGTTGATATATTTATAATATCCAATTTTATAACAACTTCCGATTAAAAAAATGAGGTATTATGAGGCTAAAAGGCCTAGGTCGAACTGGGTTGTGACAAATGTGCATTCATAATAGGTACTACAAGGAATGTACTCATGCAAAGAGTAAAATGAACGCTGAAATATGCCCCTACGTCTTTTGTTATTGCTAATGTCATATTTAAGTATACATAATACGATGTTTATTTTTCAAATGTCATATGTATTTCTCCTACTAATTTTAAAGTTATCTCCCTCACAATACACCTCAACTTCTATTGATAATTTATTATTATATTATTTACATTCATTTGTCATTATATAAAAGTATATTAATCAAAATTTAAATAAGATATTTACAAATTATTGATAAGTACAAAGTTTGATATCTATTTTTCAAGGAGTATTAAAAGATGAAGAAAGTTGCTGCTAATTTGCGAATCGAAATATCATATTATGACAAATGAGTAAATGTTTTGATAATAAAATTTGAAGAAAAAAGAACAATAAAAATGAGATGGAGGTAGTAAGATTTATTTATGCAAAATGAAATAAATAGCAAATTTTGTGTATATATATATAATATTCAAACATATTCAGTTTACAAACATAGTACCCAAACACTTTGTTTGAGTATCTGGAATGGAGGTATGGGAAGGGGCAAGAAAAAGACTAGGAAGGGAAAGGGAGAGAGATAAGGGAGAAATAAATTGATTTCGATTAGGGAGACGAGGATCCATATTATCTGGAGTAAAGATTGGTGTTTCATGGATGTGAATGTGATTTATGACTTCTTAGATGTAAAACGTGGCAGAAAGGTAGTGATTGAAGGAAATGTAGATTCATATACATATTAACATACTCAAATATGTCTAAATAATTTGTCATAAAATTAAAACGGATTTTATGCATGCAAACAAATAATATAATAGAAGAGAAATCATGTCCTTACATTGTGGATTTCGGATTTAAGGGCACAAAAGAGATCACCTTTCTCTTTTGTTCTTGAGCTTTCCTTATGGATGAACAAGATCTAAGTATAAGATCTCTCCCTAAGCTTTATACCCAAAGCTAACTCTTAATCTAATTAATATTATTTGATCTAGTATAATATTAATCTTATGAAAAATTGAACCAAAATATTTGGTATTTTAGTTCTCAAAACCGGTTGAGAGAAGAGGAGAGGAAGAGAAATTATTTTTATCTCTCTAAAAATAATTATGTTGAGTGAATGAAAATAATTATCTTACACACTATGCATATAGTGAAAGATAAAATAAAATGAAAAAGAACCCTTGTTCTTTCCAAGGGAGAACCGGGTAGGGTGAGGGAAATGGCCTATGCATGGCCTTTGTGCTCTTACACAAAAGGCACTAGGTATGCATGCCTATATTAGATAAATGATGATTAATTCCACTAATCTAAATTAACATAATATGTTAATAATTCCCAATATTTCGGTCCACATGGTAATATGGATTCCATATTATTTTTGTCAAATGTCAATATGTCACATGTCATATGTAACATAAATTGTTTATGTATTTTTAACATATTAAAAATCAACGCATTAATAAAAATACGTCATATACAAAATTGACTTAGTAATTCATAATTACTCGTACCAAAATATTTTACCGTTTATAAATCGCATTTATAATAATTCATTCAAATCCAATTGTTTCTTTAAACAATAATTTCATCCGAGTAATGATACAATTCAATTACTCAGACCGTATCTCATTTAATCACATTTCAATTTGATACGTAAATTTTACTTCCAAAATCGTTCGTCAATTTTTCAAGTAATTTAATTAACTCGTAACATTATACGATTAATTAAATGATCAATTAAGAGTATTGCCCTATAGGTATGACCTAGGGGGTCAACTGATCACCACCGTCACACGACAGTAATGTCAAACTCTAGTCAGCCAATCATTACCGATATATGTTGACCAGTTGACAGTAACAAAATTACTTCCCAATTGTATTATTTAAAATGAGATTTAATAATGATATTTAAATCACATGATCGCACTATTGTTGAGAACACATTTCCCAACAATCTCCCACTTGTCCTCGACAAGTGTGCGTCACCAATTCTCTTGTCCTATTACTATCTCCCACTCAATGCAAGGTGTCTTTCAGGTCGTACTTGCAAGTGATCATATCGAGAGTGGTTTCCTCGATCTGGAGAATAACTGATTGACCGGACTTATCTATCATAGATACTTTCCGAGCGTGGCCACGCATTTCCAGTTCATTACTCCTCGAGTGGCCCTGAGATATTGTTTTAACCCTGACAAGGGGGTGGACAATTCCTATCGCACTTATTCCCTTCGACTAGCCACAGCCATCATAACCCAAAATATGCCCATTTGACCCCATTTACGAAGGTCGTAGTAACACAAATCAAAGTTAATCTGAAACTGTGCCATCTTAGGTGAATAGTCTTTAGTCAAAAGAATCGACTCATTAGAATACTATAGTAGCTCTCGCCACAACCAGGCTATATAAATTGCCAGAACTCTATAAGCGGTCATAAGGCCCGACAAAGTGTTCCTAACAATCCGCCTATGTGATCGACTAGTCATCTCACATGTTGTATGACACTTGAACTTGCCATCAATCGCATCACACTCTAGTCACTTCGAGACGTCACCTCATAAAAGTGACTATGGGCGAATACAATGCTAATCCGTGTTCACTTTAACGGGGTTCAATTGTCTCTACAACCCGTTTGGATGTAACAAAGTATAATAAAAGAGTTTTAAAGTAAAACTCGAACGACAAATGCGATTATCACATATGAATAGTCAATGCCTGATTACTATTTCATATTCTATAATCTAATTTGATCTTGTACGTAGTTGTTCATTTCAATTCAATTGAAATAACATGACTCATCATGTTTAGCCTTTGAGAAGGCTTTGGTTAGTAGGTTTTATCAACTTCTTGTACCTTACTCAACCTTACTACATACTCGTTTTCCTTTGTAATGTATACATTTGCATTACAAAACCTTTTGAGTACGTGTCGAGATTCAATCAAGACATAGGTCCTCTAACCTAAGAATAGCTCCCACTGTTTTCACAATGTGTGGGACTCATCCTCTTGCACATCTCATGATTGCAAGTGTACTCAATTTCCGTTATAAATATCTCTTATTGTTCTTTATTGTCCAGAACGATTCTAGAAAATCTACTTCTTAATTAACATAGCCACAATGATATCTTAACCATCCTAATGTGTTTTGATTATGGTTTTGTCTGAAACCATGCGCAATCTCAATTGTCAATTGTCACTTGTGTAACACCCTTACACAAAATTGCATCATAAACACTTTACTTTACTTCCTTAATGCTTCTGCAAGCACTTACGGGTAATCTTTATAGCTTACTTGGTAAAGATTACTTAAATTCGATTTTTGAAAACAACTCATCATGCTCAAAGCATATGAAGTGTTATACATCATTTCCTTTTAATTGATTCGGCAGCGGAGGCGAATGAAATTAATCAAATATGTTTAATTGAACTAGTCATGAATCTTATCAACATAAGACTTCTTACTGACGCTAATATCATGTGGATTTATCTTCATAATTCGGATATTCAAGATGTATTATAATACTCCAAAAGTCTTAAATCATTCTCAATGATCAATATGTCATCCACATATCGGACTAAATTAAATTCCGTAACTCCCACTAAACTTCATGTATAAACACAACTTCTCGACTTATCGAGAAATGTTTTATCACATAATCAAAATGTTGATTCCAACTCATTGATGTCCTACTTAAGATTCTCTCTTAAGTTTCACATTATCTTAGGATTGCAAGAATCTATAAAACTCATGACATGTATTGAATACATTCCTTCTATTGAAGAAGTGTGTTTTAGATTCACTCGCTATGTATTTCATAATAATGAAACACAATCCCTAAGAAGATCCAAATAGACTTAAGCATTTCAATTGGTGCAAAACTCTTTGCAACTAATCAAGCCTTGAAAACTGTCTTTATTAGTGCAAAACCCTTTGCAACTAATCAAGCCCTTTTATTTCGGATTTTCATGGCTCTAAGCCTTATATTGAGTTGTGACTTAAACACTCTTATGTAAGTCATATGTTCATTACTTTCTAGAAGTAATCAACTTGAATCAAACAATTTCTTTTGTAAGTTATAAGCTCTTTACTTTCTTAAAAGTAGCATGAATTCATCATTTTTAACAAGTGACGAATTTAACCTCCTAGGTTTTGAAGAAACAATGTCTTACACAAAACGTCTCATGTAGCCAAGAAAGACCAGTTTCTTGCGACATAACATTCTTTGTGGCTCTTGTATAATTTTCTCCCACTCTGTCTTCTAGAAATAAACTTGTATTTCAGAAAAGACTGACTTCACGAGCCACAAACCCGGTGTACTCGTGATTATAATAAGAAAAATGAGCATTTGTTTCTTGTGAAAACTTACAAACATGGTACCCTTACCATTTCATATCTCATATGATTCTATTTAGTGGAAAAATAATTTAGACAAAAATGATAAAATCCCCAAAAGTGTCAAGTAACTCAAAGTAACTTGATTGAAGTCCAAATCATATCGAATAGCGTTTGATTTCTTATCCAACCACACATTACTCCATAATGCGTGCTAAGAGAGATTAACTTGTGATACTATATCACATTTCCTTTGGCTTATATCAAAGTCTTCACTTTGATAATCCCATCACGACTAAATCGTGATTCCTTGAACTCTTTGAATTTATTCAAAAGATTTTTCTATTTACCTCATCAACTTAAATCGTTGGTAAAAGAAAATGATCAACCTATTTTGGACCAATGATTTACAACCTCGATCTCCTTTTCAACCAAAAGGCACGAGACATCTTGCTTTGAATACAAGATACGCATATACCATTAACAATCTAATGGTTTCAAGAGTACTCGATAACTCTTTGCGTTCATCATTCCAAAATTTTAAGGTTTAATCTTGGGTTACCAATTTTGAGTCTTGCATCATCTTCATGATATATTATTCTAGTTTGGTTTAGAATATAATCACCTTGATAATGGGCTAGCCATACATCAAATCGTGGTGTATAGGGTCACAAAAGTGAAAACCTCTTTTGTATCTTAACAAGTTTATATTCTTATTTAGAGTTTATGCACTTAATAGTCATAATTAAGTACAACTTTAAATCCAAAAACTAGATTGAGTACACAATTACTCTATCTCTCGACATTATTGTTGCTAGTCGTCATATTCTAATCATCCTATGTATCAAGTACAATGATGAAAACCTCCACTGGTTTCTAATATTGACGAAGTGGTACTAGCAAAATTTATGTTTAATCAAATAAACATTTAAAGAAGAAGGTCCCATTAGATGTCCCACAACTAACTTGTTGATTCTTCAATAATTTGGGGCAGTTTCCTTTCTTGTGTCCAACATTTAAGACAATGGAAACTTTATTGGTCGGGATTGATAGGTTTAGTATCGTCATTCCTCAATGACTTTACTTTTAACATTACCTTGTATCAATTCCATTATTATCTTTACTTCTTGAACCTCGTCCTCATCTTAACGGTTTAAGAGAATGCTCCCACTCATTTCAATGAGTCTTTGCTTTGAGAAGCAAAATTGAATTCATGAAGATTACTCTTCATTTGTTCGTTTTAGTCTTAAAACTTTCATTGAAGTGGTTGCGTTATTTTGGTCAATTACGAATTCTGAAAATCTAATCACCAAAACAATTTATCGCTTCAAGGTACTTAATTCAATTAAGCATATGAAACATAGTCCATTGTAAGTAGAAGTGTTAGTCAAGAATCAAAAACCTGTTTGATAATGAATAACTTTAATCTATACTCTTTACAAGAGATCCTTATCAATGGTTTATTTGAGGTTTTAGAAGAAAATTCAAATTTTGTCTTTAGATATGATGTTTTAATGGAGATTTGTATCAAAATCGAAATGATATCGTATATGAATTGTGGTAAAGAAATAGAACAATATAAAAACGGAATAGTGGAAAACTTAACATTTATCGTTTTATTAATACTTGTAAACAAGTATAGCATTTACATAGTGACCTCTACCCAACTATGATAAATGATTCCAAGATCCAAATTCATATTAACTTGGGCACGGTGGGGCCGATACATCCCTTATCAATATAACTCGGTGGATTAACTCTTTAATCGATTCTACTTTTAGAACTCTTGGTCGATAAAATTACATTAACATTTATCTTTAGCCCAAAACACATCGACAAGGGCACGGTGGGGCCGATACATCCCTTATCAAATACTTTTGTTGAGTTCAATCCAAATTTCGAATAAATGTGTCCATGATCCAAACCCACATTAACTTGGGCACGGTGGGGCCGATACATCCCTCATCAACATGAATTCGGTGGATTAACATTCATCACCCACTTCCCCTACGTAACAAGGTTTGTACCCCGGTGTGGCCGAGTGCACTCCCTCACGAAATAGGTTTTCATGGTTTCTACTCTTTGGTAAGGCTAAGTCTCAATTGTTTATTTTAGCGAGAGGTCATGTCAATTTATTATCTATCACGTTTTAAGTGAACTAAAGCGGTGAACTACGATAATTATATTTGACACGGTCGATAAACTCGATAAAAAGACAATGCATGTTTAAGTTATGGCGATTTAGCGATGCATGCGACATAAAATAAAATGCAAGCATAAAAGTAAATAAATCCTAGTATGGCCATCCTAAAATAGAAAAACTATTTAACTATTACATTTCGGAAACCAACTCCATTGGTCCCTTGAACTTCGGTTGTGGCACGCATCTCGAGGTAACACCGTCTTTATGTATCGCCATTCTTGAAGAAATCCGTCTTTGGGAACTCCGAGAATAAATAAAATTACATAACAAATTACATAATTTCCTATTATACATTTGTAACTAAAATAAAATAAATCTATTAAATTACAAAACGGTGATACGAGATCACAATAAAAATTACAACCGAATCGATATTCCCATGCATTTCGGGAAATACCAATTAAAATCTAAGGCCATACTAAGTAAAATTACATAATTCAAAAATTACATAAATTAAAATTATGACAATCATAAAGAAAATGCAGCATTATAATATGTATGAACATGCTCAATTTTATGCTAAATCGCCTTTAATTAGCCAATATCGTATATTACTCGGTTTTTACGGATTTGCGTGATTTCAACATTTTTATAATCACAAAAATACATAAACTCATATTTATGCATAAGTTAATTACCCTAACCTCTTAGGACTCAAAATTTAGTCTTCACTAATTATTTGACCATAATTAACCCATATTTTATAAAATTGTTCATAAATGGTCCAAAATTACAAAAATAAGCTATTAAACTTCAAATAAATCACAAAATTTCAAATAAATTCAAAATTTGAAATTTAAACTCATGAACATTCTGGAAAAATTCCATGACACTCATAATGTTCAAAATCTTAGGTTAAAAATTTCGAAATTTTTCCGGAAAAACAATGTTGCGGTTTATCGATTTTTAATAAAATAATCATAAAAACATGGAAAAATTATTTTCATTAACTTTTCAATTTTAGATCTGAAAAAAAAAATAATAAATTGCAACATTACACATTTTTCCTAAGTCATAGATTATGTTTTATTAATTTTCACTAATAATGTCACTATTTATGCTATTTTTCTTCAAAAATTCATAAATCATGCAAAAAGACTTCTTTATAGCCAATTATTTTACACACATCTTGTAAAATTGCATGTGACAACATATTAATTTTCTATGACCAGATTCGAAATTTAACTCATATTAACCTATTTTTCACCTAAATCCGAATTTAATAATGAAAAATTCATTTTTCGAGCATAACAAGTCCTAAAATTATGAAAATTTACAGGTTATCTCAAAATAATATATGTGACAACATATCCAAAAATCAACTTAAAATTCGAAGTATAGCTATTTTTAGACCAAAAATGACATTTTTACTCATAAAATCACATTTAAATGCCATTATTGTAAATTATGAACAATAAAAATCCGAAAAATTAACCAAAATATCCTAAAACATTTTAGGACCAGAAATATTAACATGCATGTAATAATTTCGTGATATATCATAATAACACAAATTTTACAAGTTTTATTTGTTATTCTTATAACTCGGAAAAACTTTTAACCGATTTGCATGCAAACAACCGTGGCTCATGATTCCGATTGAAGGAAATGTAGATTCATATACATATTAAAATACTCAAATATGTCTAAATAATTTGTCATAAAATTAAAACGGATTTTATGCATGCAAACAAATAATATAATAGAAGAGAAATCATGTCCTTACATTGCGGATTTCGGATTTAAGGGCACAAAAGAGATCACCTTTCTCTTTTGTTCTTGAGCTTTCCTTATGGATGAACAAGATCTAAGTATAAGATCTCTCCCTAAGCTTTATACCCAAAGCTAACTCTTAATCTAATTAATATTATTTGATCTAGTATAATATTAATCTTATGAAAAATTGAACCAAAATATTTGGTATTTTAGTTCTCAAAACCGGTTGAGAGAAGAGGAGAGGAAGAGAAATTATTTTTATCTCTCTAAAAATAATTATGTTGAGTGAATGAAAATAATTATCTTACACACTATGCATATAGTGAAAGATAAAATAAAATGAAAAAGAACCCTTGTTCTTTCCAAGGGAGAACCGGGTAGGGTGAGGGAAATGGCCTATGCATGGCCTTTGTGCTCTTACACAAAAGGCACTAGGTATGCATGCCTATATTAGATAAATGATGAGTAATTCCACTAATCTAAATTAACATAATATGTTAATAATTCCCAATATTTCGGTCCACATGGTAATATGGATTCCATATTATTTTTGTCAAATGTCAATATGTCACATGTCATATGTAACATAAATTGTTTATGTATTTTTAACATATTAAAAATCAACGCATTAATAAAAATACGTCATATACAAAATTGACTTAGTAATTCATAATTACTCGTACCAAAATATTTTACCGTTTATAAATCGCATTTATAATAATTCATTCAAATTCAATTGTTTCTTTAAACAATAATTTCATCCGAGTAATGATACAATTCAATTACTCAGACCGTATCTCATTTAATCACATTTCAATTTGATACGTAAATTTTACTTCCAAAATCGTCCGTCAATTTTTCAAGTAACTTAATTAACTCGTAACATTATACGATTAATTAAATGATCAATTAAGAGTATTGCCCTATAGGTATGACCTAGGGGGTCAACTGATCACCACCGTCACACGACAGTAATGTCAAACTCTAGTCAGCCAATCATTACCGATATATGTTGACCAGTTGACAGTAACAAAATTACTTCCCAATTGTATTCTTTAAAATGAGATTTAATATTGATATTTAAATCACATGATCGCACTATTGTTGAGGACACATTTCCCAACAGTGATAGTGGTAGTGGATTGGAGGTTGTTTCAAGTAATAAGAACTAATCACAGTGGCTGATGTTTTATTTTGCGGGTAAATTAGTGGGATGGAGGGAGGGTCATTTGTGGAGGGTGATGAGTTTAACGAGGACAGTGATAATTGTAATACTACGGTTTTCCTAAGTTGGTACTCGGCCGAGTATGGCCTACTCGGCCGTGTATAGTGTGTCGTGTATCCTGTTTGGCTACTGCCCAGGAACACTCGGCCGAGTATTCTCTAGACTCGACTGAGTATCCGGTCTGACGGAGATTATTTCCGCGGGTTGATTAGAGACGGTTAGAGTTATAAATTAGGATTCACTGTTTCAGTTGTTACGTTTGACAAAACCTAAAACATTCTACGTAACTGTAATCCTGTCTAATCTCTCCCAAGAGCGTTGATGGTTCGTGAGTCCTTGTCCGTTTCTCTCTTGCGTCGATTTCGTTGGTAAGTCTCTAATGCTTCGTAATCAGTTAATAGGTTGGCTGTTAGGGTTTTGCCTAATTATTGTTTTGGGTTAATTTGAAGGTTTAGGGTTTGTTCATCATTTATGTGTTGATTGTTGGTTACCATTTTTATAGGTGACGATGTGGTATTTTTTATGCTATTGTATGATTGATTGCAGCATGACGGATTGCGAAAAGGTACGGTTTCCCTACTCAGTTTCTGTTGATTGATTTAAGATGTGATTGAATTGTGATTACTGTTATCTGCTGATCATCAGAGTGTTGGTTTTGTGGTGGTGGTTGTGATGTTGTGGTGTTGTGATGATTGTGGTGGAGTCACTTGCGAGAGTGGCTTCACGCCCTAGTTCGCCCTTCCTGGAATCCGTCACGGGAGGGGATGTGTACATTAAGGGACAGGGTTATCGCTCGTTGATGAGCGGGATTTTGGTGGGGATTGGCTGCAGTCCCCCACTGGCGGCGTGAGCTACCTGTTGCGATGGGTAGTCTGGCAGGGCTACACACCTCGGTGTGTAGTCGGTTACTGTGTGAGATCGGGAGATTGGGGATGGAGGATGATCAGTTGGTTGCTTTATACGCTTGTCTTACTTTGATTATTCAGTAACTGACCCCGTTGTTGTTTTCTAAAATCTATGGTGATCCATTCAGGGATGGTGAGCAGATTGTGACAGGTGACAAAGTTGTTTAGCTCTGGGACAGTTATGGGGACTCATCACTCGAGTCTAGCTTCCGCCATCAAGAGACTTAGCTTGCATTCTTTGTAATTATTAGACATTTCACTGTTATACTTTGGTTTGGTTTTGGAAACATGTAATCGCTAACTCTTTATACTTTAATAAAGGTTGTTTGGAATTGGTAACTTTGATATACTAACCTCGGGAAACCGAGATGGTAACAGCCTTTCATGCTAGGGTAGTCCTTGGTAAGATACCTTGGTATGAGGGGGTGTTATAAACTGGTATCAGAGCCGATGATTCCGGCACCTAAAACTAATGAACCTAATGAATTTAGGGAGTCTAAATAAAATGAACCCGGGGAGAGTTGTTTGGAGCTACCGCAAAGATTTAGGAGACGTCCCAAAGTTGCACTAAGGCCCTTACGATCTTTAACCGGTCACATGGGGAAGTCTTGGTCAATGTTGTATGTTTGAGTCATGTGTGCGTAATACTTATAACTTGAGGCTTGTGAAGTGGTTGGATGAAATGGTGAAAGTGTTGGAACATGGTAGTATATGAAAGGTGGATTGTGAATTCGTATATGATAGATCTTGAGCATGAAGTATGTTGAGCATGATGAATTGTAGTGGTACATGTATAAATGAGCATCATGATGTTAATGTTTGGTCTGTTGGTAGTAGCATGTGATTAAGGTCATGCATCTATATATATATGAATATCGTGTTTAATTTTCATGTGGGTATGATAAGAGTTCAATTATGTACTGGTTTCTTGAAGTATTGAGTTGTTGTTGTTGCCTTATGCATGTTCAAATTGTTTTGGTTTAAAAAATTTGATTTGTATGAAGATCGATTATGAAAGGGTTGTCTTAAAACTGTCATAAGTCGAGTTCTAGATATGATATGGCTGTGATTCTAAGTTGAGGTGATAGCTTGTCTTCTTACGAATCTAACGATAGGTCACACGCCCAGAATGACCAAGTAACGAGTGATATATGACTGTTTTACGAAAATTGGACGGTGCTGATAACTTCGCCGATACTCGACCGAGTAGGCCCTACCCGGCCGAGTATTTTTCATACTCGACCGAGTATTCTATATTCGGCCGAGTAATCTTTCTGTGATAATTATGTTCAGCTTCTGGAGTCGTTAACTCGGCCGAGTAGTCCCATTACTCGACCGAGTATCCTGTACTCGACCTAGTGTACCATGTACTCGACCGAGTACCTCAGTGGGCGGTCATTATGAGTCAGTGGCTGTGTTCTTACATTTGTTTTGAGTCGGTGGCTATTTTCTTACATTTGTTTTGAGTCGTGGGCATGTGCACACGTATGTTATGTGACGGTCTTGATACGTGAGTTACCGGATGTTATGATATAGAGCATGCCGACTTATGAAGGACATGTGTTGGATAAAGAAGACATCTGTTAATGTGGTTGTGAGAGATAGTGGAAAAAGGAAAGGGAAGAATGATGAGCTAATCGAGGTGAAGAGCATGTTTTGTGAGATATAGTGAGTGATATAGTCGTGTGTTGTGTAATATAAAAGTAAGTGTTTATGGGCAAGAGTGATATAAGTGTAAAGAAATGTGAGAATGCAAAGGTTGAGATGAGGTATGCGGATAGTGTTAAATTGGGATGTGTAAGGGTTTATGAAGGGAGACGGTTAGGATTGTGTTGGTTAAGGATATATGTGATGAAAGGTCATTATAAAGGGATGAAGAAGAGGGGCATATAGTGAACTTAGATGGAGCTATCTCGCGACGTAGATTTTAGATGGTGACTGAGTTTGGGAGGTTGAATTATCAAGAGGTGAGTCTTATGTATAATTCTTTGGGCTATTAACGGTATGAGGTGAATTTTTGGTTTTCTAGGGATGTGAAAGGGAGATACAGCTAATTAAAGGGTAACCGTTAGTTGTGGGGACTTGATGGCGACAAGTGTGAGTGAGTAGTATGATGAGAGAGGATCAGTGATAAAGAAGAATGAGAGAATATTTATATGAATTAATGGAACTTGAGTTGTGGAGCAAAAAGAAGGTAATCGGATTACTAAAGAGTTAGGTAGAAGAAGGAAGGAGATGAATTATTAATTGGTATCATTGAGTGAAAAAGGGGAGAGAGGGATGGAAGTAAGCTCATAAAACGTTGACCGGAGTTAAGGAGCATGAAAGTAGGAATTCACGGGAATGTACGATAGCCTCATTAGAGGGTGTGAGTTAATAGTTATATAGGTGAACATGACGACATGTTAGCCGCGAGTTTCGAGGTATTAAGGGAATTAAGAAGCTTGTAGAGTATTTGCACGATCTGAGATTTTGGTGGAGAGTTAGGTGACGACACGATAAAGGATAGAATTGGGAATAATCTTGAGGTAACTTTTGTTGGTTGATTTGATATATTCGTTATTGGGATGACAAAAAAAAAACGATTTTTACATTAAGAAGTGAGAGTAAGGGAGTAGTCACATGAGCAATGGTGGTATTGTGGTGTTATCACTAGTGGTTAAGGGTGATGATAAATAGGAAAGATAGTCATTCTAAAGAGGTTGATTTTTGTAGAGGCCTGCTAGGTATGTATCGGTGTGAGGGAGTATAAGATGTGGATAGATGAGGTGTCCGGTCATAGTTGGGTACTGATGACATGTTACGTTCGCCGGGTGGTGATAATTGGGTGTATAAGAAGATATGTTATGAAGGGCACCTGAGTTAAGTCCGGATGAGAGATATTCATTATCAAGTGGTAACTTACGTAATCAGGATTGGCTAGTTACATTCGACTATGGGTCCATGATATGTGTAAATGTTTGTGTGAGGTTTTGACCTCACGAGTCATGGTCTGGATAATATTCAGAAGGTTGGTATCTATGAGCCTGTTTATTATGTTGCGCCGTGATCTATTAGAGCGGTTTCAACAAGTCTTATGGTCAAGGAAGTGGTACTCAGTCAGTGTTATGAGATTGTAAAAGTTGTGATGGCTATCGATATAGTTGTTGTGCCTCGAGTGGCGATCTGGGCACGGTAATTCGTGTTGTGATACGAGTATTTTCGTGTTGTCATAGATTGTTGTTTGTTTACTGCTATTTCCTGTCACTGCCGGTCAGGGCATATAGACCGTTGTTTTGCTTCACGATGTTTCTTACCAGTGTCGGTATGGGAGTGAGAATAGAGTATGATATGAAAGAGAGTTGGGTGTGGTTTTGTTGTTGTCATGGTATAGTAATATTATGTTAATGGGACACAGTTGTGAGAGGTTGTTGGAGTACTTTTGATCTTGTTTTAGATGAGGCATTGGTGGACATAGTTGTGGCAAGAGATTGTGGAGCATATGTGGTATTGAATTGGAACTATATGTGGTTTAGCACCTTTTCGTGGGATAGTGAGTACGGAGTTTTGGGACTTAGTATCATATCAAGTCAAGGGTGAGGTTAACTTGAGAAGCTAAGGTGAGTGTGTGTAATAATCATGGATCGTGAGTAAGATCGTGAAGATGAGTGTATATGTATATAGAAGTATGTCGTTTTGCGGTAATGTGGAAGAGATGGGGTAATGGGGATACTGAGGATTTTATGTTATATGTTATGTGAGTACAAAACAATTGGAGGTACGAGAACTGTTAGAGAAAGAAAGCCCGAGATATAAGAATGGTTGTAGGTGTTGAGGTTATAGTGGCTTATCGTTGACACGCGGTGGTAGTAAGGACTATGGGAGGTATGGCAATGGACCTAGTATTAGTAAATTACGAGGACGTAACATTGATCTTAAGAGGAGTAGGATGCGACAAAGAGAGTTTGATGGTTGTACATGTTATGGTACAATTGGAAGTTTCAGTGTTGGTGTAGAGTAAAGAATGGATTCATGTTGTGGTTGATTTTATTACAGGTAATGGCAGTGCTCGTAGTAGTATGATATTTAGGAGTGTGAGTAAGCCTCGATAGTGTTAACGGATTATGTGAGGATGTTTATGTGTGTGAGTAAACTTCGAGGACGAAGTTCGTTTTAAGGGTGGCAGAATGTAACATTCCGTCTTGATGGTTGATCTTGTCCGGTGGATTGTCTTGGTAATTGAGGATGCTAGTGAGCGTTATGAAGTAAGACAGAGTTGGCAAAACTTATGTTGTGGGTATCCGATAGTATTATGGACTTAGTATTGGGAGACTATGCCGTAGTTGAGACGATATCGTGAGCCATGTTGTGGAAGGAAGCGTGGTTGGTGGAGTTAGTGTTAGGTGTCCATGTTTTATAGGTTGGGTTAGAACTTCGGGGACGAAGTTCTTTTTAAGGGGGAAGATTATACTACGGTTTTCCTAGGTTGGTACTCGGCCGAGTATGGCCTACTCGGTCGAGTATAGTGTGTCGTGTATCCTGTTTGGCTACTGCCCAGGAACACTCGTCCGAGTATGTTGAATACTCGACCGAGTAGAGGGTACTCGGCCGAGTATTCTCTATAGTAGACCGAGTATCCGGTCTGATGGAGATTATTTCCGCAGGTTGATTAGAGACGGTTAGAGTTATAAATTAGGATTCACTGTTTCAGTTGTTACGTTTGACAAAACCTAAAACATTCTACGTAACTCTAATCCTCTCTAATCTCTCCCAAGAGCGTTGCGTGAGTCCTTGTCCGTTTCTCTCTTGCGTCGATTTCGTTGGTAAGTCTCTAATGCTTTGTAATCAGTTAATAGGTTGGCTGTTAGGGTTTTGCCTAATTATTGTTTTGGGTTAATTTGGGGGTTTAGGGTTTGTTCATCATTTATGTGTTGATTGTTAGTTACCATTGTTGTAGGTGACGATGTTGTATTTTTTATGCATTTGTATGATTGATTGCAGCATAGCGGATTGCGAAAAGGTAGGGTTTCCCTACTCAGTTTCTGTTGATTGATTTAAGATGTGATTGAATTGTGTTTACTGTTATTTGCTTATCATCAGAGTGTTGGTGTTGTGGTGGTGGTTGTGATGTTGTGGTGTTGTGATGATTGTGGCGGAGTCACTTGCGGGAGTGGTTTCACGCCCTAGTTCGCCCTCTGTGGAACCCGTCACGGGAGGGGATGTGCACATTAAGGGACAGGGTTATCGCTCGTTTATGAGCGGGATTTTGGTGGGGATTGGCTGCGGTCCCCCACTGGCGGCGTGGGCTACCTGTTGAGATGGGTAGTCTGGCAGGGCTACACACCTCGATGTGTAGTCGATTACTGTGTGAGATCAGGAGACCGGAGATGGAGGATGATCAGCTGGTTGCTTTATACGCTTGTCTTACTTTGATTATTCAGTAACTGACCCCGTTTCTGTTTTGTAAAATTTGTGGTGATCCATTCGGGGATGGTGAGCAGATTGTGACAGGTGACACAGATGTTTAGCTCTGGGACAATTATGGGGAGTCATCACTCGAGTCTAGCTTCCGCCGTCAAGAGACTTAGCTTGCATTCTTTGTAATTATATGCATTTCACAGTTATACTTTGGTTTGGTTTTGGAAACATGTAATCGCTAACTTTTTATACTTTAATAAAGGTTGTTTGGAATTGGTAACTTTGATATACTAACCTCGGGAAACCGAGATGGTAACAGCCTTTTATGCTAGGGTAGTCCTTGGTAAGGTACCTTAGTATGAGGGGGTGTTACAATAATAAATAAAGTTGTTTATCAGCAAAATATCGCTTGCATTAAAACATATAGGTAACATGAATAATAACAAGAAACCTCAAAAGATCATACTGATAAACTTAATCTTGACCCCATCAATCCAAATTAAACTAAAATTTTTAATTCTAATAACATTGTTGAGAGCAAGGGTTAGTTTCCATTGGATTGTGGATTTTTCTAGAAGCAGCCCCAGCCATGTAGTATTGCGTTGGAATTTGGTTCACACTCAAAGGTACGTCTATAGGTTGACCGGAAGATACAACGTTTAACTACCTGTAAATGTTTTTATGTAACTACCATTTGACCCAACAATGATTAAACTATGGTTCTTATTCTAAAGAAGGAGATTTGTTGCATCATTGAGTTGATTATGCAAAGTAGATATTATTGTTTTCCATAACCAATTGAAAACAAACAGTTATTAATGAACAAAATCTAAAACTCTGCTTGAAAGATTTTGTTTCAAATGAGAAGATGAGGCCAAGACTATTGCTATAGTGGTGTGGGGGGGGGGGGGGGCATAAGAAGCCCTAGCCATGTAGTATTGTGTCGGAATTTGGTTCACATTCAAACACACTTCTATAGTTTGACCTGGAGATATAACATTCTAACTACCTATAAATGTTTTTACATAATTACAATTTGATCCAACAATGATTAAATTATGGTTTTTACTCGAAAGAAGGAGATTTGTTGTATCATTGAGTTGGGTATGCAGAGTAGCTGTTATTGTTTTCCTTGATTAATTGAAAAGCAAACAGGTATTAATGAATTTTTTTTTAAAAACTATCAGTCCAAGTATCATATATATAAATTTCATAATTGTTTTATTTTCCTAAAAAAAGTATTTTATTAATCAAACACTCTTTTATTCTTATGTCAATATTATGTTAACGGAAATTATTTGTTGGTCATGCGGCATACATAAAATCTTAGACATGAATGATGTACTATATGTCTATATTCCATTTTATTGTGAAATCTATCACACATTATTTTAATATCCTTGCAACGCAGGGGCAAGAAAACTAGTAAGTACAGTATAATACGGAGTACGCAGTTTGATTTTGTTTATCAATTATCTCTTGATCGTTTAGTTTCGATTCTTACACGTTTACATGTATTGCTAACACTGACGGAGAAAGAAGTCGGCCGGAGCAAGGTTAGCCAACGTTGGCCGGCAGTTGGCTTTAAGAAGTAGGGGTGTTAGTGGTCTAAGGAGATGAGTGAAAGGAGGAAAAAAACAATTGGTGAGGGAATGAAAAAAAATGACAAGGGTAAAATTGTAAAAGACGTATGTGAAAGAGTAAAATTCGTATGTGAAAAAGCACGTCCCTTAGTTAATACCCTACGACATTTTATGAATAAGTTTCATATATTTCGTATATTTTTGTCTTTGGACCATATAAATAAGTTTTATATGTATAAACACATATCTTTGTGATATTATGATGTACGAGTACCAATTTGTTTGGTTAAAAATTCGATTATATGAGTATGTTTCATATAAAGAAAATGAGTGTGGACCATATAAATTTGTTTTATATGCATAATTAAATTTCTTAGTGAAGTTATTCAATATTTTATGCGTATGTCTCATAAATTTATTTTACGTGTAAATGATAAATATTTGAGTGATATTTTATAAGTTATGTAAAATTTATCCTTGTATCTAAATTTTGTACGTCTTAGTGACATTTTTGTTTTGAGCAATTGGCTAGCAAAATTTATGAGTATGAGAAATACTAATGTTCGACTCCGTGTTTAATTTGTATATGCTACTCATAATTATTTGTATATTATTTTGCGTGGTACATTTAGAACTTACGAATTTGTTTCGTTTATTTTATCTTGTGAAAATTGTGTAATTTTGTATTACATAAAAAAAAATACCTTATTGACATTTGTTGTTTTTGAGATTTTATAACTTACATACAAGCTAAGGCTTATATCTTTGTGATATAATAATTATCGTAAATTTATTTTACGAAAAAAATTATATCTTACTGATATATAATAAGGTACATGTAAAATTAGTTTTTACATGAGAGATGAGAAAGAATGGAATACATATTAGTTGTGTATCAATAACTCATTAAAACTATCATATGTGTTATGATCAAGTTTTTTTAAAAAATTTAACAACGTGCAAATTTGTTTTGCATAGTGTTTGTTTAATATCTAAGTGATATTATTGTACATGCTAATTTGTTTAGTGATGTTAATAAGGGTGAATGACTAATTTTATTAGTTGTTTATTATGGGTTAATGAATTCGTTTTACTTAAAGAGTTAATTAAATTTTTTGAAATTTTCCCTTTATAGCGTTTGTGATGATTATGAGTGTGGACAGGGCCACCCGCGTGTTGTGGTTTTGAGGCGGCGACACTTCTCCCACGGAACCTTGGTTTGCCAAAGCACGTCATGGACCGTTACCGATTTGAGAGGCATTAAAACTGGTGAAAGGTTGAATAAGTCTGCATTTGTGGAGTCGCCACCAATTTATTTTGGAAAATTGGAAATCATTCGAAGACCTCGTGCCATGTCAAGACACAAAGTAATGACATGAAAACTAAGAATTCGTTACCCTTAGCATTCTATGTCTAGAATGACTCTCGAGATGCCAATGGACACGGATGTCCAGAGATAACTGGAGTAAGGGGTGAGGGTACATATCAGAAAGTTCTTTAATTCGAACACCTAATCCCGCCCGCCTCGATAGCGGCCTCTACAAATGATTAGGGAAGTCGTTCATATTTGATATGTCATCGATGTAATGCATGCAATGGAACAAACATGGATTAATCCTAGCATGTGAAATTAGACGATGTCAGTTAACACGTGTTTTAGCAAACAATTTGGTCGAGTAAATGCTAGATTCAATACATGTGAATGCCATACAATTAAATTATACATAATAATAATTATGATAAATGAATTACAATAATTAAAATTATAAAAATTACAAGCTTTATTTGATCTACGTCAAAAGCACGCTCAAAGCCAGGATTTCGAAGAACAAAATAAAAGGAAAACAGAATTAGAATTAAAATACGAAAATATGTCAGATTAGAGGTGATAATATGAATAGTAGTTGATTTAAATCGTAATTAGGAGCTACGTCAAAGCGAGAAAGAGTTCAGAGGCAGAAACTAACTCAGGGCAAGCGCAGCATCTGCTGAGTCCTCTGGAAGAGGCGCAACACTTCATGCGTCTGTGCTCGAGCTGGGTTCTGTCTGTGAAGTCAGATTCGCAACATTGTTATTGTTCATTGGTAGATTTAAGATGAATTATCGATATTAGACTCGAATTGAAGTGTTTTAACCGATCACATGTATCTGGGCAAGTCATAAAACGAATTAAAACGAGAAATTACAGCGGTTTACATGATTATGATTATACGATGAACTCGTGTTGGAAATACAAAAAAGAGAAACTTGAGGTTAGATTATGATGAAAGTGGACAAATAAGATTCGGAAGAAAACTTGTGTATCAAATTGGGACTCCAGAACCTCGACATGAACAAGTCGAAACCCCGAAGAATCGACTTGAATTAAAATGGCGAAAACCCGCAAGTATTGAATTAATCGGGATTAAGGACGAATAAAGGATTGTAATTAAAAGGGATTTGCTAAAATATGATTTATATAGTGAAATAACAAAGAGAACGAAAGAAAATGAAAGAATAAGGAAGGGAGAAATTTGTAGGAAGTCGAGAAAGAAGAAGAAGAGCAGGAGCAACAGGCAGCCTCTGAAAGAGGCGCGGCAAGGCTACGATACTTCCTGAAGGCGCAGCTGCTGCTGCGTTTCTTCTCGACTTCTGACCTCTGCCGTTTCGTAAAAAACAACTTTAAAAGGTGGATTTTAAATTGGTTTACGAACGTGCTCTTGATATAGATTTACATTAATTGATAGAAAATAAAAGTACAATAATAAAATGGGATTTACACCCTCAGACTTACATGTTTGACGAAACGAGATTGACTAAAGTTATCGTTTAGTGATTGCTCGACTCGAATATGCGTGGAAACTGCCCTCGTTAAAGAATTTAGTAGATTGATTAGGTTGCTTAAAGGCGGAGTTGGTCAAGTTGGCCGGTCTATGCAACGTGACTGGGACTCAGAATGATCTGAGCTTACGTGGTCGATTGATCAAGCACGTAGGTGTCAAAAGGCAATAGCGTAGTCTAGAATGCAAAGAGAGAGAAAGGGCGGAACACTCGCGTGCCAAATATGGAGGCCGAAGGCCTCTATTATACTAATCATATGGAAGTGTTTTGGAATGACACGGATTTGGAAACAAATCTCGAAAATATTCTGGAAAATGCGAAAAGAGGACTGGAGAAGAGGCGCAGCAACTACTGCATTTCTTCGAAGAGGCGCAACATTTTCTGCGTCTTTTCTCCAGCGGTTTCCTCCTTGGCCAGAAAGATTCCGCGTTTTGTTATGGAATTTCGGTATATTTACACTTCCTTATTCCATGAAACACAATATTACGGTAGATATTTACTTAAAATATTAATTTTAATTAGGAATAAATATCTAGAGAATTCTAGAACATTCCGGAATATTCCGACTCGGCATTTAAACGGTTTTTAGAAAATGAAGCGGTTTTTGACCTGGACTCCAAATGAACTCTAATTACTGTCAAAATGACCGTATCGGTGCGTAGATAATGACCCTAGGGTTGACTCGAGTGTTTGAGCTATCACTTGATGATGAACTTACAGACTGTCATAAATCATTCCGCTTACAAACATGTGGCCCAATCATCACTGGGTGGTTGGCGAAAGGTGTAGAAATGAGGTATCTACAGAGACCCTACTTTGACTGAGGCTTGGACAAGGCAAAAGTCAAAGTATAGCCATCAGGTCAATCGAAGATTACAACCTGACGACTATGGCGACCCGAGGCGGCTCAAGGGATCTGAACCAAGGACCTGTCGTCGGGAACATTTTAGAGTCTGTCGACTATCGAGGAGGGTCGTTTAATGTCCATTAGACTACATAAGGATGCTCGCCATATATAAGAAGAAACCATACCTTAGACACCCCTCGGTGAAGGATTCAAAGCTACAAATACTTTTCAGAGAATTCTATCTTAAACCCCATGGGGAAGAATCATATGTTGAGTCGACAACGGCGCGTCTTTGGCACCACCGAGGAGAAAATAATAGATCGACAATGACGCATCCTTGGCATCGCCGAGGAAAATAAATGGTGTTTGATTGACAACGGCACGTCCTTGGCACCGCTGAGGAGAAAATTCGCTCGGGTCGTCGGAAGCGAAATTCTGATAAAGAGGAGAAGCCTATGAACTGTATCTAGTGATCATAAATTCTCGCTCGAGAACAAAATGTCGTGGTTGTCTGTAGTCTATTGAAGAAAAAATGCCGATTCGGACGAAGAGAACGCCAAAAAAGGAGCCATATGTTGAAGATAAGATGTCGAGAAAGAGGCGCATAAAGCCCGGGCCCACAAATAACGAACTTATAACGAATTTTAACGAATCTTGGCTGGAAAATCGCAGAGGAAGAGGCGCAACAAGTGCTGCGTCTTCTCCCGAGCTAACCCTTGGTCCGGTTTAAACTCGTCGTCAAAAGTACCAACCAAAACAATATTTATAACTTCACAAACTACTCTTAGTAAAGAGGTAAGTAAAGGTCGGATTCCCAAGGGACGGGTATTGATGTAGGATTTTCAATTGCAAATTTGGGTTGAGATAAAATATCACTAAACTAATCAACAATGCAAAAGTAAAATAATAAAAGAAAGCGAGATTATGAGATGTAAACAATTGATTAAAAGCACGAGGGTGTCATGGGTTAATAGAGGATTCATGGGAGTTGATCATACAAACATGTTATCTACTAGATGCAAGCACTTATTGTTATAATGGGATCGAGTTAGTGTATATCGTACAATCCCTAAGAAGGTTTTGGTCCCGGAGCCGAATCGATTAGATTGTATAACACCTACAAGTCGACTTAATCATTCCTATCCAACTATATGCATGGTCTAATGAGACTCGAGTTGGTTTATGTCTTACAAGTCTCATTGAAAAGATAAGTGAGGGGTAAAAAATGCAAGGATTCATAGACTCGTATTTCATCAAACATAACATGTGCATAAGTTGGAATTATAACAAGAAAGCAAATTAATTATGAAAATATATTAGATTAAGCATGAATCAATCCCCATGTTGGTTTCCCTTAATTCCCCATTAACCCTAGCTAAGGAAACTACTTACTCATTATCAAGTTTAACATGCTAACAAGGTTGTCAATCATACTAGCAAGACAAAACATGATGAACAAATGAAGTTAATTAACAATAATTAAAAAGGATTAAGAGAGAATTATACTTATGAAGATGATTCAAAATAATAAAGCAAAGAATAATAGAAGTATTTGATGATTGATGGGAGGTTGTCAATCCTCCAAATAAACCCAAATAATCTTCTAATTACCCAAAATGAATGAAGAACAATAGGGAAATTAAGAAGAGATTAAGAAATGAGATTTGTATTAAGACTAAATTTGGAGTTGATTACAAGATTAAGATTGTATTAAAATTGCATTAAGATGACATAAAAGAGTATTAAGACTTGATGATAATCTAACTATTACAAAGGGGTATTTATACTAAAGATTAGGTACAAAGATTAGGGTTATTAAGGGCTTAAATGACTATTAAGACCCTTAAGAAAAGTTGAGGAAGTGCTCCTCTCCAAGGAGATGCTCATCTCCGTGTAGCTAGTCCCGCAACAATATGCTCGTCCCGAACGTCTAGGTAGTGGGCACGATGGATTCTGCAAGGGAATCCGAGCGAATCAGGGGATAGAGGCTCGGATTTTATGGCCATAACACGAGCGTCTTGGCATCAGGACGCTCGGATTGGTGGGCAGGGAGACGCTCGGCTTGGTTGCAATCCGCTCGGATTGTGAGTCAGGCACTTTTCTTCTCTTCTTTCTTCAACAATACGCGGGGATCTTGTTGAGGATGCAAGGATCCTTTCGTCGTTGCCCAATCTACTTTATTATCTACATAGGCCTTCTAGTATCGTCTTCTATTTGATGCTTAGTCATTAAATGCGATCAATTTATCTCCATTTTGCCATGAAAATGCAAGGTTTGCACTCCTCTCCTACCAAGGAAACAAAACCTCAAAGAATATGCAAAATGGGAAACCAAAGATACTAAATGACCTAATTATGCACTAAAAAGCATAGGAATGAGGTTAATTCGGGGACTAAATATGCTCCAATATGAGTCACGTCAAATATCCCCAAACCGAACCTTTACTCGTCCCGAGTAAAGAGGTGACAAAAACTAGGACCCTTATTCAAACTAACCTACTAATATAGCTGATGTGAGACAATTAGCGGGTCTCACTCCGCCCCTTCAACTCACAATAAGACAACCATGAGGTAGGATGCCTTCTTGTAAGAAAATGTGGGGCTTGCCAAAATGGCGGCACATCCAATCATTTAAGCACACAAAACAAGTATGGATGCATCTTCAAAAATGAATACCCACTTTCCTCATCTAAGTGGCGGAAATTATCTACAAGGGAAGTAATCTAAGGGTACACATTCCATCATAGATACGTTTCTTCAAACTACTAAGCTTTGAAGGATACCAATAAATCACCTCCAAGTTGTGTCAAGCTAGGGTACCTTTGTCCTCAATTGTTTAATGCTTTCGTCAAGAGTAGACTCCCTATGGTGTTAGAAACACTGGAGGATCGCGGAATTCCCCTTCTTGCCTAGACAAGAAGAAGGGTCGTCCCCTCTCTACCATGCAAAAGTGGATATGATGAAAAGGGATCAATAGAATTTGAGTTTCATATGGGAGTTCGCTTTTTGTTGTTGTTTTTCCTCCCAATTTGTGGCATTTAACATTTTGAGAACACTTTATTTTTGCCATTTCTTTTGATGTTTGGCATTTTCAACACTTGACAATTTGAACTTTTTCTTGCATTTTCTTTTGAACATTGTCAAAGCTACCCCATTTGTAGTAAGGGTGCTTATTTTTGAAGCATAGGAGTTTTTATTTTCATTTTTTTTTTCATTTTGTTACTCCTCTTTTCTTTTGATGCTATTTGCAAACTTTCTTGACTTTTCATTTCAATTCTTGAACTCAAATTTGAACAATATTTGTGCCCATTCCCTTTGATGACAAAATGTGGTAGAACATGGATGATGGATAGTTGGATAGTTTCAAGGGTCACCTTGGAATAAACGGTAGCCAAGGAGTTATCACACCATAAGGTACTCTTGACCAGGCCTTAATCCATGGGTCAAAGGATACTAGCATGACACATCCTAGGGTGTTTTACAAGCATTCTAACAAGCAAAGTCTTTAGAATAAAAATTATCTATAAGGGCCTATATACACTTATCAAACTTCCCAAATAGATGCTTTCACAAGATTTTCCTAAATGCAACTATATGCCATGATGCAACACATTTATACAACCTAATGCATATGCTTCTACCAACTAGTATGCCAAATAATCTAGATGCAATCCTATAATCACATTGTTTTTACCGCATCAATCAAAATAAAGCCACATAGTCATTAACATAAAGAGGAAAAAGGAGATTGGAAAGATCATACCATGCGGTCTTCTATATCCTCATGTCTCGGATGCGGCGTAGTCGATCAATGTGAAAAAGGATGGGCAAACACAATATATACAGACACAATATATACAAGTCTATGCTATAAAGGAAAAGAACATGTTTTTGGATTTTTGCATTTTTGCGAAATAAAAAGACATAATTTTGTATTTTTCAAAAATTTTCAATTTTTATCATTTTTGTTTTAAAAGTGTCATGTTATAATTTCCCATCCCCACACTAGTATGGGCATTGTCCTCAATGGCCAATACGATAGGAAATTATGCAAACTATATGAAAATGCATGATTTCTAAGCTAAATGCAAGCTATATGACATATAAACAAGTGATGGAACTAAACTAAACTATATGATGCATGAGTTTTGTTATGTTGGAGAGCATAATTTAAATTAACTCCCAATGCATATGCATAAACTTCCCGAAACCAAAATAAAGACATTATTGCTAATGTCAAAAATTGGGGGAGTTCATGCATAAGAGTACTATGCATGAAACTACAATTTCACTTTGGATTTTACATGTGGGAACAATAAAAGAAACACCTAAAAAGGACCGAGGTGTGAGTCCTCTAAATGTTGCTAGGACTCAAAGAAACAACCAAGATAAAATTTCAAGAAAAATAAGAGAAATAAACAAAGCTTAAAAAAGGTGTAAGAGACTCACAAAGTGTTGTGGCATCCTCCCAAGAGATTGCTAATCCTCAATTGTCGCCCATGGTGACGTCACTCCCATCATCATCAATTTCTTCATTTGAATCATCATCAACCTCCATGGATCCGGAGACTTCATCACTAGCACTTGAATTCCCTTCTTCTTCACTACCCTCTTCTTCATCATTTTCTTCATTCTCTTCATCATTTCCTTCTCCAATTTCTTCATCTCCTCTTCCACCACTCTCAATAACAACTTCCTCTTCACCCGAACCAACACCCTTAGAAGCACTAGGAAAGAAAACCTCCCTATCCGCCTAACTAGGCAAAGGACAAGATGGGTCAAGGAGTCCTTGTCTAGCTAGATGTAAGAGGGGCGGATATTATGCCCTATATACATTTGACTCTATCCTCATGGGCATCCCCTTATGCATTTGTTGCATCAAAAGAGTCAAGTAATCATTCCCCGCCTTAACATTTTCGAGTTGAAACTCATGGTAGGGGAATGGGTAAGGTGGGGTGATAATAGAGGAGGAAGGCTAGACAATGTCCTCCCTTTGGTGTTGAATGATGTAATTGGCTTCCTCGGAGAGTGGGAGGAGGTAATGCGGCCTATGGACATTGAGTCGGCATATTTTGCTCGGCAAAGTGAAGGACTTGGCATCCTTTGTTAACCACTCGAATTTGTTGTCAAGAGTGTCGTTCTTGAGCCATTGGAATTTCGGTTGAAGTGTTTAGCCAACCAAGTTACCAAGCCTCCATTGACAATAAAAGCCGCACCTTCTTTGGCATGATCGATATTGAGCCACCTCTCAATCAAAAGTTGAAGAATATTGTACTGTGTGGTGAACTCTCTACCAATATTCAATGTTGACTCGAGATAAATAAAATCAAGCTCGGTGAAGTGGTTTGTCCCCTTTTCTAGCAATAAGTGTGTTTCCTACTACCTTGTGCCATACTCTTATGCCCGGGTGAAGGACATAGAGGGCACGACTTTCATGGAAGGACTCAAATTTCCTCCCGGTAATTACTTTTCACAAAGGAGCGGGATCATATTTGGTTGGGGGCTTCTTCATAAAAGTCGAGTCATTGCTAAGGCCAAAAACTTTACCAAACTCACAAAAGGAAATTATCCTATCCTTATTCTCGAGGCGGAATTAAATATTTGTTCGGGTCTCCACCTTCGTAACTTTCAATGAGCTTAAAAACTATAAGGTGAGGGATGAGTAAGTCAACTCTTGTATATTAAACAAAATACGCAATCCCATGGACTCGAAGAAGGTCTTGGTTTGTTCAAAGACACCCAATTTGGTCAAGGTCTCTTGGCATATGAACTTGGTGGTTAAGATAGATTTCTTAGCAAGGGATATAAATTTCTTCCTATGAGAATCGGAAGTGAAAATTACCTCCGGAAAATCATGCAATTGCTGTACAACCGGAGTAGAAGTAGTAGCTTCCACCATAGGAGGAGTAGTCTCTTGAATCTCCATCCTTGCAGTTTGAACCACCAAAGCCTTAGATGCTTGAAGAACTTGTTGTCTTTTTGAAGGAGTCTTCCTTGAAGATGCTTTGTTTCCACCTTTTGTTCTAGCCACCTTCTCCTTGTATGTAGTAACACCCAAAAATTTGCTTGAATTCCTTAAGTTTCAATAAGACCCAAATCGATTTAGGAAATTTGGAAGTTGCTTTGTACCTTGGAAAATCAATTCAAAACTTGAGGATTTTGGTGTTTTAATTGCTTGTTGTTGACAAAGGAGTGATTTGTTTGAGTTTTGAGGGAGTTTGGAATTGATTTGGATGAATTTGGTTGAGAAAATTGATTTTGATGGATGGAGAGAATGAGGGTTTTGAGGGTTTTGGAGATGTGTTTGTGTTTTGAATGAGTAAAATGAATTGGAAAAAGGGGGGTTTTAATCCCGTTAAATAAGAATTGCACAGGGGAGACGAGCAGATTTGGGTCGGGACGCTCAGATTCTCTGTCAGCTTATTTCAGAAAAGAAGACCATGCTGAGACGAGCGTCTTTTGATGGAGACGAGCGTCTTTCTGGAGGGAGACGAGCGGATTTCCTTGAGGACGCTCGGATTCCTTGATAGGGAGAAATCTCAAATTTTAAAAGCAGTAGGTCGAGCGGACTCTAAGTGAGACGAGCGTCTTGACTGAGACGAGCTGATTCTTTCTGGAGACGCTCGGATCTTCAGTCAGACCAAAATCTTTCTTTCCCAGTTTTCTCAGGATGAGCGTCTTACTCCCAGGAAGCTCGGATTCTTTCTTCAAGACGAGCAGATTCTTATCGGGCCACTCGGATTGTCACTGCTCTACACGGATTCAGTTCTACCCGTGGGTTTTTCATAACCCGAGTCATTTACTCTTCATTCCTTTGGTCTTCATTTTGGGGGCACTACGAAGGCTCGGATAGCCTAGGCAATTGCTATCCCCACACTATGTCAAAACACTACATATCAATAAATAATGGGTTATTTAACAAGGATACTCCAAACTATTAGTGCTCTTCTCATATTACTCTGAACTATAATTTAACCCACAATATACTGAACTATTACGCTCCTCATCTTTTAATAGAATTGGTGGAAGGGCTACCTATTTAGTAGGTTGCCTTCACTCTGTAGTTGCTTTATCCTATGTTGAACACTTAAACCCCTCATCTTCAAACTCCTCTTCTCATCTAATCTGTTATATAGATCTCAAAAACGCCATCGAAGACTCTTCTCTCAAACCTTCATTAAACTATGTTATGGTAGTGTACCATGATCTGCCTGTGTTCACAACACTAAGCTATATCATCAATCTATGCTTCTCAACATAAAATTAGAGCCAAACTCTATGCAATTCTCATAATTATCCTCACTTTCTACAAACAGGGTGTGAAATCGGGTAATTCTTAGTAAAATTTTGAACAAGAGGTGGACTTACTTTGATCCTACCTAACAATAAATAACTTAAGAGTAAAGGTTTGATCTAGGGGTAAAAAATTGTGAAACAGTAAGAAATGTGGAATCAAATAAATGAAGTTTTGGTTATACTTAAATTCATGTAAAACTGACGAATTGATGAAGAGAAAAGATGCTTTAAGTGGTTGTTTTTCACCATTTTTTGCATTAAGAGTTGACATATGTGAGTTGTCCTCGACAATTGCATTTTGTTTTATGATGTTTTTCCTCAATTACACTTGAAACTGTACATAGATGTTAGTTATGAATTTATTCAAAAACAAAGAAACCCAGAGAAGACTTCTGATCCACAGATTCATAAATTACAGGAATCACAAATTAGTTTAAGCCTATTTATGTGCATATAAAATTAGAGTGAAATTGACGATGCAACATATTATAATTATGAGTTTAATTGCAGATAACCTCAGTTAATTCATCCACCATTTTCTAAGCACAAATCTCCAAACAACAAAACAAATACAATTATCCACATATCTTTCAAGTGAAATACAAATAAAAAATGAACAAGGTAAAGTTGAAAATTTTCAGGGATGAAAAAAAAAATGGAAGATAATTAGAAGGAAGGAGGAAATAAAATTAAGGCTGGAGTTAATGAAGATGAAAATGGAACAAAATTTAAGGGGAGAAAAAGGGAAAATTGTAGAGAAGGATGAAGAAAAGTAAAAATATGAATGAAGGGGCCGGTGAATACCAAATAGTCTTGCTGAAGACGGGTCGGAGCAAGTGACGGGTAATGCCACTCAAAAACGAATAGGGGGGACAAGGTGGGGGCACTCCCATGTGCTTCCCTCTCTCTTCTATTTGGATCATTTGTGAGAGGAAATGGTATCCGTCACTCCAAAGTGACGGATACGTGCCGTCTTCAATGAGAATTTGTGGGTGAATCTACTTAACCTGCTACTTCAGGTTATAAAAGACGCAATTCTATTAAAAGATAAGGAGTGTAATAGTTGATTATAATGCGAGTTAAATTATAGTTCAGAGTAATTTGAGAAGGACCCTAATAGTTTAGAGTATTCTTGTTAAATAACCCATAAATAATTAAGTCCCTCCCTTACTTTCTCTCGAAATGAAAATCTTGATCAAGGCATAAAAAGACAAATCCAAAATTGACAAAAACTGCAATGTAATAAGTAAAATGCAAGTTAAGGGGTTAGAATATTTACAAGTGGTGGTTTAGGGAGGACTCCACCAAATTCTCATCCATGTATGAGATGTCAATGGGGCAAAGCCAAGGTGTTGTTGATGTTCCTCAACACCTTGAAGAAGTAGTCGAAAGTTTGTTCATTGTTATGATAAAGATCTACAATAGACCTTTGCACATGTTGCTCTTCGTTGTGGTCTTGGGTCATAGCATTACCAATATAAGGATTGAATAACCCTTCAAATTTATCATCCCAAAGACCGCATACTTCATCTACTTGTTCCCCAATAGTATCATGAGTTGACAAGAGCAACTCTTCTTCTTTCTTGTCATGGCCAATGAGGCCTTTTTCATTACTTGTCATGAATGAGCTTTTCAAGCTCTCTTTATCGAAAATTTCTTGCTCTTCGGATGGAGCATCTTGAGACTTATCTTCTTTCTTCTTCCATATGGGTGGTGATTCATTACCCATAGCTTGTTCTTTGCACTGAGATGCCAACTTCTTCCTATCACTTTCTCGGCTATAATGATCAACCATGAAACATGGCTCATGTAGTCGGGGAGCTGTCATTGTCTTGTCAAGATTAAAAGTGATTGTTTCATCTCCCACTTCAAGTGTAAGTTCTCCTTGTTTCACATCAATCACCGCTCCCGCGGTGTGCAAGAAAGGCCTTCCTAAGATGATAGGAATGTTGGAGTCCTTCTCCATATCAACAATAACAAAATCTACCGGGATGAAGAATTTTCCAATTCTAACGGGCACATCTTCCCATACCTCTAAAGGTATCTTTGTTAATCGATCCGCCATTTGAAGCGTGATATTAGTGCACTTAAGCTCTCTCATTCCTAGCCTCTTGCATACCGAGTATGGCATGACACTTACACTTTCCCCAAGGTCACATAAAGCTTTGTTGATTGTAGTGTCACCAATAGTGCATGGAATGGAGAAGCTTCCCGGATCTTTGAGTTTTGGAGGTGAGCTTCCTTGAAGAATAACACAACTTACTTTAGTGAAAGCAATCGTCTAAAGCTTCCGGATGGATTTCTTCTTGGTGAGAATATCTTTCATGTATTTTGCATAGGCCGGAACGTGATTGATTAATTCCGTGAATGGAATTGAGACTTCTAAGTTCTTCACAATCTCCATGAACTTTCCAAGTTTTTCATCAAACTTAGGCTTAGCTTGACGACTTGGGAATGGAAGTCTAATCACAATAGGCTCCTTCTCTTTAGCCTTCTCTTCATTCTTTCTCTTTGAAACCTCTTGAATGGTGGGTTCTTCTTCCTTAGAGTTCTCCACAACTCTTTCCTTGTCACTAGCATCCTCAATTTGCTTCTTTGCCCCTTCATACCTTGTACCACTCCTTAAATGGATGGCACTCACCGTTTCATGTCTTAGGGGATTACTTTGAGGTGGTAATTGCCCATTTTGTCTTTGAGAGCTAGAAGATGCTAATTGAGACATTTGAGTTTTCAACATTTTGGTGTGGGCTAGGATGTTGTTGATGGTGATGTCTTTTGCTTGACTATCTTTTTGCATTTGAGTGAAGAATTATTGTTGGTTCTTTTGCATTTGGAGGACCGCTTTTCGAACATCAAAGCCTTGGTCATTGGATTGATTGTATGGAGTTTGATTTTTATAACCTTGGCCTTGGTTGTAAAAGGGTCTTTGAGCTTGGTTTCTCATTGGGGGTGGGGTGTATGTTGTTTGAGGGTTTTGAACATTTTGGCTTTTGTATGAGAGGTTTGGATGGAATTTGGTGTTTTCATTGTAATAGTTGGAATAAGGGGTACCACTTTTGTATTCTTGGAAAGCATTCACTTGTTCCCCTACATTCACTTTGGTCATGTCCCAAAGTTCCACAACTCTCACATAATCCACTTGGAATTGATGAAAATGCCACCATGGCATTAACATGTTGCTTAGGTGATTTGGAGGCCTCACCAAGCTTAGCCATAGCCTTCTCAAACTTCAAATTAATGGTATCAATATGAGCACTAAGTTGAGTAACCAATTGAGTAATAGAATCCACCTCATGCTTTCCTCCTCTCGTAGCCTTGCGAGGTCTACTATATTGTGAGTTATGGACCGCCATTTCCTCAATATTGTTCCATGTTTGATTGTCATCAACTTTGGTGAACATACTATTTGATCCCATATTGAGAATGTTTTGGGAGTCTTCATATAGACCATTCCAAAATTGTTGTACAAGGAACCATTCGCTAAGTCCGTGATGTGGACAAGATCGGCAAGTACCCTTGAATCTCTCCCATGCTTCATACAAAGATTCTTCATCCCTTTGTTTAAATCCGGTGATTTGGGCTCTCAACATGTTAGTCTTTTCCGGAGGATAGAACTTCTTGTAAAAATCAAGTGCCAATTTCTTCCATGAGTCAATACCAAGAGTAGCCTTGTCTAGGCTCTTTAACCATTGTTTCGCGGTACCAATCAAAGAAAAAGGAAATAAGACCCATCAGATTTGGTCTTGAGTAACTCTGGTTTGAGAAATCACATCACAATAGTCACAAAAAGTCTTTATATGAGAATGAGGTCTTCACTAGGCATCCCCCCAACTTGACTTCTCTCAACTAGTTGTATGAATGCGGAATTGGCAACGAAATTACCGGTTAAATGTTGTGGTGTGGGAGTACCATTTGGTAGGTTATTCTCGGTTGTTACGGAATGTGATGAAAATTTAGGCATTGTGGGTTGATTTTGTGGTTGATTTTGTATTGGGTTATCATCTCCTTCTCTTGCAAAAGGGTTGATTAACTCAATATTATTTGGTTGAATGTCCACAATATCACAAATACCTCTCAAAGTATTTCTAGCAAGTCTTCTATGGTTGGTCAAAGTTCTTTCAATTTAAAAATCAATGGGTACCAAGTTACCTTGTGATCTTCTAGACATGCAAAATATCAAACAACTCGAAAACAATTAGAAAAAACCTTGGGGAGTTTGACTTTCCCAAGGTAAAGAAAGACACAACTAAAAAACAATCAAAGAAAATCTAATCAAATTAACACCATCCCCGACAACGGCGCCATTTTTGGTCCGATTTAAACTCGTCGTCAAAAGTACCAACCAAAACAATATTTATAACTTCACAAACTACTCTTAGTAAAGAGGTAAGTAAAGGTCGGATCCTAAGGGACGGGTATTGATGTAGGATTTTCAATTGCAAATGGTTGTGTCTAAGGGCGTCATAATTTGGGTTGAGATAAAAGATCACTAAACTAATCAACAATGCAAAAGTAAAATAATAAAAGCAAGCAAGATAATCAGATGTAAACAATTGATTAAAAGTACTAGGGTGTCATGGGTTCATAGGGGATTCATGGGAGTTGATCATACAAACATGTTCTCTACTAGATGCAAGCACTTATTGTTATAATGGGATCGAGTTAGTGTATATCTTGCAATTCCTAAGAAGGTTTTGGTCCCGGAGCCGAATCGATTAGATTGTAAAACACCTACAAGTCGACTTAATCCTTCCTATCCAACTATATGCATGGTCTAATGAGACTCGAGTTGGTTTATGTCTTACAAGTCTCATTGAAAAGATAAGTGATGGGTAAAAATGCAAGGATTCATAGGCTCGCATTTCATCAAACATAACATGTGCATAAGTTGGAATTATAACAAGCAATCAAATTAATTATGAAAACATATTAGATTAATCATGAATCAATTCCCATGTTGGTTTCCCTTAATTCCCCATTAACCCTAGCTAAGGATACTACTCACTCATTATCAAGTTTAACATGCTAACAAGGTTGTCAATCATACTAGCAAGACAAAACATGATGAACAAATGAAGATGATTAATAATAATTAAAAAGGATTAAGAGAGAATTATACCTATGAAGATGATTCCAAATAACAAAGCAAAGAATAATAGAAGTACTTAATGATTGATGGAAGGTTGTCAATCCTCCAAATAAACCCAAATAATCTTCTAATTACCCAAAATGAATGAAGAACAATAGAGAAATTAAGAAGAGATTAATAAATGAGATTTGTATTAAGACTAAATTAGGAGTTGATTACAAGATTAAGATTGTATTAAAATTGCATTAAGATGACATAAAAGAGTATTAAGACTTGATGATAATCTAAGTAGTACAAAGGGGTATTTATACTAAAGATTAGGTACAAAGATTAGGGTTACTAAGGGCTTAAATGACTTTTAAGACCCTTAAGAAAAGTTGAGGAAGTGCTCCTCTCCAAGGAGATGCTCATCTCCATTTAGCTAGTCCCGCAACATTATGCTCGTCCCGAGTGTCTAGGTAGTAGGCACGGTGGAGTCTGCAAGTGAATCCGAGCGGATCAGGGGAGAGACGCTCGGATTGTATGGCCACAAGACGAGCGTCTTGGCATCGGGACGCTCAGATTGGTGGGTAGGGAGATGCTTGGCTTGGCTGCAATCCGCTCGGATTGTGAGTCAGGCACTTTTCTTCTCTTCTTTCTTCAACAATCCGCGGGGATCTTGTTGAGGATGCAAGGATCCTTTCGTCATTACCCAATCTACTTTATCATCTACATAGGCCTTCTAGTATCGTTTTCTCTTTGATGCTTGGTCATTAAATGCGATCAATTTAGCTCCATTTTGCCGTGAAAATGCAAGGTTTGCACTCCTCTCCTACCAAGGAAACAAAACCTCAAAGAATATGCAAAATGGGAAACCAAAGATAGTAAATGACCCAATTATGCACTAAAAAGCATAGGAACGAGGTTAATTCAGGGACTAAATATGCTCCAATATGAGTCACATCTGGATAAAACTCGACTTATGCCGTGTTTGGTTTTATTTCAAAAACACAAACCTGTTTTGTTTTCTTTATAAAACTCAACCAAATCCCAACCAAATTCTGTCAAAACTTGATCAAAACCTGCCATAAATCATGACTAATCGAGGTATGTGTCTTGTACTTGCTTTATTTTGCATTTTAAGCTTTGATTTGGGTCGAAAAATTAGGGTTTATATACCCATTTTCGTTCGAAAATTTGGGGCTTTCGTCCCAAATGAATTTGTCTCATGAAATTGATATTAGAAATGAGTAATTGATCATGTTAGGAACATAACCATGTATATCTTTTGAATTTTCGTCAAGTATTAAGGATTTGAGCGCAAAATGTGACGGTTTCTTGCTAAACCGCAAAACCCTTTGAAAATGGCCCTCTGCTAGTCCATTTTTGATGAAGCTTGACTTTTTGGAACCCTTGAGTAATGGGTATTACGCCGGATTTTCAATTTGTGATAGCTTCTCTGGGACACTTTTGTATGGCATAATTGCTATTGTAGCGAAATGCTGCCGAATTTTTGACTCAAACCCGCAATTAGGCTTAAATTTAGACTCATATTGACTTAACCTACCACATATGTGGTCGGGCTTGGAAAATCTAGCCAAAGATGGCTAGAAAGGCCATTTTTTAAATGCTTAAGATGCTTGAAAATGCTTGAAAATGTGTTTAACAACGCTTTGTTACTTCGATTTTACAGAGGATATTCCTTCTACATTGGGTGAGGCCCCATAGACACCGACTTTGACCCTTATACTGCTCTCATAGTGCATATGGGAGCGACCTTGGAGATGGATGAGGATATAGAGGAGGAGGCCCCGCGGAGGGCCAATGTAGGACGAGGCGGCCGTCAGCTCGTAGAAGCGCCTGAGTGGGCCGAGAAATGAGATGGTAGACATCTCATTTGGACGATAGAGAGCCACCTGTCGTATAATACGGCGAGGAGCATGGTAAGCCTTCAGCTTGTCATTCCCTTATTTATTTATTACTTACACATTTTTTGCTAAATAAAACTTTCTTTTGAATTGACGTAGGAGGCTGGGAATATGAGGTCCTTCTCCTGTTATACGACGATGATAGACGCCTTCAGGAAGCTATTAGAGGAGGAAAAGGCTATCATCGAGCTGGGAGCCTTTGGTGCCTTGGTACGAGGCTAGAGGGAGATCAAGGAGAGGAAGATTCGGGCTAACCTCAGCCTGATTCGAGCTTTTCTTGATCGGTTGTGGGACATGACCTCGATTTTCCATATGCCTTTTGGAGAGATCGAGGTCACCTTGGAGGACTACGGCATGATCTTGGGTCTGTCGTGCGGAGAGAAGTCGTTGGTGTGGTCGTCGGCGACTATGAGAGTAGACTCGGCCGAGGCGAGGAGTCTGGTTGGCTGGAACCTAGCTGCGGGTGCGGCCCAGGTTCCTGGTTTTGTGCCGAGTACCTACGTTAGATACTATTTCGGTGGTATGGTTCTGGCGAGAGTGAAGATGGATGGACGCAGAGTGCCTCCACCACCTTATACTGCTGAGCAGCGGGCCCGTTTGTGGTTGTGGTGGTTCTTGTCTTCGATTTACTTTGGAGACAAGGGGGAGAGGCTATTAACGAAGCTTCTTCCGTTTCTTTCTGACTTGAGTAGCCTAGGTCGCTGGGACTGGGTTACTCCTAGTTTTACGGTCCTCGCGCGCTATATGAGGGCCATGGTCCATCCGGAGCTGATGGAGAAGCGAACTTCTCCTGCCACTGTCGGTCCTGGACTCCTCTTGGAGGTATGAACCTTTCTTGAAAATATGAAAGATCATTTTTGTAGAAAACGACTCGTAATCATTATTATTTTGCCTGCAGGCGTGGGTGTACACTTACTTCCCTGAATTTGCGCCCACGAGGCCGGAGGACGTACCGAGAGCGTACCCCATCGTGATGGGCTGGGTAGTGTGTCATCAGAAAAGTCAGCGGTCCTTTTATTATGTTTGTCGGAGGGGCGTGAATGCCCTGAAGTTAGACAGCGTAAGTGTGTTTGATCTTCATTTTGTTTTTCCTGTATTTAGAGATGATCATAGGAATGACCCCTCAATTTCTTGCTTTAGTGGGTGCCCAGGCCCTGGGAGAGCTACTCTGGGGCTCCAGCCTTTATGGCTGAGGTTCTCCGTCCCCGGAGTTCGAGTAGGTTTCTGTTGACGACACCCACGGGGCCTGTGTTGTGCTTGGGTGAGCGTTTGACTCGGCAGTGCTCTCGTGACACTTTTACGGTTCCCACCGACTCTCCATGGACGATGTTTAGGGAGCCTTTAGAGGCTGAGAGGGGAGCTGACCTGGCTGGCACGAGTGGTGACGCCCTCCTTCTCCCTGGTGAGGAGTATGTTGTGTTTGTTCACCAGAGGCTAGCGTACTGGCCGATCGTGGTAAGTATATTTACCGTTTACTTGTCTTTGATAGATCTGATAAATGATGAATGATTAGCGAATAATGAACCACTTGAGTTTTGTAAGAGATTGAGGTGGCGGGCGTCGAGCCCTCAGCTTTTCCAGAGACGTTGGAGTACACTAACTCGGCGGGCATGACGGTGATCTTGAAGATCCAGTCCTTCTGCAAGGCGGTGATTGACGCTGGGTTTGATGAGTGGCAGCACGTTGTGAGGAGGGTAAGCCCCCAGCTTTGGTTGTCTTTAGTATTTTATGCTTTATTATATAGGAATGCATTTTCTTGAACCTTCTCCATATTTGAATGAAGGTGCCACCGTCCAGGCATGTGGAGCTATGGAGGATGGCCAACCGGCTGCGAGCTACAGCCATTGAGGCCCTTACAGATGGCTCGGGGCGGCAGGTATGAACCTTTTGTACCCGTTTTATTTTTATTACCTCCAATTTTGTGAAGTGAAGTATCACTCCATTTTTCTGTATAGAAGGAACGTGACCTCGAGCGTGAGCTGGCGCGGTCCCAGGAGGAGACGACCCGTTTGCTGAGAGAGGTCGAGGCCAGAGATGCTGAGGTCGATGCCCTTGAAGCGATAGTGGCTGAGCTAAGGGGTCGTTAAGACTAGTTTGTGCTGCCCATTTGTACACTTTGGGCAGGATGTCGTATTTTGATGTATATTTTTGCATTTTGGTTGTATATATGACGGTCTGCGTGCCTTTGCTGCTGGGTGTTTGTTGTAACTGTAGGTTAGCTTTGAAAAACAGGTTTGGCATGTGACGGTTTGCGCCGTCATGCTGCGAAATTCACGTAGGAAATCACAAGCACAACATTTAAGAATTAAGATGGCCTAAATTAGCGCGAAAAAAAAGTGCCTGAAAATGGACAAAATGACGCGACCGGACGCTAGGGAGGGCTACCCCCTAAAAAAGAATTTAAAAAAAACGTCTAAGTGTGTCATAAACATTTTTGAAAAGAGGGAGTGAAATGATTCCCTGAAAAAAAAACCACAGAACGAGTAAGTGTGCGTATTTGGCGAAAATGTCGATTTTGCCTCGAAAAGCGAACCCGTAAAAGATTAGGAAACATAAATTTGGTAATTAATCGAAATTACCGAATTAAGTCCCTATAGGAATAGGAAACTTTAACTAAAATAGAATAGGAAAGATCCCACGGCTGTCAAACGAGGAAAAGAGCCTGGGGAAGAGGCGCAACAAGAGTTGCGATCCTTCGAAGAGGCGCAGTGTAGATACCTCATTTCTGCACCTCTCGCAAACCACCCGGTGATGATTGGGCCGCATGTTTGCTACGCGGAACGATTTGTGATAGTTCGTAAGTTTATCGTCAAGTGATTGCTCAAATACTAATGTCTACCTCTTAGTAGTCATCTACGTGCCGATACGGTCGTTTTGACAGTAATTAGAGTACATTTGGAGTCCGGGCCTAAAACCGTCTTCATTTTCTGATAACCGTTAAATCCCGAGTCGAATGTTTCGAACGTTCGGATATTTCTATTCCATATTTTATAAATATTTCACAATCTTTATCCTTTGGTAAACAATTTCCCGTAATATTCACATAAAATATTAAGGAAAACCAGATTATTCCGTCCTTCTATATTTCCGTGTGAGGAAACCACTTGGGAACAGACGCAGCAGGTGCTGCGCCTCTTCCAAGAGACGCAGTGGCTGCTGCGCCTCTTCCCAAGTCCTTTTCTGCATAATTTTCGTATCTTTTTCATATCTTTCCGAGATTCACTTCCAAAGACTCTCTGAAACCCTAATTCCTTCGGGTGATTAGTATAAATAGGAGCCTTCGCTACTCATATTTCTCACGCGAGTGTCCGCCCTTCTCTTCTCCCTTTGCATTCTACACCTTTGTTCTTACTTTTTGGCGTCTACGTGCTTGAACTTTCGACCACGTAAGCTCGGATCCTTCTGAGTACCAGCCTCGTTTAAATGACCGACCAATTTGACCAACTCCACAACTAATCAACTTAATTAATCTAATCGTTTTCCTCTTACGAGGGCACTTTCATATTTGCATTATAGTTCGAGTTGAGCATCACTAATCGTAAACTTAGTTAATCTCGTTTCGTCAAAAATGTAAGTCTGAGGGTGTAAATCCTCCTTTTATTTATTGTTATTTACTTTTTTGTAATCATTAATGTAAGGTTTATGTCGAAATCACCTCTTTAAAACCGATTTATAAAACCTCGTTTAAAACCCTTTTTTACGGATTACCAGAAGACAAACCGTCGAGAAAGGACGCAGCAACTGCTGCGCCTCTTCGATGGAGCGCAGTACCTGCTGCGCCTCTTCGTGAGGCTGCCGCAGTTCCTGCTTCCTTTCTTCTTCCTTAAATCCTCTCGTAATTCGTCCTCTTTATTCGTTTTCGTTTGTTTTCTTTAATTCTTTGGTATATTAACATAATCATCTCACATGTATGTTGTTTATCATCATTAATACGTATAATTCATCATTAAATCCGACTTAAATCCCAAGTAACTCATATTTGCGGGTTTTCGTCATTATATTCAACCCGGGTTGTAGAAATTCAATTCGTTCATATTGAGTTTCTGGAATTCGACCTTTGACATATTTTCATCTGTTTATTGTCATATTCATCGCATATTTGTCATTAATTTGTCATCAATTCGTCATGTTTAGTTTATTTCATTCACCCATGTCACTAATCAATCATTCTTTCATGTAGTTAATTCGTTAATTTTCCGTCTCATCCATGTTTATTGCTTTTATGACCATTAATCACATGTAATTAACCTGATAATCACTTTCATCCGAGTAAACATCATAATCAATCCTTAAAATCATCAATTAACATTAACGATTTGCAGTTCCGGCTTCACAGCCAGAACTCACCCTTGAAACAGACGCAGCATCTGCTGCGCCTCTTCCAGAGGGTGCAGTCCTGCTGCGCCTGTTCCAGGATGATTTCTGTCTCTGAACTCCGTTGTTGCTTGACCTAGTTTAATTAGCTTACGTATAATTAACTATTAATCGTATTATCGCCTTCTGATTTGTTCGTTAATTCATTCTTTTATTCTTTTTCTCAAATTATCCCTTTTGAAGGTATTTTCGACATAAATCGCTAAATCCATTGTAATTATTGTAATTTTCATTATTGTAATTTTCTTTATTGTATCTATCATTGTATTTTGTATCATTTGCATGCCTTCACATGTAATTGAGCTTTAAATCTTACTTCGACCCAATTGTATGCTAAATTAATTGTTAACCGACCTAGTCTAATTTCCACATGTTAGGATTAAAACTTGGATGTTGCATTGGATGCATATAATCGACGATATATCAAGTATAAATGATGTCCCTAATCATTAGTAGAGGCCGCTATCGAGGCGGGCGGGATTAGGTGTTCGATCAAAAGAGCTTCCTAATACGTACCCTCACCCCTTACTCCAGCTCTCTGTGAACATCCATGTTCATTGGCATCCACGAGAGTCATTCTAGACATAGAATGCTAAGGGTAACGAGTTCTTCGTGTTCATGTCACTACTTTGTGTCTTGACATGGCACGAGGTATTCGAACGGCTTCCAATTTTCCACAATAAATTGGTGGCGACTCCACAAATGCAAACGCTTGTTCTCTTCCTCCCAAGCGCCCCCGTGGGCCCCCCGCTGTCCACACGCAGTTGTTGCTGCGCCTTCTCTCCAGCTTGTCGGTTCTCGGCAGAATTTAGGAAACGTTCAATAGTATAAATAAAGGCTTCGGTTGAGCTTCTATTCTCACAATTCTCCCTTCCTTGACTTCGTCTATTACATAAAATCTCATATGTCTTCTCAAATTTTACCCAAAAAATATGGATGCCTTTGAAAATCGCATTAAGGAGTGGACGAATGAATAGACCAATGTGGAGAAACACGATATGAGTGCTTTTAACTTCGGATCAATCATAAGTTTTAAGCTAGTGAAGGTAATTAGTCCCTTTTTGGATGCTTGTCTTGAATATTGCGACCCGAATTTTCATGTATTTGACTTTCCGGGAGGCGAAATTTGTCCCTTTCCTGAAGAAATTGCTGTAGTTGGAGGATGAGACGCAAAAAGTATTCCGGCTATACTTCCTAGCTCTCAAGGCTATAAAAACAAATTTAGGGATTTGTTTGGATTGACCAAGGCTGTGGTAGACCGTCTTGTGACCTCAAAAGGTGTCTGTATGTTTGAATTTGTCAATCGATTTATAAATAGGGAGAACCCTACCATCTCTTATGCGGCAAGGCGCAGAGCTTAGTGATTTTGCCTCTTCATTGCTATGTCCATCGAGGGCATGTGGACAAAGAGATGAGGGGTGACCCTCGATGTTTAAGCATAGTGGAGCAAGTGGAACTGCGCAGGATCCCAGCATGCTTAGTTCTAGGCGAGACCATTCTAGGATTGGACAATAGGAAGGCGAACCGCGAGTATCCTTATTTTGTGAGTCCTATTATTTTACAGGTAAGAACCCGTTTTCTGTCTTATTCGGCCGTTTTCTTTCTTTTTTTTTTCTTTTTTTTTTCGTTCGTTTTTTTTTCGTTTTTTTCTGGTCCGTTTTGGATACTAACTCCCCTCCCCTTTTGGCATATTTGGCTAATGGAAAGATTGCGGTTGATCGACCCCCAGTTGACGTGACAGGATATCGCTCCCGATCAATTGTGATGGGAACGAGGCTATACATGGTACACTTCACTCAAGTATGCAATTATTGGGAAAATAAATTGAAGAGTGAAGGTGGGCGCTTCATTAGGTAGATCGTGCCATGGTGGCATCTTAGATCGGTGACTGGAGTATCGTCTTTGGATCCGACACGGTTAATTCGCGTTCCCAGCTTGGAATTCATGGTCTATACTTTTCCGGAGAGATTGATGAGGCAAGTGGGCCTAAGATAGAAAATCCCAAAGCTAGACACCGTCCCTAAAACTGCCTTGGCGCGTACTTCGGAGTCTTGTCGAGAGTGGGAAATTCACTGGGCCCAAAGGAACATATGGTTCATACCCGTTCCAGATGGCTCGTTATGGGAATCTGACTCATATCTACTGTTGAAGAAAGCTAGCACCCCCGAGGAGCGTGAAAAGCTAAAGAAGCACGAGCCCGTAGACTATAAGATCCGCGAAGTGGCGAAGGAGAACCAAAAGTACTTAACTGAGGAGGAAGAAGAGGCCGGATATCGGGTCGTCCGTCCGTCGAAGAAACCAAAGAATGCTCCTGCCGAGAAGATGGTGGTGGATCGAAATAGAAAAGCTAGACCGCGAGAACGACCGCTAGTGATTAGGTCGAAAATAACGCAAGAGCGTCCCGCTCGTGGTCGAGACAAGAAATGTGATAAAGGCGACAAAGGCAAGGGAAAAATGGAAGGGTAGCCTTAGTCATTTTTAACAGTATTATTTATTATTTGAGTTGGAATAAATGGCGGGGTTTTTAGGATCCTAGCCTAGCATTTTAATTTTCCGCATTTTTTAATTTATATGTATTTGACGTATTACTATTATTTAAGGAGTAATGAATAAATGATTTATTAGTTGAGAAACTTTTATAAATTTTCTTTTATTTATTCTTGTCAAATTTCGAATGCAACATACAAATGTGCTTCTATTTACATCTTGAAATGACGGATTGTATCCTGTAAAGGATTACCTACGTATTCATTAGAAAAAATGAATTCAAACCCTGTACATAGTTCGAAAAAATGTAATAGAATAAATGTTCGAAGCAAGAGCGTGTAATGAACTTAGAAAATATAAGCGTGTGCTTTACTTACTCCTAAGGAAATGCCATTTAATTTATTTGATGATATAAGGATGTCAAAATGTCAAAACGCAAGAGCGAAATGTCATAAGCTTTTTAGCGGGCCAGGGGCTGTTTTTATTTCGTGTTGCAAGAGCGGCACGTGTGTTACGTGAGGCGCGTTTTATCCTATTCTAAGGGTAGTACCGTTTCAATTGGACTAAGTTAGTCGGATTAGAAAATTCATTCCCGTCTAGGTCTGTGATCTTAAACGCACCCCCTAAAAGTATGGACTTGACTAAAAATGGTCCTGCCCAATTAGGTTTAAATTTTCCCCGTGGATCGACAAGTAAGAGAACTCTGACTGACTTGAGTACTAAATTCTCTTCCTTGATATTTTTGGGTTTGACCCATTTATTAAAGGCTCGTTTGATACCTGCTTGATATGTCTGCACATTATGTAATGCACGTAGCCTCCGTTCGTCCAAGAGGACGAGTTCATCATACCTATCCCTATTCCATTCAACTTCTGGAATTTGACTTTCGAGTAAAATGCGTAGGGATGGAATCTTTAGCTCTACTGGTTGTACGACTTCTATGATGTAAGTCAAATAGAAAGGAATAGCCCCAGTGGGTGTCCTAACTGACGTACGATATCCCCATAACGCAAAGGGTATTTTGATAGGCCAATCGCGATAATTGTCGATCATTTTCTTGAGGATCGTGAGGATATTTTTATTAGCTGCCTCTACCGCGCCATTAGTTTGAGGTTTATATGGCGAGGAATGGTGATACTTGATCTTATATTTAGCTAGCAACTATTCAGCTTCGGCCTGAAAATATGACCCGTTGTCACTGATGATTTCATGTGGGCAACCATGTCGACAAATGATAATGGTTTGTATAAACTTTGCCACATGTTTGGCTGTAAGGCCAATGTAAGATACTGCCTCGACCCATTTAGTAAAATAGTCGATAGCTACTAAAATGTAATAATGACCTCCTATCCCAGCTTCCCGATGACGTTTATTCCCCAAGCAGAAAATGGCCAAGGAGATGTCATGGTATATAGCATTGAGGGAGGAACTTGTTGCACATTCCCGAAGATCAGGCAATTATGACAATGTCTTACGTATTTGATGCAATCTGACTCCATTGTCATCTAGTAATACCCTAGACGTGTAATTTTCTTTGCCATTATAGGTCCACTCATGTGAGGACCGCATTCTCCATCGTGAACTTCTTCCATTACTTTATGCTCCTGTGAATGACACCAAGTGGTGTTCTTTTGCATAAATCTCCCTGCATGAGGAGGTATTCAGAGGCAAGTAGGCGTATGACGCGTTGTCTCCTCTTATCCATATCTGGTGGATATGTACCATTAAGCTTGAAATTTAGAATGGCCTAGAACCAAGGTTCCCCTGGGTTTTCCTCTTCATCTGTAAGGAAGTGTACATAGGCTGGCGCTGACCACTGTTCGATGCAAAAAGGCATTTCAACCATGTTGTCTGGCATATTAATCAAGGATGCGAGTTTTGCAAGAGCGTCCACAAACTGTTTTTCTTCGCGAGGCAGGTGTAAATAAGTAACCTGATCGAAGAATTGAGCAATCTGATCTATCCTAGTTTGATAGGGTGCTAGACTTTCACTTCGGATTTTCCAGGATCCAGTGATTTGGTTAATGATTAAAGATGAGTCCCCGTGAACTCGAAGGTTCTTGATGCCTAAAGTCACTGCTGCTTGTAGACCAATAAGGCAAGCTTCATACTCTGCTGCATTGTTTGTCACCTCGAAGTCGAGTTTGACAGAAAGTGGTGTATGGTCGCCTTCAGGAGAAATGAGCAATACTCCTATTCCAAATCCTCTCAAATTAAATGACCTATCAAAGTAAAGATCCCAAGTATCCGTACTGATTTGTAAAATATCCTCACATGGAAATGAACAAATGTCTATTACTTGCGTATCGTTGATAGGATTATATGCGAAGAATTCAGCCACGGTGCGTCCCTTTATGAATTTCAAAGGTACGTATTTGAGATCGAACTCTGAGAGCATTAAGGTCCATCTTGCCAAGCGTCCATTGAGGACGGGTTTCTCAAAGAGGTATTTGACGGGATCTATTTTAGAATACACTTTGACCGAGTAGCTAAGCATGTAATGGCGTATCTTCTTTGTTGCCCACACAAGAGTGACGCATGTCTTCTCGAGAGGTGTATACTTACTTTCGTACTCCAAGAACTTCTTACTAAGATAGTAGATAGCTCTCTCTTCTTTTCCAATAGTCCGTGTGAGCATAGCCCCCATGGCTGTTTCGGTAACCGTGAGATATAAACCAAGAGGTTGATCTTGTTAGGTGATACCGTTGTCAGGTACCAAAAATAAAATACCTAGTTACACTAACAGAAGTCAGCGGTAAGTAGGGTCGATCTCCACAGGGAGGCGGTCACTATCTACTTGTCTATTCGATATGTCTACGGTCACAAGATGGGGGTTTTGATTGTTTGAACTAAACTAAACAAGATTAAAGGTAAGAGAAATAGTGATAAGAGAAATTAAGCAGAGGGACAGGAAACTAGGATGTCGGTTCATCAATGAATTTCAATTAATTGCAGTTAAGGTCACAAATTAGTCGATGTGTCGATCTAAGGGGCAATGAATATCTCCTTCCGGTCTTAACTCGCCCTAAAATACTATTAGCTTAGCTTCCGCCCTCACTAAAGCATTCTATTGTTCACTGCAGGTCTCACCCCTTCCAACCTTCCAGTCTAGGTCAAGGCTTACCAAAATTAAAAAGGCTAATTGCATCGATTCAATCAGCAAGATACAATTAAAGCAGCGATTAACAACATAGACTAAAACAACAACGACAATCTATAAACCTAATTAGCAATTAACATCGGTCCATCGAATCCCCTAATCCTAGCAGGGAGAATTAGCTAGACATGATAAAGGGAAGAACAAAAATAAAGAGAGAAATAAACATAAACATAAATAAAGGAGAAAAGGGAAAAAGAGAGAGTTACAGTAGATCCGGGAAAAGAGAGGAAAGCAGTTTACAGAGAAAGAGTAAAGTAAAGTATCAAGGAACGGAGTCCAAGAACTGATTTTTTCGCCCCCCTAAATGTGTTTGTCATCGTCCTATTTATAGAGGAGACGATTCTTATTAAACCTAATAGCGAAATAAAACAAAAAGCCCGAGCCCAATAGCAATTCCACTCGATCGAGCCCTTTAAAACTGCTCGATCGAGCAGAACCAAGCACGAACCACTCAATCGAGCAAACCCTAAAATGCATCTTTTCGATTGACCATAACTTGTACTCGATCGAGATATTCTACCAAATAAAAACATTCGATCGACCAGAAAACCACTCGATCGAATGACTTTGACTTCAGCAGCCACTTATTCCGTTAGTTTCAGCTTTGACTTGTCTTTTTAGCTCCCAAAATAGCTTCACGCATCCCGAGACAGCTACATTTCCGCTCCAGAATCACTCATCCTCCAAATGCATGCAAAACGGACGGTAAAAGGCTTGATTTCACTACTTTTAGGTCCATTCCTGCAAATAGAACAAAACAAACCAAAGTAGCATATTCGGGGCATTTCGTACCATAAAACTACGATAATAGCATAGAAATACGTGCATAAAGGGGCCTAAAAGGACTATATAAAATGCACGTATCAAATCTCCCTAAACCAAACCTTTACTCGTCCTCGAGTAAACTAAATGCAACTAATAGAACGGAAAAGAAAACTCAGAGCTAACTACAAATGCCCACTTAAACCGATTTAATGCAAGCAAACTAACACTTATAGCAAACAGTCAAATGCAAACGAGTTATAAGATGTCTATAAAATAGCTGAACCGTCGACCTTGCAAGACCTTTAATAATGGATTCTCAAGGGTCACTCTTCTCTCATATAGCAAAGGGTAAGCATATGAATGTAAGAAAGAAAGAAATATAGTCGCTCACCTAGACTACGACCCACATAATCATGCATGCAACTGATATGATAGACAATTCTAGCTACCGTACACACATTCCAACCAAATAAGGTCCTGTCACAGCCGAGGGCTTACAAAAATATGGTAAAGTGAAGCAATGGGTAAGAAAAGGCAAAACATGTTATGGGAATGTGGAGGTATAGGCGGCCAAGCTAGTACCTAAACAAAACCATATGACAACATCCATTTCCAATTCAATTGATGAATTAAGCACGATGCCCTTCATTTGGCACAAAAAAAGCTCACCCAACCGAACTGAAAGTACTCCTCAATAAATATAAATAAAGCATAGGAGCGAAACCGTCTCATCAAACAACATCTTTTTTCTTCCTTTTTTTTCGGTTTCTCTTTTTTTTTTTTCATTTTTCGTCTGTTTTTTTCAATTCTTTTTTTTTCTTCTTTTTCTTTTTCACGTTTTTTCCTCCCTTTTTTTCTTCATAAATTACCAACTCCAAAATCAGTGGATACAAGCCAAACTTGGCACAATAAAATATATACCGCAAAAACATACACTAAACTAGCTTGACAAGGTAGGCTAAATTTGGAATGTAGCTAAGGGTCAACAGGCAAATTTGGCTAATGTGGAGTTAAATGAGTAAAAATGAAAGAAAGGGAAATTGTAAGCACCTCCCTGCATGTGACACCAACCACTAACCCGAATGTATGCAGGCAAAAAGCAATTGAATTTCATATACGTGCAAATTGATGAACATGCTATGCAAGGAGTAACTACTCACAATCCTACATGAAACTGGTCACAAATGACACCAGTTTACAAGGCTCTAAATCTAAGAAATTATAAGTACCTTGCTAAAATTTTCAGGTCAAATCTATTCGTTCAGCTAAATTTTAACATTAACTCGTAGATATGCAATAAGACAAGGCTAAAGATATTAAGTTTTATGCAAGGCTTAAGTAAAAATGACAATTATAGTGCAATTTCATCATTGAAATCAACCGTTCCGACTCAACCTATATGCAAAAGTAGACGTGAAATTTTTGAAATTTATCTAATTTTTTTTGAGATTTTTGAATTTTATAAAAATAAACAACAGTGCATACAGAAATTAAACGTGATAATAGAAATGCAGACACAGATATGGATGCATAACCTCCCCAAACCAAACCGTACAATGCCCTCATTGTACCCAAAAATAAGGAAGGAAATGCAAACTAAAGGGAGAGAGTGGAGATGCAGAAAACTCACAAGATAACGCGAAGAAGGGTCCTCCCCAAACCATCCAGCAACGTGGGGGGGGGGGGGGGGTCACAAACAGCTGCAGGACATCGTCACAGGAAGCGAATCAAGGCAAACCAACTCGATCGAGAGAGAAGATTGCTTGATCGAGTGCAATGGGTTGTAGAAGTGTTCGATCGAGAAAGTAGGGCACTCGATCGAGAAGACACATTATTAAACACACAACAAAAACCGAAACGTTAGAAAAATAACTAAAAAGAGTAAATTCCGGGTTGCCTCCCAGATAGCGCTAGTTTCAGACAGTTCCCAGCTCGACCTTCTTTTCTTTGAGCCTCTCTAATTTAGCATGGTCAAAACAGCTCAAAGCGCGCATCAACCGATCAAACAGCTGCGCATGTGCTACACAAAACTGTAAGTAGCACCATAGTAGAAGAATGACATAGGAAAATAACATGTAAAAACGTTTAAGCCTAACAAATTTCCTATGACAGCTCCTAAATTTGTCAACAAAATAAAGGAGCTCGGGAGCAATTATCAATAATTTAAGGCTCCATTTCTGATTAACAAAATTAAGATGACAAGAACGGTGAAAAACTGTTAAATTAACTGACCAACTGGGAGGGGGTATAGCATTAAAATAAAAAACACGAGTCATACGAGGTAGCGTACTATTAATATTAACAACAATAAAATTATCGCTAACTACCTCAGGTGGGTTGCTCTCAATGTCAGAATCATTGACAAAAGAATAAATTACCTCATTCGTGCTAGGAGAAATTACCGACTCAGCTGTCTTCTCGTCACCCTCCTCTGTGGATATCGTCCCGTAAATCGCAGCCTCAAGCGCATCCAGCTCGGCCTTGAAAAGGGGCGATTCACCGTAACCATTACCATCATCAAAAGCGTCATCTAGAACGAGCCTAAGTGACATTGCATTGCTCTCTCTGGCCGAATCAGTCGATCGAGTGGAATTATTACTCGATCGAAAGCTTTCCTCTTGATAATCACTTGATCGAGTACATGAAAAAGCTCGATCGAGTACTTCCTCTAAGCAGCTGTTCGATCGAGTGGTATAAACTGTTCGATCGAACATTTCTTCAGGAATTTCACTCTATCGACCAATATAATCCATTCGATCGAGTGATTCTTGCTGATCAGTGCATAAATCTTCGTGTAAGGCTTCATTATCTGATAGAACTTCGTAATCCGAGTCATCCCAGTCATCATAAGCACTAGGGAACGCGGGTCCTTCGTGGGAAAGACCACTCTCTGCGTAGGTAACGCAGACTTCCTCTGGTTGCCCAATATTTGACTCAGCGGCTAATTGAGCTATTTCAGACTCGAGCTCATCAATTTGCGCAAAAATTTGTCTATCATGTTCTTGCACTTGGAGTGCACGTGCCTTCACCAAAGACGTCAACTCAGCAATCTCTTCTTTCCGTTTATCAGGAGGTGGAGCTTGTTGTTGCAGTGGCCAGACAAACGGAGGCTGTTGCTAGCCTCGTTGATAAGGTAGATGTGGCAGGGCAATTAAAACAGATAGATTAGCTTGTCCACGTTGCTTGAATGCATAAACCTCGTCTTTCTCCGCCATGCAAATAGCTGCATTGTGCTCAGCAGCACCACATCTCCCGCATTAAATCACCTGCTGCGCCTTATAATGGAACATAGGTGACGGGTCAAAGGTACTCAAGCCTTCCCTTTGACGAACTTTTACCTAGAATTATCTAGGTAGGACCTGTAGGACCTATCAAAACAGCACTAAAGAAAAAGATTAAAACGGCCTCAAGGGATAAATCCCTTGAAGCTAAATACAGACAAAATTAAACAAATAAAGAAATTGCCTCCCCGGCAACGGCACCAAAATTTGATACCGTCGTCGCAGTACCAAAAATAAACCTAAGTCCTACTAACAGAAGTCAGCAGTAAGTAGAGTCGATCTCCACAGGGAGGCGGTCACTATCTACTTGTCTATTCGATCTGTCTACGGTCACAAGATGGGGGTTTTGATTGTTTGAACTAAACTAAACAAGATTAAAGGTAAGAGAAATAGTGATAAGAGAAATTAAGAAGAGGGAAAGGAAACTAGGATGTCGGTTCATCAATGAATGTCAATTAATTGCAGTTAAGGTCACAAATTAGTCGATGTGTCGGTCTAAGGGGCAATGAATATCTCCTTCCGGTCTCAACTCGCCCTAAAATACTATTAGCTTAGCTTCCGCCCTCACTAAAACATTCTATTGTTCACTGCAGGTCTCACCCCTTCCAACCTTCAGGTCTAGGTCAAGGCTTACCAAAATTAAAAAGGCTAACTGCATCGATTCAATCAGCAAGATACAATTAAAGCAGCGATTAAAAACATAGACTAAAACAACAACGACAATCTATAAACCTAATTAGCAATTAACATCGGTTTATCGAATCCCCTAATCCTAGCAGGGAGAATTAGCTAGACATGATAAAGGGAAGAACAAAAATAAAGAGAGAAATAAACATAAACATAAATAAAGGAGAAAAGGGAAAAAGAGAGAGTTACAGTAGATCCGGGAAAAGAGAGGAAAGCAGTTTACAGAGAAAGAGTAAAGTAAAGTATCAATGAACGGAGTCCAAGAACTGATTTTTTCGCCCCCCCTAAATGTGTTTGTCGTCGTCCTATTTATAGAGGAGACGATTCTTATTAAACCTAATAGCGAAATAAAACAAAAAGCCCGAGCCCAATAGCAATTTCACTCGATCGAGCCCTTTAAAACTGCTCGATCGAGTAGAACCAAGCACGAACCACTCGATCGAGCAAACCCTAAAATGCATCTTTTCGATCGACCATAACTTGTACTCGATCGAGGTCTTCTACCAAATAAAAACATTCGATCGACCAGAAAACCACTCGATCGAATGACTTTGACTTCAGCAGCCACTTATTCCGTTAGTTTCAGCTTTGACTTGTCTTTTTAACTCCCAAAATAGCTTCACGCATCCCGAGACAGCTACATTTCCGCTCCAGAATCACTCATCCTCCAAATGCATGCAAAACGGACGGTAAAAGGCTTGATTTCACTACTTTTAGGTCCATTTCTGCAAATAGAACAAAACAAATCAAAGTAGCATATTCGGGGCATTTCGTACCATAAAACTACGATAATAGCATAGAAATACGTGCATAAAGGGGCCTAAAAGGACTATATAAAATGCACGTATCAAATCTCCCTAAACCAAACCTTTACTCGTCCTCGAGTAAACTAAATGCAACTAATGGAACGGAAAAGAAAACTCAGAGCTAACTACAAATGCCCACTTAAACCGATTTAATGCAAGCAAACTAACACTTATAGCAAACAGTCAAATGCAAACGAGTTATAAGATGTCTATAAAATAGTTGAACCGTCGACCTTGCAAGACCTTTAATAATGGACTCTCACGGGTCACTCTTCTCTCATAAAGCAAAGGGTAAGCATATGAATGTAAGAGAGAAATAAATATAGTCACTCACCTAAACTACGACCCACATAAACATGCATGCAACTGATATGTTAGACAATTCTAGCTACCGTACACACATTCCAACCAAATAAGGTCCTGTCACAGCCGAGGGCTTACAAAAATATGGTAAAGTGAGGCAATGGGTAAGAAAAGGCAAAACATGTTATGGGAATGTGGAGGTATAGGCGGCTAAGCTAGTACCTAAACAAAACCATATGACAACATCCATTTCCAACTCAATTGATGAATTAAGCACGATGCCCTTCATTTGGCACAAAAAAAGCTCACCAAACCGAACTGAAAGTACTCCTCAATAAATATAAATAAAGCATAGGAGCGAAACCGTCTCATCAAACAACGTTATTTTTCTTCCTTTTTTTTTCGGTTGCTCTTTTTTTTTTCATTTTTCGTCTTTTTTTCAATTCTTTTTTTTTCTTCTTTTTCTTTTTCACGTTTTTTCCTCCTTTTTTTTTCTTCATAAATTACCAACTCCAAATCAGTGAATACAAGCCAAACTTGGCACAATAAAATATACACCGCAAAAACATACACTAAACTATAGCTTGACAAGGCAGGCTAAATTTGGAATGTAGCTAAGGGTCAACAGGCAAATTTGGCTAATGTGGAGTTAAATGGGTAAAAATGAAAGAAAGGGAAATTGTAAGCACCTCCCTGCATGTGACACCAACCACTAACCCGAATGTATGCAGGCAAAAAGCAATTGAATTTCATATACGTGCAAATTGATGAACATGCTATGCAAGGAGTAACTACTCACAATCCTACATGAAACTGGACACAAATGACACCAGTTTATAAGGCTCTAAATCTAAGAAATTATAAGTACCTTGCGAAAATTTTCAGGTCAAGTCTATTCGTTCAGCTAAATTTTAACATTAACTCGTAGATATGCAATAAGACAAGGCTAAAGATATTAAGTTTTATGCAAGGCTTAAGTAAAAAGGACAATTATAGTCCAATTTCATCATTGAAATCAACCGTTCCGACTCAACCTATATGCAAAAGTAGACGTGAAATTTTTGAAATTTTTCTATTTTTTTTTTAGATTTTTGAATTTTATAAAAATAAACAACAGTGCATACAAAAATTAAACGTGATAACAGAAATGCAATAAAAACATAAATGCAGACACAGATATGGATGCATAACCTCCCCAAACCAAACCGTACAATGCCCTCATTGTACCCAAAAATAAGGAAGGAAATGCAAACTAAAGGGAGAGAGTGGAGATGCAGAAAACTCACAAGATAACGCGAAGAAGGGACCTCCCCAAACCAGCCAGCATCGTGGGGGGGGGGGGGGGGTCACAAACAGCTGCAGGACATCGTCACAGGAAGCGAATCAAGGCAAACCAACTCGATCGAGAGAGAAGATTGCTTGATCGAGTGCAATGGGTTGTAGAAGTGTTCGATCGAGAAAGTAGGGCACTCGATCGAGAAGACACATTATTAAACACACAACAAAAACCAAAACATTAGAAAAACAACTAAAAAGCGTAAATTCCGGGTTGCCTCCCAGATAGCGCTAGTTTCAGATAGTTCCCAGCTCGACCTTCTTTTCTTTGAGCCTCTCTAATTTAGCCTGGTCAAAACAGCTCAAAGCGCGCTGCAACCGATCAAACAGCTGCGCATGTGCTACACAAAACTGTAAGTAGCACCATAGTAGAAGAATGACATAGGAAAATAACATGTAAAAACGTTTAAGCCTAACAAATTTCCTATGACAGCTCCTAAATTTGTCAACAAAATAAAGGAGCTCGGGAGCAATTATCAATAATTTAAGGCTACGTTTCTGATTAACAAAATTAAGATGACAAGAACGGTGAAAAACTGTTAAATTAACTGACCAACTGGGAGGGGGTATAGCATTAAAATAAAAAACACGAGTCATACGAGGTAGCGTACTATTAATATTAACAACAATAAAATTATCGCTAACTACCTCAGGTGGGTTGTTCTCAATATCGGAATCATTGACAAAAGAATATATTACCTCATCCGTGCTAGGAGCAATTACCGACTCAGCTGTCTTCTCGTCACCCTCCTCTGTGGATATCGTCCCGTAAATCGCAGCCTCAAGCGCATCCAGCTCGGCCTTGAAAAGGGGCGATTCACCGTAACCATTACCATCATCAAAATCGTCATCTAGAACGAGCCCAAGTGACGTTGCATTGCTCTCTCTGGCCGAATCAGTCGATCGAGTGGAATTATTACTCGACCGAAATCTTTCCTCTTGATAATCACTTGATCGAGTACATGAAAAAGCTCGATCGAGTACTTCCTCTAAGCAGCTGTTTGATCGAGTTGTATAAACTGTTCGATCGAACATTTCTTCAAGAATTTCACTCTATAGACCAATATAATCCATTCGATCGAGTGATTCTTGCTGATCAGTGCATAAATCTTCGTGTAAGGCTTCATTATCTGATAGAACTTCGTAATCCGAGTCATCCCAGTCATCAGAAGCCCTAGGGAACGCGGGTCCTTCGTGGGAAAGACCACTCTCTGCTTAGGTAACGCAGACTTCCTCTGGTTGCCCAATATTTGACTCAGCAGCTAATTGAGCTATTTCAGACTCGAGCTCATCAATTTGCGCAAAAATTTGTCTATCATGTTCTTGCACTTGGAGTGCACGTGCCTTCACCAAAGACGTCAACTCAGCAATCTCTTCTTTCCGTTTATCAGGAGGTGGAGCTTGTTGTTGCGGTGGCCAGACAAACGGAGGCTGTTGCTAGCCTCGTTGATAAGGTAGATGTGGCACAGCAATTAAAACAGATAGATTAGCTTGTCCAAGTTGCTTGAATGCATAAACCTCATCTTTCTCCGCCATGCAATTAGCTGCATTATGCTCAGCAGCACCACATCTCCCGCAGTAAATCACCTGCTGCGCCATATAATGGAACATAGGTGACGGGTCAAAGGTACTCAAGCCTTCCCTTTGACGATCTTTTACCTAGAACTATCTAGGTAGGACCTGTAGGACCTATCAAAACAGCACTAAAGAAAAAGATTAAAATGGCCTCAAAGGATAAATCCCTTAAAGCTAAATACAGACAAAATTAAACAAATAAAGAAATTGCCTCCCCGGCAACGGCGCCAAAATTTGATACCGTCGTCGCAGTACCAAAAATAAACCTAAGTACTACTAACAGAAGTCAGCGGTAAGTAGGGTCGATCTCCACAGGGAGGCCGTCACTATCTACTTGTCTATTCGATCTGTCTACGGTCACAAGATGGGGGTTTTGATTGTTTGAACTAAACTAAACAAGATTAAAGGTAAGAGAAATAGTGATAAGAGAAATTAAGCAGAGGGAAAGGAAACTAGGATGTCGGTTCATCAATGAATGTCAATTAATTGCAGTTAAGGTCACAAATTAGTCGATGTGTCGGTCTAAGGGGCAATGAATATCTCTTTCCGGTCTCAACTCGCCCTAAAATACTATTAGCTTAGCTTCCGCCCTCACTAAAGCATTCTATTGTTAACTGCAGGTCTCACCCCTTCCAACCTTCCGGTCTAGGTCAAGGCTTACCAAAATTAAAAAGGCTAATTGCATCGATTCAATCAGCAAGATACAACTAAAGCAGAGATTAACAACATAGACTAAAACAACAACGACAATATATAAACCTAATTAGCAATTAACATCGGTCCATCGAATCCCCTAATCCTAGCAGGGAGAATTAGCTAGACTTGATAAAGGGAAGAACAAAAATAAAGAGAGAAATAAACATAAACATAAATAAAGGAGAAAAGGGAAAAAGAGAGAGTTACAGTAGATCCGGGAAAAGAGAGGAAAGCAGTTTACAGAGAAAGAGTAAAATAAAGTATCAAGGAACGGAGTCCAAGAACTGATTTTTTTGCCCCCCTAAATGTGTTTGTCGTCGTCCTATTTATAGAGGAGACGATTCTTATTAAACCTAATAGCAAAATAAAACAAAAAGCCCGAGCCCAATAGCAATTCCACTCGATCGAGCTCTTTAAAACTGCTCGATCGAGCAGAACCAAGCACGAACCACTCGATCGAGCAAACCCTAAAATGCATCTTTTCGATCGACCATAACTTGTACTTGATCGAGGTCTTCTACCAAATAAAAACATTCGATCGACCAGAAAACCACTCGATCGAATGACTTTGACTTCAGCAGCCACTTATTCCGTTAGTTTCAGCTTTGACTTGTCTTTTTAGCTCCCGAAATAGCTTCACGCATCCCGAGACAGCTACATTTTCGCTCCAGAATCACTCATCCTCCAAATGCATGCAAAACGGACGGTAAAAGGCTTGATTTCACTACTTTTAGGTCCATTCCTGCAATTAAAACAAAACAAACCAAAGTAGCATATTCAGGGCATTTCGCAGTTTAAAACTACGATAATAGCATAGAAATACGTGCATAGAGGGGCCTAAAAGGACTATATAAAATGCACGTATCATTAGGGAGGCATTAGCACTGGTGGCTTGGCCAATATCTCCTTTATCTTGTCAAATGCCTTTTGACAGTCATCGACCCACGCGGTATAGTCCGTTTTCTTGAGCTTTTTGAAGATAGGTTCGCAGATCATAGAGAGTTTCGATATGAATCGACTTATGTACTGCACTTTGCCCAGGAATCCTCTAACCTCTTTTCTGTTTGGGGTTGTGGCTGTTAGTTATTTTGACCTTATAAGACTCATCTTATGATATCAAAATTACTAGCTAATTTTATATAGTGGTCTAAATCTACATGCATTCAAATTAGAACAACATAAAGATGGTTTAAAACCATTTAAGAGTAAATTTCCTTACATTGTGATTGGAAATATATGGGCACAACCACCAACAAAGACCAATTTTTTCCAACTAGAGAAATGGCGGAGTTTCATTGTGCAATGAAAATGCAAGGTTTGCACTCCTCTCCTACCAAGGAAACAAAACCTCAAAGAATATGCAAAATGGGAAACCAAAGATAGTAAATGATCCAATTATGCACTAAAAAGCATAGGAATGAGGTTAATTCGGGGACTAAATATGGTCCAATATGAGTCACATCAAATATCCCCAAACCGAACCTTTACTCGTCCCGAGTAAAGAGGTGACAAAAACTAGGACCCTTATTCAAACTAACCTACTAATATAGCCGATATGAGACAATTAGCGTGTCTCACTCCGCCCCTTCAACTCACAACAAGACAACCATGAGGTAGGATGCGTTCTTGCAAGGCAATGTGGGGCTTGCCAAAATGGCGACACATCCAATCATTTAAGCACACAAAACAAGTATGGATGCATCTTCAAAAATGAATAGCCACTTTCCTCATCTAAGTGGCGGAAATTATCTACAAGGGAAGTAATCTAAGGGTACACATTCCATCATAGATATAGTTTCTTCAAACTACTAATCCTAGAAGGATACCAATAAACAAAGTATTTAAATTCAGACATAAAACTGAATACAACGATAAATGTAATTATCATATATGAAATAATAAATACAATATCTTAATTATTACATATCATATAATTTACAAAAGTTTTGGCATTCGTCTCAATCCCATCGAAACTAAATGACTATCATGTTTCGCTTGAGACAATGACTTGGTTAAAGGATCAGCGATGTTGTCAGCTGTCCCAACCTTACAGACTATAATTTCCTTCTATTCGATTAAATCTCTAATTACATGAAAGTTTCTAAGTACGTGTCTAGACTTGTTACTAGACTTGGGCTCTTTTGCTTGAAAATCGCCCCACTGTTATCATAATATAAAGTGATAGGATCCTCGGCGGTTGGAACTACTTTCAGTCCTTCTAAGAATTGCCTAATCCAAACAGCTTCCTTTGTGGCTTCAGAGGCTGCAATGTACTCAGCTTCCATTGTAGAATCAGTAATCACAGACTCCTTAAAACTTCTCCAGCAAACCGCCCCTCCGTTCAACAAAATGACAAAACCAGCCTGGGATTTCAAATCCTCCATATCGGTTTGGAAACTGGCATCCGTATAACCTCTTATACGTAATTGAGATTCTCCTCCGAACACTAAGAATAAATCCTTAGTCCTTCTCAAGTACTTCAGAATATTCTTGACGGCTATCCAGTGACTCTCACCTGGATTTTTCTGATAACGACTCGTCATACTCAAAGCATACGAGATGTCTGGACGAGAACACATCATAGCATACATGATCAATCCAACAGCGGAAGCATAGAGAATTGATTTCATGCGTTCAATATCCTTAGGCTCAATAGGACAATGTGACTTACTTAAAGTAATCCCACTGCCTATAGGTAGAAAACCTCTCTTGGAGTTTTTTCATATTGAATCGGTCAAGAATATTATCGATATAGGCTTCTTGACTCGAAGATAATATCCTTTTGGATCTATCCCTATAGATCCGGATACCAAAGATGCGCTGAGCTTTTTCTAAATCTTTCATTTGGAAGTGATTTCCTAACCACTTCTTAACATAAGCAAGCATATAAACATCATTCCCAATGAGTAATATGTCGTCCACATAAAGAAGTAAGAAAACAACTTTACTCCCACTAAACTTCATGTATAAACACGGTTCCTCAACACTTCGAGAAAAACCATTATGTTTAATAACATGATCAAAAAGATGATTCCAACTCCTTGACACTTTCTTAAGACCATAAATGGATCTCTTATGTTTGCATACTTTGTTAGGATTTTTAGGATCCACAAAACCTTCAGGTTGTGTCATAAACACTTCCTCTTCCAGAAACCCGTTCAGGAAGGCGGTTTTGACATCCATTTGCCATATCTCATAATCATGAAATGCAAGAATCGCTAACATTATCCGAACAGATCTAAGCATAGCAACTGGTGCAAAAGTTTCATCATAGTGTAAACCATGAACTTGGGTGAAACCTTTTGCCACCAATCTAGCTTTGTAGACATATTTATGTCCATCCATGCCGATTTTAATCTTAAATATCCACTTACACAGAAGAGGTCGAACATCTTTAGGTAAGTCAACCAGGTCCCATACCTGATTTTCGTACATGGAATCCATTTCGGATTGCATGGCTTCGAGCCATAGCTTAGAATCAGAACTAGTAATAGCTGCTTTGTAGGTCTTAGGTTCATCACTTTCCAAAAGTAAAACCTCATAGTCACCATCTTCCTTGATAACACCAAGGTATCTATCAGGCTGGCGACTAACCCTCTCTGACCTCCTAGGTTCAGAAGGAACAATAACCGATTTAGACGTAAAAGGAACATCATCTTGTACTGTTACATCGGTTTTTGGCTCTTGAACTTCATCAAGTTCAAATTTTCTCCCACTTTGTCTTCTAGAAATAAACTCTTTTTCTAGAAATACAGCTTCACGAGCCACAAACACTTTATTCTCGTTACTATTGTAGAAGTAATATCCACAAGTTTCCTTAGGGTATCCTACAAAAATACACTTGTCAGAACGAGTTGCAAGCTTATCGTCAAACTTGCTCTTGACATAAGCATCACAACCCCATACTTTCATGTATCGCAAATTCGGGACCTTCCCTTTCCACATCTCATATGGAGTTTTGTCAGTTGCTTTAGTGGGACTTTGATTAAGTGAGCGTATAGCAGATGAAATGGCAAATCCCCAAAATGACTTAGGTAACTCAATTTGACTCATCATTGATCAGACCGTATCTTATAATGTTCGATTCCTCCTTTCAGCCACACCATTCAATTGTGGTGTGCCAGGAGGAGTTAACTGGGATACAATGCCACAGTCTTTAAGGCGATCTCTAAAGTCATTGCTTAAATATTCCCCACCACGATCTGATCGTAATGTTTTAATCTTCTTATTTAATTGATTTTCTACATCATTCTGAAACTCTTTGAACTTGTCAAAAGCTTCACTTTTATACCTCATTAAGTAGATATACCCATATATACTCATGTCATCGGTGAAAGTAATGAAATAGCCATAATTTCCTCTAGCAGTGACTGTCATTAGACCATAAAAATTGTGTGTATTAAACCCAACAACTCACTAGCTCAAGATCCTTTTCCTAGAAAAGGTGAATGAGTCATCTTGCCAAGAAGACAAGATTCGCAAGTTGATGTGACTATAATTAGAGCATATTTAGTCCCCGAATTAGCCTTGTTCCCATGCTTTTTAGTGCATATTTGGGTCATTTATTGTCTTTAGTCCTTTGTTTTGCATATTCTTTGAGATTTTGTGTCCTTGGTAGGAAAGGAGTGCAAACCTTGCATTTTCATGGCAAAATGAAGCTAAATTGATTGAATTCAATGACCAAGCATCAAAGAGAAGACAAGATTAAAAGGCCTTTGTACATACTATAGTAGATGGGCAATGATGAGAAAAGATCCTTGCATCCCCGAGGAAATCCTCAAGGATTTTATGAAGAAAAAGGAAGAAAAGAAGAAAGAAAGAAGCTGTAAGACAATCCGAGCGGATTGTCCACAAGACGCCCGTCCAGCAGCCACAATCCGAGCGTCTTCCCCATGTGGACGCCCGTCCAAAACACCCCAAATCCGCCCGTCTTCCCCCCTGTGGACGCCCGTCCAGAATCACCAAGATCCGCCCGTCCCGTGCCCTAGACGCCCGGATTCTCTAACAGCTATTTCGTCTTCTACAAGCTTCAAGGAAGGATGCGCATATTTTTCTAAGACCGGCGAAAAGGAGACCGGAGTCTCCCTAGAGACCGGAGATTCCTCAAGGACTTAATCGTCATTTAAGCCCTTAGTAAACCCTAATCTATGTAACTAATCCCCACTATAAATACCCCATTAGTCTAATTAGAAGAGCATGTTCTTCTTAGCAATCTCTAGTGTAGTTAATATCAATCAAATCTCTCTTTAATCTTGTAATCAATATTTAATCAAGTTTAATACAAGTTTCATTTCCTTAATCTCTCTTTTGTTCATCCTTTGTTTTGGGTAATTGAAGATTATTTGGGTTATTATTGGGAGATTGACAACCTTCCAATCTATCATCAAGTACTTCTATTATTCTTTGCTTTATTATTGGAATCATTAGTAGGTATAATTCTCTTAATCCCGTTTTAATTATTGCTAATTATCTTCATTTATTCATCATGTTTCACTTTGTTGGTATGATTGACAACCTTGCTAGCATGTTCAACATGATAATGAGTGAGTAGTTTCCTTAGCTAGGGTTAATGGGTAATTAGGGGAAACCAACATGGGGGATGATTCATGCTTAAATTAATATGTTTTCATAGATATTTGCTTGCTTGTTGTGATCTCAACTTATGCACATGTTATGTTTGATGAAATGCGAGCCTATGAATCCTTGCATTTTTTACCCATCACCTATCTTTTCAATGAGACTTGTAAGACATAAACCAACTCGAGTCTCGTTAGACCATGCATATAGTTGAGTAGGGAAGATTAAGTCGACTTGTAGGTGTTGTACAATCTAATCGATTCGGCTCCGGGACCCAAACTTTCCTAGGATTGTAAGATATAAACCAACTCGATCCATCACAATAATAATTACTTGCTTATAATTTGAGAATATGTTTGTATGATCAATCCCCATGAATCCCCTATGACCCCATGACACCCTAGTGCCTTTTATCAATTGTTTACACCCCTTTTTAATCATCTTGCTAGTTTACTTTCATTGCTATTTAGTTTAGTGATCTTCTACTTCAAACCCCAAATCGTGACACCCTTAGACACCACTAGTTGCAATAGAAAATCTCATCTCAATTCCCGTCCCTTGGGATCCGACCTTTACTTGCCTCTTTACTAGTTGTAGAGTTGTTTGTGAAGTTATAAATTGTGTTTTGGTGTAGGTGCTCCTAACGACAAGTACCGAAAACTAAACCTCATCGAGAGTCCGACCAAAAATGGCGCCGTTTCCGGGGACGGTGTTAACTTGATTTAGATTTTCTTATATTGTTATTAGTTGTGTCTTTATTTGCCTTGGTGAAGTAAAACTCCTCAAGGTTTGTTCTAACTATTTTCAAGTTGTTCGATATTTTGCAAGATGGACCTTATAGATTCTTTTGTAGAGGACCACTTAAGTATACCTTTCTTCAAAGATCCCATGCAAGCATTGGAAGCCTTGGAAGCAAGTGAGGCTAAAAATATGTATTGGGAATTGGAGGTAGATCTTTTTGAGGCCGCTCTAGCTAACAAAGAACTTACTCATGCACAATCCGAATTAGTACATAATATCCTTGTGGAAGCATGTCAACCTATAGAAGATGAGAAATCCATCCTAGAAGACATATTACAAGCTCAAGAGCAAGAGGAATTCGTCATGGAATTCGAATGTGATGAGGTTGATGAAGAACAAGTTGAATATGCAATGAGAATGGAATGTCTAATGGAGATGGAGCAAATTCTCAATGAACCTTCAAAGGAGGAAAGTGAGGTACAAGCCCCTACTCTAAAACCCCTTCCCCCAAATTTGAAGTATGCTTACCTTGATGAATCAAAGACCAAACCCGTGATTATTAATGATAGACTTGATGAAAACCAATTAGGAAAATTGCTTGATGTATTGAAACAACATGAGAAGGCTATAGGTTATAGTCTAGATGACCTTAAGGGGATAAGTCCCAACTTTTGCATGCATAGAATTCATCTAGAGGAGGACCATAGACCTACCATTCAACCTCAAAGAAGATTAAACCCCCACATGCAAGAAGTTGTCAAAGGAGAGGTTATGAAATTGCTTGATGCGGGAATCATATATCTCATATCGGACTCTTTGTGGGTTAGCCCCGTTCAAGTGGTACCTAAGAAAGGAGGTACCACGGTGGTGACAAACGAAAAGAACGAATTAATACCCACAAGGAAGATCACCGGTTGGCGTATGTGTATTGACTATCGAAAATTGAATTCCGCAACAAGAAAGGATCATTTCCCCCTACCATTCATTGACCAAATGCTTGAGAGGTTAGCCTCCAACAAATTCTTTTGTTACCTTGACGGGTATTCGGGATTCTTTCAAATCCCTATACACCCGGATGACCAACATAAGACCACCTTCACATGCCCTTATGGTACTTTTGCATATAGGAGGATGCCTTTTGGCTTATGTAATGCCCCTGCCACTTTCCAAAGATGCATGATGAGTGTCTTCTCTGACTACCTAGAGACCATAATGGAAGTTTTTATGGATGATTTTAGCGTTTATGGAAAGGACTTTGACTCATGTTTGCATAATCTTTCTCTTGTATTGCAAAAATGTGAAGATGTTAGCCTTGTTTTAAATTGGGAAAAGTGTCACTTCATGGTCAATGAAGGAATTGTTTTGGGTCACTTAATTTCGGAAAAGGGCATCGAGGTCGATAAAGCTAAGGTTGAGGTCATAGAGAAACTCCCACCTCCCGTGAATGTTAGAGGGGTGAGAAGTTTTCTCGGTCACGCGGGTTTCTATCGCCGTTTCATAAAAGATTTTTCAAAAATAGCGAAACCCCTCACTCAACTCTTACTTAAAGATGCCCAATTCCATTTCACTGATGAGTGTGTTGAAGCCTTTAATAGAATCAAGGAAGCACTAATCTCGGCACCGATCATTCAACCTCCAAATTGGGAACTACCGTTCGAGATTATGTGCGCCGTTAGAGCGGTTCTTGGCCAACGGGTAGGAAGAGCTCTTCATGCCATCTATTATATAAGCAAGACTCTTGATCCCTCCCAAGTGAATTATGATACCACCGAGAAAGAGCTTCTTGCCATTGTCTATGCTTTGGACAAATTCCGTTCCTACTTACTTGGATCCAAGGTGATTGTCTTTTCGGATCACCGTGCTCTCCGACATCTCTTGATAAAAAAGGAGGCAAAACCAAGGTTGTTGATATGGATTTTGCTTCTTCAAGAATTCGACTTGGAGATAAGAGACAAGAAAGGAGCCGAAAATGTAGTGGCGGATCACTTGTCAAGGATCCGGTTTCATGATGAACAAGGAGAAACGCCGATCAATGACTCATTTCCCGACGATATCTTGATGGCCATTCAAACACAACTTGAAAGGCACATCACCCCATGGTTTGTCGATTATGCCAACTATATCGTTGGAAGAGTACTCCCTCCAAATTTGAACTACAACCAAAGGAAGAGGTTCTTATTCGAAGTAAAGAGGTACTTTTGGGATGACCCAAACCTCTACAAAGAGTGTAGTGATGGGCTCTACCGGAGATGCATCCCTCAATGGGAAGTCCAAGGAATCTGGGAAGGATGTCACTCATCACCCTACGGTGGGCACCATGGAGCAAGGAGAACCATTGCAAAAATTCTTCAATCGGGCTTCTATTGGACTACAATGTTCCAAGACACGAGGGAATTCATCATTCATTGTGATGCTTGTCAAAGAACGGGAAATATCTCTTGGAGGAACGAAATGCCACAAAGGGGCATACTAGAGGTGGAGATCTTCGATGTTTGGGGGATCGACTACCAAGGTCCGTTTGTGACATCCAATGGGAATAAGTATATCCTTGTGGCCGTAGATTACGTCTCAAAGTGGGTGGAGGTAATTGCCATTCCAAACGATGATGCAAAAATGGTCACCAAGCTCTTCAAGAAAATAATCTTCCCAAGATTTGGAGTTCCTAGAGCAATCATAAGTGATGGAGGAACGCATTTTCATGAAAAGAAACTCGCATCCCTTTTGACCAAGTATGGTGTTCAACATAGAACCGGCTTGGGATATCATCCTCAAACAAGCGGTCAAGTTGAAGTTTCGAATAGAGAGATCAAGCAAATTCTTGAGAAAGTGGTGAATAAGACCCGAAAAAATTGGAGCACAAAGCTTGATGACGCTCTTTGGGCTTATAGGACGGCCTATAAGACTCCCATAGGAGCCTACCCTTACAAGCTTGTCTATGGAAAAGCATGCCACTTGCCAATTGAATTGGAGTACAAAGCTTTTTGGGCAATCTGAGCACTTAACCTTGATCTCAAATTAAGTGGTCAAAAGAGGATGATTCAAATTCAAGAGTCGGAGGAATTCCGACTACAATCTTATGAGAATGCCAAGATCTACAAGGAAAGGACAAGATTGCTCCATGACAAAAGAATTAAGCAAAAGGCCTTGCACAAAGGGGATAAAGTCCTTCTATTCAATTCCCGCTATCGACTCCTTCCGGGAAAGTTGAACTCTAGATAGATGGGTCCCTATGTGATCACCGAAGTTGGAAATATGGGGATTTTGAAATCAAGGCGGAAGATGGAAGCAAATTCAAGGTCAATGGTCAAATATTGAAGCCATACTATGAGGGAGCGTTTATTGGAGAGGTCGAGGTCACCTACCTCGGGCCTCCTCATCCTTGAAAGAATCATCAAAGGGAGAGTTTGGTGGAGTCCTCCCTAAACCACCACTTGTAAATATACTAACCCTCTAACTTGTATTAATAATTTTGTTGTATTTCCTTTTATCATAAACATAAATTCTTTCCATGAGAGTAAGTGAGGGAGGGTCACTAATGAATTTTGAACGAAGGAAGGAACCAATTTTCAAGTGTGGGGAAGCTTTTATCTGAATCAAGGAAATCAAAAGAAATCTGCAGCAAGGAACCCGAGCGTCCAAAGAGAGAATCCGCTCGGATTGAACAAAGACGTCCATATTACTGAGAACCCGCTCGTCCTGCTACAATCCGAGCATCTGAAGACGAATCCACTCGTCTTTTTGCCAGTGCATTTTGAGAAAAGTTCCTGTCACAGAATCCGCCCGTCTTTGAGAAAAGACGCTCGTCCTGCTCCAGAAAAGACGCTCGTCTTATGCTCGATCCGCTCGTCTTATGCTGCGTCAATTTTTTGCAAAAATTAGCTGTAAGAGAATCCGAGCGTCTTCCCTGGAATCCGCTCGTCCCAAAATGACATAATCCGAGCATCTTGTGCCCGAGTCCGCTCGTCTTCCTGCGTTATTCAATCCCGATTTTTCCTAATTTTAAAACGCCCCACCACACAATTTATGACACATCACCCTTCCTTCCACTTGTATTATAAAAATCCACCTCCTTATGACTCCAAAGCATATCTCAAACACTCTTTCATTCCACAAAATCAAAAAGCCCCAAATTTCTAGGGTTTCAAAAGCAACATTCAATCCACAAAGAGCATCTTTATACTTTAACAAACCAAAAATTCCAGCTCAACAATCAAAGAATGGCACCAAAGGGATTTTCCTTTAGGGATAGAAGAAGACCAAGGGTAAGAGGAATCTCTTCTACCTCCCATATCAACACCTTAAGGAGGGAGAATGAGGAAATTGTGGATCTTACAAGGCTTGATGACTTCTCAAATGTTGAATTCGTCAATGATGTGCAATGGCTCATTTTTTACCGGCTTCTTCGTAAGAACATTCTCCCTACTAAGTTTTTATGTCATAGAACTTTAAGGAAACTTGGGATTTATCACAAAATGGAAGCTCTTTTTGAGTTGTTTGGTCTCTCTACCCTTTTCCACATGCACGAGCAAACTTACCGATCCCTTGTGCTTGAATTTTTAAGCTTCTTGAAAATCACAACCTTGAATAAAACGATATGCATAAAATTTAGGTTGGAGAGTGTTTCAAGAATGATGACTCTAGTGAAATTTGCTAATGTGCTTGGTCTCGATGTCTCGCCTACCCGGACATCAAAACCGAAGAGATATAGTGTTGCACCCCTATGGAGGGCCATGACCGGCCGAGATTTCATGTACATCAAGGAGTGTCTAGCTTTCCACATTCAAAATCCTATTTTGAGACTTACTTACCGGTTCCTTTCCGGCACTCTACTTGCTCGCCGAGACCCGACGATAGTGAACGAACTTGACCTTGTGTACATGGAGTCTTATCTCAATATCCAAGGAAGGGGTGGGTACCACTTTAATGCGCCTCTTGTGCTACTCGAAAAATGGGCAAAGTTTAGGAACGGTGATGATGATGGGATGAAACACATTGTAAATGGAGGGCTCATTACAAAGATTGCAAAGCATTTCAATCCGAAATTCAATGATAATAATGAGTATGCTCCTCTTTCCGGAAATACAAGGATAAATGAAGACCTTCTTCTTATTCATCATCATTGGATAACCCTTGAGGGGGTTGATAAAAGGGTCAAGTGGATTACAAAAGGAAGTGACCCAATCTACCTACCAATGACCGGACTACCAAGAATCTCACCAAGAAGGGGACCTTTATCACCATCCTACCTCATCCCTCCAAACCCAACCCAAGCAAGACAAGCACCACAACCTCCAAATCCCCAACAACAACAACAAAAACAAGAGCAACAACCACAAGATGAGAAAATCAAAGTGCCTCCCTACCCTTTTCCATATCAACCGTACAACCACCCCAACCCCTTTATACTTCCCCGTGATGAATTTGTAACGGGAATTCTACAAGATTTGCACTTCCGACAATATGAAGCTACCGTGGACAATTATTATGCACTTTATCCTTAATACCACGATATGATTCAAAGGGGAAAGATTAGTGAGGAGGGAGCATTTCCCTCTTGGGCACAATTGGATATACTCTTCCCCAATTCGGAGAGGGCAAATGAAGGGGCAAACGGGCGACAAGAGGAAGGGAGCGACAAATCTTGCGGTGGGGACACGGTGGAGCTTGGTAGCGAAGAGGATGAGTTCATGGACCCGAATACAAGTGATGCATCCAAGGAAATATGGGATAGTGATCTAGAGGGAGATGACGGCGATCTCTATAGGATCTCTTCATAGCTAGATGGAGCGGGCGTGAGGCACCCATCTCAAGCTTAAGTGAAGTTTCCTCATCTCTTCTCTTTATTTTCAATTTTCATGAAAGAAGTTTATGTTTTGTTAACTTGTACAATATTTGACTTTGGTTGGAGAGTCCTAGCAACATAGAGGACTAACACCTCGACCCCATTGAGGTGTTCTTATTTCATTGTTCCCATTTTGAAAATCCAAAATGACAATGTAGTTTTATGCATTGCATCTTGTGTGCATGAACTACCCCATACTTTAGGACATTAGCAATAATGTCTATCTCGGTTTGGGGAAGTACATGCATACGCAACGGGAGGTAATCTAAATTACGCACTCCGTCATAAACAAAAAAACCATGCATCATGTAGTGTAGATTAGTGTAGCTTTCATTTAGTGTAGAATTCATGCATCATGCTTGCATAGTTTCCCATCATTTAGGCCATTGAGGACAATGCCCATATTAGTGTGGGGATGGGGAATTCTAACTTAACTTTTATTCAAAAACCCAAAAAAATCAAAAAGTTTCGAAAAAATCAAAAAATTTGAAAAATTTGAAAATCCAAAAACAAGTTCATTTCCTTTGTAGTGTAGTCTTGTATATTTTGTTGTATATATTTTATTTGTTCTATCCTTGTTCTCATTGAATGACTACGCCACATCCGAGACATGAGGATATTGAAGACCGCATGGTATGATCTTTCCAATCTTCTTTTTCCTCTTTATGTTAATGACTATGTGGCTTTATTTTGATTGATGCGGTATAACAATGTGAATTTAGGACTTGCATTTAGTTTATATGACATATTAGTTGGTAGAATCATTTGCATTAGGATGTATATATGCTAGTTGCATCATGGCATGTAGTTTGCATGTTAGAAAAATTTTGCGAAACCGTCTACTTGGGAAACTTGACAAGTGTATATAGGCCCTAGTAGATGCTTTTTATTCTTAAGACTTTGCTTGTTATAATACTTGTAAAACACCATAGGATGTGTCATGCTAGTATCCTTTGACCCATGGATTAAGGCCTAGTCTAGAGTACCTTGTGGTGTGATAACTCCTTGGCTACCGTTTATTCCAAGGTGACCCTTGAAACCATGCATCCATCATCCATGTTCTACCACATTTTTGTCATCAAAGGGAATGGGCACAAAAAGAAATTGATTTGAGTTCAAAGAAATGAAAAGAAAGTGAAAAAGTTTGCAATTGTATCAAATGAAAAGAGGAGCAAAAATAGACTCTTAAAGCTTCAAATATAAGGCACCCTCACTACATATGGGGTGACTTTGAAAATGTTCAAAAAGAAATGCAAAGAAAAGTTGAAAAGTTGTCAAGTATTGAAATGCCAATCATCAAAGAAATGGCAAAAGAAAGTGTTCTCAAATGTTATATGCCACAAGAAATTGGGGGGGAAAACAGCAACAAAGCAAACTCCCAAAATAAAACTCAAATATCTATTGATCCCTTTATCCATCGTATCCATTTTTGTGCATGGTAGAGAGGGGACGACCCTTCTTCTTGTCTAGGCAAGAGGGGGAATTCCGCGATTCTCCAATGTTTCTAACGCCATAGGGAGTCTACTCTTGACAAAAGTATTTAACGATTGAGGACGAAGGTACCCTAGCTTGACACAACTTGGAGGTGATTTATTGGTATTCTTCTAGGCTTAGTAGTTTGAAGAAATTGCATCTATGAAGGAGTGTGTACCCTTGAATTGCTTCCCTTGTAGATAATTTCCGCCACTTAGATGAGAAAAGTGGCTATTCTTTTGTAGATGCATCCATTACTTGATTTTGTGTGCTTAATGTTTGGATGTGTCGCCATTTTGGCAAGACCCACCTTTCCTTGCAAGAAGGCATCCTACCTCATGGTTGTCTTGTTGTGAGTTGAAGGGGCAGAGTGAGACCCGCTAATTGTCTCATATCGGCTATGCTATTAGGTTAGTTTAAATAACGGTCCTAGTCTTTGTCACCTCTTTACTCGGGACGAGCAAAGGTTCGGTTTGGGGATATTTGATGTGACCATAATTAGGGCATATTTAGTCCCCGAATTAGCCTTGTTCCCATGCTTTTTAGTGCATATTTGGGTCATTTATTGTCTTTAGTCCTTTGTTTTGCATATTCTTTGAGGTTTTGTGTCCTTGGTAGGAAAGGAGTGCAAACCTTGCATTTTCATGGCAAAATGAAGCTAAATTGATTGAATTCAATGACCAAGCATCAAAGAGAAGACAAGATTAGAAGGCCTCTGTACATACTATAGTAGATGGCAATGATGAGAAAAGATCCTTGCATCCCCGAGGAAATCCTCAAGGATTTTATGAAGAAAAAGGAAGAAAAGAAGAAAGAAAGAAGATGTAAGACAATCCGAGCGGATTGTCCACAAGACGCCCGTCCAGCAGCCACAATCCGAGCGTCTTCCCCCTGTGGACGCCCGTCCAAAACACCCCAAATCCGCCCGTCTTCCCCCTATGGACGCCCGTCCAGAATCACCAGGATCCGCCCGTCCCGTGCCCTGGACGCCCGGATTCTCTAACAGCTATTTCGTCTTCTACAAGCTTCAAGGAAGGATGCGCATATTTTTCTAAGACGGGAGTCTCCCTAGAGACCGGCGATTCCTCAAGGACTTAATCGTCATTTAAGCCCTTAGTAAACCCTAATCTATGTAACTAATCCCCACTATAAATACCCCATTAGTCTAATTAGAAGAGCATGTTCTTCTTAGCAATTTCTAGTGTAGTTAATATCAATCAAATCTCTCTTTAATCTTGTAATCAATATTTAATCAAGTTTTAATACAAGTTTCATTTCCTTAATCTCTCTTTTGTTCATCCTTTGTTTTTGGTAATTGATGATTATTTGGGTTATTATTGGGAGATTGACAACCTTCCAATCTATCATCAAGTACTTCTATTATTCTTTGCTTTATTATTGGAATCATTAGTAGGTATAATTCTCTTAATCCCTTTTTAATTATTGCTAATTATCTTCATTTATTCATCATGTTTCACTTTGTTGTAATGATTGACAACCTTGCTAGCATGTTCAACATGATAATGAGTGAGTAGTTTCCTTAGCTAGGGTTAATGGGTAATTAGGGGAAATCAACATGGGGGATGATTCATGCTTAAATTAATATTTTTTCATAGTTTATTTGCTTGCTTGTTGTGATCTCAACTTATGCACATGTTATGTCTGATGAAATGCGAGCCTATGAATCCTTGCATTTTTTACCCATCACCTATCTTTTCAATGAGACTTGTAAGACATAAACCAACTCGAGTCTCGTTAGACCATGCATATAGTTGAGTAGGGAAGATTAAGTCGACTTGTAGGTGTTGTACAATCTAATCGATTCGGCTCCGGGACCCAAAATTTCCTAGGATTGTAAGATATAAACCAACTCGATCCATCACAACAATAATTACTTGCTTATAATTTGAGAATATGTTTGTATGATCAATCCCCATGAATCCCCTATGACCCCATGACACCCTAGTGCCTTTTATCAATTGTTTACACCCCTTTTTAATCATCTTGCTAGTTTACTTTCATTGCTATTTAGTTTAGTGATCTTCTACTTCAAACCCCAAATCGTGACACCCTTAGACACCACTAGTTGCAATAGAAAATCTCATCTCAATTCCCGTCCCTTGGGATCCGACCTTTACTTGCCTCTTTACTAGTTGTAGAGTTGTTTGTGAAGTTATAAATTGTGTTTTGGTCTAGGTGCTCCTAACGACAAGTACCGAAAACTAAACCTCCTCGAGAGTCCGACCACAAGTACCAAATGATTCGAAATCAAAAGGTTTTATTATACCAATCGACACTAGTTTTTTAATGCGTTTCTCGTTAATGTGTCCTAATCGACAATGCCATAAATAAGATTGATCGGGATCACCCATTTTGAGTCTTTTATTATCTAAATGATAAACATCGTTGCAAGTGTCTAGAATATAAATACCATTGATTAAAATAGCTTGGCCATATACAATCCCATTAAGGGAAAAAGTACAACACTTGTTTTTGATAACAAAAGAAAAACCTTCTGTGTCTAACACAAATAGTGATATTATATTCTTAGACAACGTCGGTATAAAATAACAATTATTAAGAAACAGCTGCAACCCCGAAGCTAAAATAATTATGTACATAGGTTCCTACTGAGACGGCGGGTACTTTAGATCCGTCACCCATTTGAAGATCAACATCACCCTTGTTTAGTTTCCTTACGCTTTTAGGCCCTGCAAGTGATTGCACAAGTGAGAACCACAACCAGTATCTAATACCCAAGTTGTATTTGATGCGTAATTTATGCCTATCATAAAAGATTCGGTCGAGAAATTATATGTCGGCTTCACAATGCTAGCTTTGATGTCATCCAAGTATTTTGAGCAATTACGCCTCCAATGTCCCTTGTTATTACAATAATTACAAGTGTCTTTAAGAGGATTACCCTTCTTAGGTTTAGGCTTGGTAGAGCTATTCGCAATAGCCTTACTTTGCCCTCCACCTGTACGGGCTTCGTACCTGCGTTCCTCTTAAACTGCTTCTTCCCCTTCTCATTGATCGCAAGTACATCCCTCCTCATACTCCCACTCAATCCCATGTCCTTCTCTGCTTGTACAAGCAGAGAATAGAGCTCATGTAAACTTTTCCTCATGTTTGTCATATTATAATTTACCCTAAATTTGGTAAATCTTTTGACGTGTGAGAGAAAGTGGAGTACTCGGTCCACCACAAGCTCGTCGGGGATCTTACATCCCAATCCCTCTAGAGTTTCCACGTACTCAATCATTTTAAGTACGTGTGAACTCACAGGTTGTCCATCTTTGAGGTTAGCCTCAAAGAAACAAACTACGGTGTCATATTGAATTATCCTCGGGTGTTGAGAAAACATAGTAGAAAGCCGCGAGAATACTTCATGAGTATTGCGGAACTTGACACATTGCCTTTGTAAGGCAGGATCCATTGAAAAAATCAAAACATTTTTAATTTTAGCAGATTCCTTTTGATAATCATTAAAAACCTCCCTTACATCGGCAGTGGCCCTAGAACTAAGTGAAGAGGGAGAGGGATCGACAAGATAGCGTAATTTGCCATCACCTACAGCAGCTAATCGAAGTTCTTCCTCCCAATCTTTAAAATTACTACCGTCGGCTTTTAATAAATATTTTTCCATAAAAGAACGAAGCCATGAATCTCTAGCTATAGTGACGGTTTGACTAGTAGAAGTCATCGTGATTACTACAAAGAAAATAAGAGGAAAGATTAACATTTATCGTCTAAGCATTTTAACTTGTGAAACTATTTTAACAAGTTCCCATTTATATAATGATCTCCCACTGAATTATATAAATGATTCCAAGATCCAATTTTTATATAAACACGGGCCCGGTGGACCGATTCAACCTATATTTATATAAATTTGGTGAGTCAACAACTTTGACTGATTCTACTATTAGAACTCTTGGTCGACGAATTTTCTTAAAATCTATCTCTTAGCCCCAGAAATAAATATGGGCACGGTGGACCGATTCAACCCATATTTATTCCGTTGAGTTCAACCAATTTTCACGCGTAATAACTTTTATTACCCTACTTACCCAACGTAAAAAGGGTGTACCTCGGTGATCCGAACCTACCTCTAATGAAGAAGGGATTCCTAGGTGCTATTATTTAGTAAGGCTAATCCCAATTTTCAATTGAAAGGTGAGAGATCTTATCAATTTAATTGTCTATCACTTTTAAGTGAACTAAATTGGTGAATGCTAGACAATTAAATTGATAAAAACGAAAATAATACATGTAGTGACGATTTGACATGAATGCATAAATAATAAGACAACAAATCCTAATATGGCCACCTAGTTAATCTAATTAACTTAAACTATTACACATCGAAAACCAACTCCCTGGTCCCTTGAGTCTTCATAAAATTGGCCTCCTTCTTTAGGATTTCGGAACGCCTTTCCAAAAACACCGTCTTCATGAAAACTCCGTCTTTAGATGCTTCATTTAACTACTAATAATTAAATTACATAGCCTTTTCCTATTATACATTTTGTAATAAAAATAAAATAAAAACTATTAATTACAAATTGGGCGATGCGAGATCGCAATTAATTACAAAACAAGTCTATATTCTCTTACATTACGGGAAACACCAACTTCTACCTATGGCCATATTAGGAAAAATTAAATAATTACAATACAAAAAAAATTCATCCATATGAATAATTAATTATGTAAAATGTCATGCCAAATCGTCTAACTTACCAACAATGATCGTTTGAGTTTGCTTTGACGGAATTGTTACCATTAAAAATCCATAATCAATTCTGAAAACAATTTTAAAATTTACCTATCATACTAATCTGGTCTAATATCAAAATAATTATCCCCACTAATTATCTTGAATTTATATGGGATTAAAACATAAATTATAACAAAAAGACATAATAATTCACAATTTTTATGGAAAATTAAATTTTTAGGTTTTGTACATTCTGGTATTTCACCAAAATGACATGCATGTGAAATTTTTTGGTTTTAAATTTATTTAAAATAATTTTATAATTTTCTCAGTAAAACGGCAAGTTTTACGATTTAATTCTAAATTAAATCATAAAAATTGAAAAGACTTTGAAATATAATTTTGTACATTTTGGAACAATTTCCAGAAGCTAAAAAATGAAAAATTTCAAGCCCAAAAAATAAATCATTATTTATTTGTAAAATAACCATTATTTATCAATTTTTATCAAATAAAAATCAATAAACTACCTAAATTAATCACATTAATTTAAGTTTCTATTTTTCTCATAATTAGAACATACATGTGGTTATTTCTCAATAAATATGCATAAAATTAACATACAACATAATTTAATTAACTCTTAACTAATTTTAATGCATTTTTACTCAATTTTTGTCCCATATTATTTTAAGACCAGATTATTTATATGCAAGACCATATTTTGTGATAAAACTAATTTTAGCAACAAAATATCAAATTTTATTAATTTATCTCATAAGTTCATAAAATCGTCTTATCGTGCACGTATGTAACAATACTTTGATAGCACTTATTAGTTATTTAGACCTTATAGGACTCATCTTATCATATCAAAATTACTAGCTAATTTTATGTAGTGGTCTAAATCTATATGCATGCAAATAAAAACAACATAAAGATGGTTTAAAACCATTTAAGAGTAAATTTCCTTACATTGTGGTTGGAAATATATGGGCACTACTCAAGGACTCCTTCCTTGATGTTGTTCTCGAGCTTAAACTATTTAGATTATCCTCCAAAAACCCAAATCACCAAGCAAGGTGATCTCCTAAGGATGCACCCAAGATAATGCCAAAAAATAATTACTACAAATATTGAGTAGATATTATTTGAGTATTATATATGTAAATTTGATGTACTAATTAATATTATTACTTTGATAATATTATTAGTTTATTTTTATACTAGTATATATCCCGCGCGAATGCGCGGTATTGTAGATAGGCATATTAGAGAAACTAATAATTATATTAATAGTATTTAACTCCAGTTAAAATTTAATTATAAAATTTATCATTAGTAATGTTTTTTTTAATAGGTAGAAAATAGAAGATCAACACTTTAATCCGTATAAGATTTGCCGGTTTTACTGAAACTGTTTTATTAACTTTGTTTTTAAAAAATATTGATATTATAACAGTATATCCACTAAAGGCGTAATATAAACGTAATGTCCTTAATAATACAATCAGATAAGATATGTGCTGTAATATATATACTTATGTATATGCTAAATTAAAAAATTAAACGAAATTTAAATGTTCACATTGAGCAGAGATAGATATTAAGTTAAAGCTTAAGTATAAAGATATATTATACGTAAGTTTTTCGTTTTAGAAGGAAATAACAAACTATGAATACTCTCAACTTGTAGGATGTATGTATCAAAATTAAGTATTTATTATATAAAATTAAATATTATGGGCCAATTGTATATATGACGGAACAATATGGGCCAATTGTAGATATGGCATACTGAAGCCCAATTATAGAGTAATTTTCATTTAGGCGGGAAAATATTGAAGATCTCTTATTCTTTTAGTTATAGGGGGATGTGTTTTTGATGTAAAAGATGAACAAAATAAGAAGAAAAATTTGGCCTTTAGGTAGTGTAAAGAACCGGCCAAACCACCAACAAAGACCAATTTTTTCTTCAAATTTTTCCAACTAGAGAAATGGTGGAGTTTCATTGGTATTTATAGGCAATTTGGGGGGGGGGGGGGGGGGGGGGAAGGGGGGCAATTATGAGTGGAAAATGTCACCTTTAGGACACTTGTAAAGCCCTAAAAAACCCGATCCATATGGACTATATTGGGTCCATTTCGGTTTTCGACATTTGCCCCACAAATGCTTATAAGTCTTATATTTAATTATCATACATAATTAAATATTAATTTAATTATTTAACACTTAAATAATACAAATTAACTACTAATGACTACTTAACTATTAATTAATTATAAGACCATTTTATCAACATAAAATGTGTCAATATAACTCTATTTAGCTAATTTTACAGCCTCTTGTAAATTTCAAATAGCTAATTACCTCCACTTCAAAACTTATACATATATCGTAATTAATTAATTAACAATTAATTAATAAATTATAATAATTTTTTTATTAATTAATTATCACATAATTAAATAGTAAATCTCCTTTGCCCGAGTTCGTAACCCGTCATCAAATAATACATTCATGCGACTAATTAAAAGTCAAATAATACTAGGAATTAATTATCTTGTATGTCATACAAACAATTAATTCATCTTTTTTTGGGCGTCATCCTATAGGTGTGACCTAAAGGGATCAGCTGATCACCGCCGTCACACGACAGTAATGTCAAACTCTAGTCAGCCAATCATTATCGATTAACGATGACCAGCTGACATATAAATAAATAAATAAATAAATAAATCCCTGATATTCCTTTAACAAGATTTAATATGCAAACGCACTTATTGTGGAGGACACTACTCCAACAGTGGCATCTCGATTAAGGCCTTGATCTTAAATTGATCAATTTCTATCCCCCTCTGGCTGACAACGTATCCCAGAAACTTGTCTGACGTTACTCCGAATGCACATTTCTGAGGATTGAGTCTCATGTTGTATTTGCACAATCTGATGAAGAATTTGCGAAGGTTAGGGATGTGCCCTTTTATATCCTTATATTTGACGATCATATCGTCCACGTATACCTCCACCTCTTTATGCATCATGTCATGTAGCAAAGTAGTTGCAGTGCGTTGGTACGTAGCCCCAGCATTGATTAGCCCGAATGGCATAACAGTATAGCAGTATGTGCCTCACTGAGTGATGAAGGCTGTCAAGTGCATATCATCTTTGGCCATTTTTATTTGGTTATACCCTACATACCCGTCCATGAAGGATAACAACGCGTGATCTGCTGTATTATCTACCAATATATCAATGTGTGGTAGAGAGAAGTCGTCTTTAGGACTCGCTTTGTTCAAGTATCTTAAATCAACACAAACCCAGATTCGCCCATCCTTTTGGGTACGGGGACTATATTAGCCACCCAGTCTAAATAATCAAAAACTTTGATGTATCCGGCTTTGAATTGCTTATCGACTTCTTCTTTAATCTTAAGAGCCCAATCCGTCCTCATCCGACGAAGCTTCTGTTTTACAGGTTTGAAGCCTGGCTTAATTGGAATGCGATGTTCTGCAATATCCCTGTCGATCCCAGGCATGTCCTTGTAATACCAAACGAAGACGCCTTTGAACTCGTGTAGGATGTCGATGAAATTGGCCCTTTCAGTTGGGTCTAGGGTCGTCCTTATCCTAAGTTATTGGGGTTCTAATTCCATTACTACGTTGATAGGTTTTATGTTTTCTATGACTGGTACCCCCTCCCCCCCTTCGAGTATTTCTTTAATTATATAGGGAGGTAATTCGATTGAGTCTGGGTCAGGATCATCCTCGTTATCATCGTAAACAGAATTGCATTTAGAATAACATAAGGAGTAAGCAGAATTAGATTTATTCATATTAAATTTTGATAATAGCTGAAACAAAGAAGCCATCTGCGTGGAAGTCAGTGGCGGTAAAGGGACAGTTACTGGGACATTCCCCAAGCTACTGTTACTGGGCGATACTATGCTAGGAGAAACAACAGGGTGGGGAGTGACGTTAGGGGGAGACTCTCTAGTGACTTCTCTAGACTTAGATTCCGACTCCAACTCTGATTCCGACTTTGACTCGAATTCATCGTCTTCGGTTCTGCTTTGAACATCTCCCCCTCTCCAGTAGTGACCTTGAAGAGTTTTCCTTGATTGTTGGTCCACTTGATCGACTTTATCCATCCTTTCTGCTGATTTGCGTTGGTGTCAGTGATCAGTGTTTTAGGGTTGAAATGGTCGTCTTGAAGTATCATGGTAATGATCTCATCCTGTGCTGCCTTGACGAATCGATCCTCCCCAAATAGAAGGCTAACAACCTGTTCGTCGAGACAAGGTATCTGACGAGTTTTGACGGTAGGAACCGTTTCTGGAGGAATGACGTAGCAATCGTGGAAAACCTCGATTCCAGCTAGTTGATTGCCTCTGTACCACCAAGGTTTGGTAAATCCATGAAAATATTCACAATCCTCTTCCCTGACGAAGTACCCATTTAGTGTAGGGAGATAGGGTTATATTTGGATTCCCTTACTTTTGCGATTCTGAAATTGAGTAAGCATTTCGAAGGTTTCAGCCTTCGTGGGCTTGTAACCCAAGCCTAGTGGTATCTTTTGGGAGTTACCTTCCTTAAAAGGTGTAAAGGTACTCTCTGGTAGGGTTTGGTGGCATTCTTGGGAAGTATCCCTGGGATTTGAGTATGTGGTTGTGTAGATACCCGTATCCGTCGATATTGGAATTTATTGAGAACCCGACAAACACCCGATGATGATAGAACACATGTACTCCTTTAGTTGTCATTGTCATTATTTGGAGCTCGTTTTACGATGTAGAATGGGCGTCGTCGATGAAGTATTTTATTAATTTAAATGATATTTGAATTAATGTTTTTTAAGTGAATTCATTTTATTAATTTAAATGATATTTAAATTAAAGCTTTTTTAGAATTTATTTTCTCAAGTTTATTTTATTGAAAATAAAATAAATATTTGATTTGAAAAATCATTTTATGAGTATATTTGATTTGAAAAATCATTTATTTTAATGTGTTAATTGATTTGAAAAATCGATTTAAAAATCGAAAAGAACTCGTTTCAACCACATGTTTTTGAGCTCGATTTTAGCTCGGTTTTTGAGCCCGTTTTCTTTACGAGTTGGCACGAACATCGAGTACACTAATCAACCTAAGCCTCTACCCATCCACCCCAGTTCGAACCCCATAACCATGACCCAAATCCCGTCCCAAATCACCCCCAACAGCCCGCAAAAACACGAAGCAGCCCCCCCTGTTTTGCAGCTCAATCCCGAGCCCAAAACCCGCTCCAAATACCACCAAAACCCGTGCCCATTAACCCTAACCCATACCCTAATATCCTACCCATATTACCTTACCTTAACCACCAAGAAAACCCCCCATACGAACCCTAGAAAACCTCCCAAAAGCTGCTGGACAGCAGCTATGCTCAGTCGAGCCCGTCTGCCTCTCCTCTCCTTTACCCTACTTTAACTCCTTATAAATACCCACCCTTCACCATACATTCATTCCTATAAGTTTTATATACATCCTACCTTCACTCACAAGCTTTAAACCTCAGAAAAAAACCCTAATTGCCTCTCAAAAACCCTCCACAAAACCGACATCCAAACTGAAACAGTTTGTGTGTCCTCTTCGAAAAACAATTCGTTCCTCCTTCAAACCTCCATCAAAACTCGAGTTTCTTGTTACTAATTAACCATATAACATCCGTCTACACATTAGACAAAGATTTACGAGCCAAATTGCCCTTGAGAGTACACGAAATCCCTCGAAAAACAGAGTGTTATACACTCTGTTTTCGCGGTTTGTTCCTGTCTGTCCAGTTCTGTTTGTGCTCGTTTTTCGTGCCAAATAACTCAAAACGAGCAGGGGTTGCTTAAAGATCTCTGTTCTCCTCTCTTTCTAGTTTTCAAAACATCTTTTAAATCGAATTTTCATCGTGAAACGAGGGAGAAATCGCTGTTTGAAAGTTGCTGTCCAGATTCGATAAAAACGCGTGTTTGCTTTGTTTCTTCGTCGACGACGGCCTCTCGAGATAAAATCTACCATCGATTAGGACCCAAGACGGTGTCAACGATACATGTAGGTTGAGGGTGGATCAAATCCTCCTCTTTCTCCCTTTTATTTCGTTTTTTTATGTTTGTTTTTTATAGTTTGTTTTTATTCGTTTATCGTTTTTGTTTATCGATTGTTTAATTAACTATGAAACTAGTTTAGTCCGAGTATGAGTTAAAGTACCACCATGAACACCCGCGTTGACTTGAGATGGGAAAGAAACCGCTACATCAGTCGGTCGTACACCCCCGTCTCATTTACATATCCTCGTGTTCAAGGTAGGACATAAATAAAACGAACTTCTAACTTCGCTCCTCGTTTTTGACCCTTTGTTTGTTTCGGCCAATTCGACACACCCTAGGGCCATTCACATGTTAGTATGACCTCTGATTGTTAACATATGACTTATTTAGGCGACATTCGATCATTTAAAAAACCTAATTAGACATGTTAGGGTGCTTCGACATAGCTTTTAAAATCAATCGACAATCCTGTAACTTAAATTGAATGCATCTCTCTCTTTCACCTAATTTCTCGCTAGTATAAGAGTGCGTGATTAGCACCTTCTTATTAACACTCGATGAGTTAAATTAATTAGCGAATTTGACCTAATTTGACCCCTTTAGGCCGTGTAGAATGCGCGTTTGCAAGGTATCTTTTCAAATCGATCAACGTCGTTTCTAACTTGTTTTCTAATTTGTTTCGAGCTCGTTTCGCAATCAATTGATCTAACTAATGTACCTGACCTAGGACCTAGGGTAGCCGTGTTTGGTTTGGCCGTGATTTGGCCGTATCCTTTGATCTTTCTTGTTTCGTTTGTTTTGCATCGTTTGTTCTTTATTGTTTTGTCGCTTGTAATTTATCGTTTGTTCATCGAGTTGTAATTTTCAAGTTAGCTTTCTTTTATCGAGTCAAAACCCTTTCCAAAAACCTTAGTCTTGTTTGGTCAGATGGTTGTGCCCCAATGCATGTAGGAGCGTAGTAAATCGCATGTTGTTTAAAGCAACATGGCCCGATTTATGCTAATGCATGCTTTGGTGTGTGACCCAATGTCTAATTCGATAAGATTAAGTGAAAGCACGCATTACGAGGAGTGACCCAAGGCCGTGAGTCATGTAGGCCATGAGTCACCCCTTTGTGCACGTTTTCCTAGGCCGAATGGCCATGTGTCGTGTATGGTGTCGTATGTAGCAATTGTATTTAGATCGAGTTGTATCTTTGATTTATTGTTGTGTCGGCATGAAATGCCTGGTTTGTAATAGGTAGATCCCACGGCTCCCCCATTCCCCCTTAAGCCTTGTTTGCTTTGTTTTGTATGTTGTTAGATTAATCAACCCACATGCTAAATTACAACTTTGACAAAGTTAGTTTAGTTGCATCTAAAACGACATAGAAATTGTTGTCACATGTTAGGGTTTAAAACGATGTTTGCATATCATATATCGTAGTAGCTATGACCTTGTTTGAAATCCGACACTTGACTTAGTAGAGGCCGTTATTGACGGGCGGGGTTAGGTGTCCTTATGGGCTTCCTAACACGTACCCTCACCCCTTACTCAAGATCTATGGTTTGTGGATCCGTCTAAATACCATTGGATTACGAGAGTCATTCAAATCGAGTGATATAGGGTACAAGTCTTTATCTTTAATCATTCGTAGTCGATTGGCTTTATGCTTTTCGATGAAAGGTGTAAAGTTGACTTGAACGGTTCCAAGTTCCCAAAAAACTTGGTGGCGACTCTAATTTGTCTTAATTCGATTCGAAAGAACCTCGAGTCGATTATGCCTAGTGTGGATCCCGCGGACGCAGTTCCCGAGGGCCTTGTCCACAGTTTGGCGACTCCGCTGGGGAAAAGAGGACTAGTTACACTTTGTTTCTAGGGTCTTTTCCTCCGAGGTGAAACTTGAAAAGAAAGTATTGGAAAGTAAAACATTACTCATAGTGCTACGATTCATGCATAAACCCTTAAGGACTTGCCCGGGCCGTCCCAGCGTTTCTTTGTGATGCGTGGGGGGCGACGTCCCACTATGCTAGGAAGCTGCACATTGCTCGCTTCCACTTCACCTCGCGTGGTTCTTGATGGTGGGGACGCTCTTCTAGGTACTTTACCTTAAGGCCCTTGCTCTATAAGACCGCAAAAGGATGGAGGGCACAGACCTTCTTGTAGAAGACTTGCCGAGACTTAGAGATGTCTAGGAGCATACATCCTTATAACATGCGAATGACAATGTGCAAGTTGTTTCCCGAGTCTTTTCAAAATTTTCCATGTCCATTTCAAAACCGAACTTTTGAACAACTTACTTTCAAAATTAGCATGGTTTTAAAAACGCGGAATGCTGCCCAAATAGGACTAGAAATTTCGGCCAAAACAAGCTTTTATAGTAGGCATCTTTGCCCATTTCAAATCTCATTTTTCAAATCGATCATTCGTTTTTCAAAATCAATCCAAAATGCCTCTCGAATCTTAACCAAGCATGAAATGCGTCGAGTCGTGTCCGGGTCATGGCCGTGTTAGGCCGGGTGTGTTTCGTTCTAAGAGTCTAGAACATGACCCTGTTGGGTCACCCAAGCTCACCTCTTGGGCTTTGAGTCATGTTGGTCGACCATTTGGTCTAGGATAGTCCACGGACACGTCCAAGCTAGGCCCTTTAGGACGTTTCACCCGAACCTAAGGACTATGTTGGTCCAATCACGGGTTTAGTCACACCGAGTCCGGTTTAGAGTCGTCTTTATGACGAGTTTGAGTCATGTCGTTTTGCCGAGTCTAAAATGAACCAAGGTCTAAATCCAACCGTGAGTCGAACCTTTGGTTAGTCAGTCTCAAGTCGAGTCTTTGTTTGAGTCAAGTTGGGGTCGTGTCCTTAAGTGTGCAGGGGCTCTTACTTTAAATATTGACTCAGTACGGGGTTTTCTTGTAGAAAGGCCGCCAAAAACCCGACGTCAAGCAATGGAAGATGTTGTTAACAAGCTCACTGAGGCCGTGAACCTCATGATGACCCGAATGGATGCAATCGAATCTAAGCTGGGTGAAGATTCCCCTCCACCTCTGACTGATTTGGAGAAACGGTTCAAGTTCATCGAAGACCGTTTGAAACTCTCCCAGGGGAAGAACATTCACTATGAGAATGCTAGGGCCTATGCCCCAGTTCAGGATAAGTTGCCCACAAACATGGTACTCACTGATATCCCAAAGTTTAAGGGCACAGAAGATCCAGTCCACCATGTTAAGGCCTATAAGGGGTACTTAGCACTGAAGGGAGTACCTGCTGACATGCTCTCTGAAATTTTCGCTCAATCTCTGGATGAACACCCGAAGGCGTGGTTCTACAATCTGGACCTTAAGAACTTCCCCACTTTCGAAGATATTACGGTGGAGTTCTGCAAGCACTATGCTGATAATGTCGAGATTCAAACCAACATAAGAATATTGGAGGTGATGACACAGAAAGAAAAAGAAGGTTTTACTAAATTCCTTGCAAGATGGCGCGCTGAAAGCGTGAAATTAGCCAAGAAGCCTGATGAAGTTGAAATGGTAGATAAGTTCGTGAAGAATCTACGACCTGTTTACCGCAATGCTCTAAAATACCAGAATTTCGGTTCTTTCAAAGAATTGATAAGAATCGGGATAAAGGTAGAAGATGATGTCATAAGGGCAGAGGCTGAAAAGCCGAAAGGGTACCAAAGGGCCTCATCGTCTAAGGCCAAGGCACCAGCAACGACCCATATTGATGAAGCCATCAATCTCTTAGAAGGGCAATCGAAGAAGTCGCAGCGCCAAACACCTAGGGCATTCACCGATATCGGATGCACTTATACATACGCTCTCCAAAGGCTCATAGCCCAAGGAAAGCTGAAGCCTATTGGTCCAACTCCGGACCCTCCCGCTGATCAACAAGGTAAATGGTATAAACCAAATGCCTACTGTGCTTTCCATCAAGGGAAGGGACACGATACAGAAAGGTGCTTTAGACTGAAGCACGAAATCCAAGACATGATCGAGAATGGAACACTCCCGATCCCAACTGTTAAACCCAATAACATCACCAATCCATTCGGCGATCACACTAACTTTGTTTCTGTCGAAGACAATGTCGATTATTCCCATCTTATCCGCCCATGTCACTTGAAAGAGGTGTTTATTGGGAAAATATTTGTGGATTGCTGTGAATTCTTGCCAAACCCGAAGAATGAAATTCAAATCGGGAGTCTCGCTCTAGAATGTACTCCTCTCATTAACGAAGTTAATAAAAGACAATTCGATTTACCAACCTTCATCACTGGCGTAGATCCTCAGAGGACTACCTCGGGATGGAGACCGATCATCAAAGGGATCGTGGACAAGAGCCGAGCATCTAAGCTGACAGCTGAACAAGAGAAAGCTCAAGACCAGATTTGAAAATTATGAGTCGGGATCTGTTTTCTTATCTTAGTCAAGTCGAGTCTAGGACTTTATTTTCTTGAATTTGAGTCGTTTGTTCCACGATGTCCTAGGGTGTGTCCTAGGAATCGTTCTTTCGAGTCTGCTAAGCATTTGTCATTCCAATAAAAGTTGCAGTTTCCTTTTCAAATATGTCTTGTTTCCAATCCTCAATCATTCCGAAACATGATAAAACGCACAACACACTCAAAGGAATCCCTGGGGTAGAAATATGTCATGTTTCAAAATGTAAGGTACACTAGGATCCCGTGTTTGATTCATTTACCTATTCCATGTCTGGTGGTAGAAAACCTCCATCTGAACCAATGTTTGTGACAAGCTTTTAGATGATTCTATGACAAACCCGGACTAGCTCCTTGTTTCCCCTATCGATGATGGAAGGCAAGCCTTTTCCCCGACAAAATCATCCCATCTCGAAGAGAGAAGATATCAACCCGTTCTAATAAGGAATTGTTAGTTCCTACCCAAATTAGTTGGCGAAGCCCAGTTTTCAAGGTGTGTCCATTTATGACTAAGAGAATGAATAGAAGATCATTTTCAAAGAGAGAAAAAAAAAAGGTGAAAAAGATTGAAAAAATGAGAAAAAGAGAAAAATTGGAAAAATGAAAAAAAATGAAAAAAAAAAGAAAAATGAAAAAAGATGAAAGAAAAAGAAAAAAGAAAAAAGATGTTGAAGTTATTGCGGAATGCTTTTTGGTTGAATGTCGAAGTTACGGAAGCCAGAAGTCAAGTCAAGTACCCATAGTTGAAGTTCAATGGGCGAAGCCCAAAAGCGTAAGTAGTGACCTCTTTACTCTCTAAGTCCTTCCTGAGACGGTTACAAGGGGATAGTCAGGAATTTTGAGAATCATTCCGCTTGTGCTGTTACACCCAGCCTTTAGGGTCCAGATATGGAGATTTGAACCCACATTGTTTTCCAACCCATTTGCACTCGGATTTCATCAAAACCGAGACACCTTTTCCAACCACGATGTAAGCCATAACCCGTTAGCCTTAGAACCACAAAGCGAACCTTCAGAATGATGGTTTACCTTACGAACCTTTTTTTACCAAGCTCCACATCCCAAAGAATCAAAACTTTTTGTACCAACCCTAGACACGGGATACAATGGTACCTTTACAGGCTAGAATGGGATATGACATGATACCTTAGGTGAAACCTTCGAGTGTGTACACACAATCAAAATGCCATGTTTATGAACCATGATCGAACTACGTCGGATTTGATTTCGCTTCACGCGAATACGTAGGCAGTCCTTCAGATTAAAGGATTCAATCCACTCATCAACCAAGTTGTCATCTTGTCGGTTTCTTACGGGTCTTAACCAAGTACAAATGAAGCCACCTTTGTTTGAGTTGGTCTTAGTACTCGATGTAGGCTAGGATAAGGATATAGGTTCAGATAAGTAGTGTCAAGTCTCGGAATGAGCTTTATCTAACGGTTTAGGCAAAGATGTTGAGTCACATAGATGTGAGTTTGTGTTGGGAACAGAAAATACGAAAAACCCGCTGAAAAGAAAGAAGGCGTGGAAGAAAAATAGTAAAAGCCCGCTGAAAAGAAAGAAGGCGGTGGCAAGAAATGATGAAAACTCGCTGAAAAGAAAGGAGGCGAGGAGAAGAGTGACAGAATGTTCCCAACAAAAGTCATGTGTGATGTCTAAGTGTTCTCATAAAATCAGTCTGTGTTTAGTGTCGGGCGAAGCCAACGTTGTTGCTCTGTGAGTTTAATCCACCTTGTCAATGCCAAGTGATCTTGATTCCCATGTGCCCTCGGGAGCACGACCATGCTGTACGATATCTCCGTCCCAAGTTCGACGACCTTGTGATTCTCATTTGCCATCTTTTGGCGCCGGATTGGCCAATTTACATTTTTACCCCCAACAAGTCAATATTTGAATTAAAACCCGTGCACACTTACGGTTTTATTTTCCTTTTTTGTTTTACGGTAGCGGGCTACGCCCACGTTGTTTGCAAGTCATACAGAGTGTCTGAGTTGTATTTTGTGCTCACCCGTCAAGGTTCGATTTCAAAAAATTTCAAAATTTCAAATTTCAAAATTTCAAAATCTTTTTGCGAATTATGGATAGATGATCCAAGTAGTGGTACATTTCAAGTCAAGGTTCAAATCTCAAAGTTCAAAATCAAATTTTGGGTCGACAACCCAACATCCAAATGATTCGTTTCAAATTCAAATTTCGGGTCGATGGCCCAACATCATAAGTGATGTCAAATTCAAAATTTGGGGCGATGGCCCAATTATTCAAAATCCTCAACAGGTTCAAATTTCGGGCCGATGACCCAGTCTTTCAAATTCAATTTCAGGTCGACGACCCAGCATTCCAACACTTCAACTTCAAACCTCGGGTCGATGGCTCAACATTTCTAAGTGATGACAAATTCAAAATTCGGGTCGATGACCCAATTATTCAAATTTTCAAATTCAATGTTCGGGTCGATGACCCAATCTTTCAAATAATCCAATTTTAAGATCGATGATCCAAATGTGCTTATGTGATGTTTATTGCTCGTACATTTTCTATGTTTCAAATATAGCAGGATATGCTTCAACTGGGGGCTCTAAAGTCTCCGACTTTAGAGCCATCACAAATTGGGGGCTCTGAAGCCGTTGGCTTCAGAGACCATTATCAAGATGTAAAGGATAACATCCACTCAGAATTCAATTCAATACAAGATTATGAAATGGAAGAATTCCGTAGCTGAAAGCAAATGATGAAAGCGGCGGCAACCTCCTTAGAAAGTCCCGTCCCATTTGGGCACCTGCCAGCAGATGATAAGCTTTGGGCAAGTGTCAACAGATGATGAATTTTGGACAAGTGCCAGCAGATGATAAATTTTGGGCAAATGTCAGCAGATAATGAATTTCGGACAGGTGCCAGCAGATGATAAACTTTGGGCATGTGTCAGCAGTTGCCGAACTACGACGCGGGTTTGATTCCGTCAGAAACGGATACGTAGGCGCCTAAGGATAAGGCTCAATCCACCATATATGCAATTTATGGGTCGATGACCAACGATGACAACTTGACACAACAGAAGCAAGAATCAATCCCCAACGAAGTTTCAGGTATGATCTCTTCTTATGGCTGGCGAGCTTATATACGTAAGTCTAATGGACTATAAACGACCCGAAGAATCCTCAGGTCGAGAGGGACCTGGGGTATACTTTGACTTTCGCCTTGTCCAAGCCTCAGTCAAAGTGGGGGCTCTGTAGATACCCGTATCCGTCGATATTGGAATTTATAGAGAACCCGACAAACACCCGATGATGATAGGACACATGTACTCTTTTAGTTGTCATTGTCATTATTTGGAGCTCGTTTTACGATGTAGAATGGGCGTCGTCGATGAAGTATTTTATTAATTTAAATGATATTTGAATTAATGTTTTTTAAGTGAATTCATTTTATTAATTTAAATGATATTTAAATTAAAGCTTTTTTAGAATTTATTTTCTCAAGTTTATTTTATTGAAAATATAATAAATATTTGATTTGAAAAATCATTTTATGAGTATATTTGATTTGAAAAATCATTTATTTTAATGTGTTAATTGATTTGAAAAATCGATTTAAAAATCGAAAAGAACTCGTTTCAACCACATGTTTTTGAGCTCGATTTTAGCTCGGTTTTTGAGCCTGTTTTCTTTACGAGTTGGCACGAACATCGAGTACACTAATCAACCTAAGCCTCTACCCATCCACCCCAGTTCGAACCCCATAACCATGGCCCAAATCCCGTCCCAAATCACCCCCAACAGCCCGCAAAAACACGAAGCAGCCCCCCCTGTTTTGCAGCTCAATCCCGAGCCCAAAACCCGCTCCAAATACCACCAAAACCCGTGCCCATTAACCCTAACCCATACCCTAATATCCTACCCATATTACCTTACCTTAACCACCAAGAAAACCCCCCATACGAACCCTAGAAAACCCCCCAAAAGCTGCTGGACAGCAGCTATGCTCAGCCGAGCCCGTCTGCCTCTCCTCTCCTTTACCCTACTTTAACTCCTTATAAATACCCACCCTTCACCATACATTCATTCCTCTAAGTTCTATATATATCCTACCTTCACTCACAAGCTTTAAACCTCAGAAACAAACCCTAATTGCCTCTCAAAAACCCTCCACAAAACCGACATCCAAACTGAAACAGTTTGTGTGTCCTCTTCGAAAAACAATTCGTTCCTCCTTCAAACCTCCATCAAAACTCGAGTTTCTTGTTCCTAATTAACCATATAACATCCGTCTACACATTAGATAAAGATTTAAGAGCCAAATTGCCCTTGAGAGTACACGAAATCTCTCGAAAAACAGAGTGTTATACACTCTGTTTTTGCGGTTTGTTCCTGTCTGTCCAGTTCTGTTTGTGCTCGTTTTCGTGCCCAATAACTCAAAAAGAGCAGGGGTTGCTTTAAGATCTATGTTCTCCTCTCTTTCTAGTTTTCAAAACATCTTTTAAATCGAATTTTCATCGTGAAACGAGGGAGAAATCGCTGTTTGAAAGTTGCTGTCCAGATTCGATAAAAACGCGTGTTTGCTTTGTTTCTTCGTCGACGACGGCCTCTCGAGATAAAATCTACCATCGATTACGACCCAAGACGGTGTCAACGATACATGTAGGTTGAGGGTTCATCAAATCCTCCTCTTTCTCCCTTTTATTTCGTTTTTTTATGTTTGTTTTTTATAGTTTGTTTTTATTAGTTTATCGTTTTTGTTTATCGATTGTTTAATTAACTATGAAACTAGTTTAGTCCGAGTATGAGTTAAAGTATCACCATGAACACCCGCGTTGACTTGAGATGGGAAAGAAACCGCTACATCAGTCGGTCGTACACCCCCGTCTCATTTACATATCCTCGTGTTCAAGGTAGGACATAAATAAAACGAACTTCTAACTTCGCTCCTCGTTTTTGACCCTTTGTTTGTTTCGGCCAATTCGACACACCCTAGGGCCATTCACATGTTAGTATGACCTCTGATTGTTAACATATGACTTATTTAGGCGACATTCGATCATTTAAATAACCTAATTAGACATGTTAGGGTGCTTCGACATAGCTTTTAAAATCAATCGACAATCCTGTAACTTAAATTGAATGCATCTCTCTCTTTCACCTAATTTCTCGCTAGTATAAGAGTGCGTGATTAGCACCTTCCTATTAACACTCGATGAGTTAAATTAATTAGCGAATTTGACCTAATTTGACCCCTTTTGGCCGTGTAGAATGCGCGTTTTCAAGGTATCTTTTCAAATCGATCAACGTCGTTTCTAACTTGTTTTCTAATTTGTTTCGAGCTCGTTTCGCAATCAATTGATCTAACTAATGAACCTGACCTAGGACCTAGGGTAGCCGTGTTTGGTTTGGCCGTGATTTGGCCGTGTCCTTTGATCTTTCTTGTTTCGTTTGTTTTGCATCGTTTGTTCTTTATTGTTTTGTCGCTTGTAATTTATCGTTTGTTCATCGAGTTGTAATTTTCAAGTTAGCTTTCTTTTATCGAGTCAAAACCCTTTCCAAAAACCTTAGTCTTGTTTGGTCAGATGGTTGTGCCCCAATGCATGTAGGAGCGTAGTAAATCGCATGTTGTTTAAAGCAACATGGCCCGATTTATGCTAATGCATGCTTTGGTGTGTGACTCAATGTCTAATTCGATAAGATTAAGTGAAAGCACGCATTACGAGGAGTGACCCAAGGCCGTGAGTCATGTAGGCCGTGAGTCACCCCTTTGTGCACGTTTTCCTAGGCCGAATGGCCATGTGTCGTGTATGGTGTCGTATGTAGCAATTGTATTTAGATCGAGTTGTATCTTTAATTTATTGTTGTGTCGGCATGAAATGCCTGGTTTGTAATAGGTAGATCCCACATCTCCCCCATTCCCCCTTAAGCCTTGTTTGCTTTGTTTTGTATGTTGTTAGATTAATCAACCCACATGCTAAATTACAACTTTGACAAAGTTAGTTTAGTTGCATCTAAAACGACATAGAAATTGTTGTCACATGTTAGGGTTTAAAACGATGTTTGCATATCATATATCGTAGTAGCTATGACCTTGTTTGAAATCCGACACTTGACTTAGTAGAGGCCGTTATTGACGGGCGGGGTTAGGTGTCCTTATGGGCTTCCTAACACGTACCCTCACCCCTTACTCAAGATCTATGGTTTGTGGATCCGTCTAAATACCATTGGATTACGAGAGTCATTCAAATCGAGTGATATAGGGTACAAGTCTTTACCTTTAATCACTCGTAGTCGATTGGCTTTATGCTTTTCGATGAAAGGTGTAAAGTTGACTTGAACGGTTCCAAGTTCCCAAAAAACTTGGTGGCGACTCTAATTTGTCTTAATTCGATTCGAAAGAACCTCGAGTCGATTATGCCTAGTGTGGATCCCGCGGACGCAGTTCCCGAGGGCCTTGTCCACAGGTTGGCCACTAAGTTGGAGTATGGGTTGAAGTACAAGGGAGCCAGCTCGCTCTCTATAAGGTTTATGATTTGAAATCCTCCAAGCTCGTGCACTGGATCTGTAACTACATGGTTGCTTGACATTTTCTCCATTACGTCCTTGATAGGTGACGAAGGGATCGTTTCTACCTTGCCATCCAGAGGGATATTGATCTTTTGGTGTAAGGTGAATGTCACTGCTTTGGAAGCGTGAATCCAGGGCCTACATAGAAGTATATTGAAAGATACCTCGATGTCCACTATCTGAAAATTAACCTTTCGCTCGATTGGCCCAGTGGCCACAGTAAGGTTAATTAGCCCCACTACTTTACGTCGCGTTCCAACGTATGCCCGAACGCCTTGGTTAGTAGGAGTCCAGTCTGATTCTTCATGCCTAACTTTTATGCTGTCTTTAGTGGTATGACATTGACTGCGGAGCTGATAACAGCAGTTCAGATCCTTGAAGTTGAAATAAAGCCTGCCAAAACTGACTTGTAAAGATGGCATTCCTATCACTTACTATACTTCTAGGACAACCATGAAGCTTAAATACATTGTCCAAGTAAGCCTTGGCCACTTCAATTGCTGTGAAAGGATGGGCTAGAGCCATAAAGCGGGCATACTTGCTCAATCTATCAAGCACAACAAAAATAACTTCCCTCCCTTGAGACTTTGGTAATCCTGTGATGAAATCCATAGAAATATCTAGCCAAACCTCAGAAGGTATAGGCAATGGCTGTAATAGGTCAGGATAAGCTGAATGATCATACTTATTAGCCTGACAAGTGACACACTGCCTGACAAAATGACTTATGTTTTTAGTCATACCTCTCCACACAAATAATGTCTTCACCCTTCTAGTACTAGCATCCCTCCCTGAATCTCCACTCTGAGGTGCACTGTGAAGCCATTCTAGAATTTTATTCCTCAAGGTCATGTCAGGACCAACCACAATCATGTCCTTCTTCTGAATTAATCCATTAATCAACTGGTATGAAACGACAACTGAAGGATCACTCTGTAATTGTTCCTTCAAATTGCTTAAAAAGACATCAAGGTCATAAATCTTCTGAATTAATTATGGTAAATCAGACTGAGCATCAGATAAGGCTAAGCATAACAATTCACTCCCAGGGAGCCTTGACAATGCATCTGCAGCTAGGTTTTCTTTCCAATACCTATAATGAATTTCATAGTCAAACCCCATGAGCTTAGACAACCAAAATTGCTGAAAGGGTGTAGAAATCTTCTGTTGTAAAAGCCATTTGAGACTTTTTTTATCAGTTTTAATCAAAAACCTCTGGCCTGTAAGATATTGTTCCCATTTTTGTACAACAAAGACAATAGCCAATAGCTCCTTCTCATATACTGGCAACTTCTGCCATTTTGGACTGAGTGTCTTGCTTATGAAGGCTAATGGGTGTCCATCCGGCATGAGTACAGCTCCAATGCCATTATTAGAAGCACCAGTTTCTACAACAAATGTCTTGCTAAAATTTAGAACAGCTAGAACTGGAGCACTGCTAAAAGCAGTTTTAAGGTGCTGAAATGCAATTGTAGCTACTGTACTCCATCTGAACTCCCCTTTCCTTAGTAACTGAGTAAGTAGTTGACTAATGACTGCATAAACTTTCACAAACTTCTTGTAATAGCCTGCTAATCCCAAAAAAACTTCTTAATTCTTTGACAGACTTTGGCTCAGGCTAGTTTATCACTGCCAAAACTTTAGAAGAGTCAGTCTCTACTCCACTTCCAGAAATAAAATGCCTCAGATATTCCACCTTGCTAATAGCAAAAGAACACTTACCACTCTTCGCAAATAATTTGTTCAGTTTCATCAACTCAAATACAGCATTCAAATGTTGTCAGTGTTCTTCCAAAGAGGGACTGTAAACTAGTATATCATAAAAAAAAAAAAAAAAAAGTACACATTTCCTCAATAAAGGCTTGAACATAGTGTTCATCCAATTTTGAAAAGTGGCAGGTGCATTTGTTAAACCAAAAGGGATAACAAGAAACTCATAATGGCCAACATGAGTTTTAAATGTAGTTTTAAAAACATCAGTATCATGTACTCTTAGCTGGTGGTACCCTGCCCTAAGGTCTAGTTTGGAAAAAACCTGAGACCCAGCCAGTTCATCAATAAGCTCATCCATCACAGATATAAGAAACTTGTCCTTTACAGTCCTCTTGTTGAGTTCCCTGTAATCAACACACAACCGCCATGATCCATCTTTTTTGCCCACCAAAATCACTGGAGAAGTAAAGAGACTACAACTAGGTTGAACAATCTCCTGATCTAACATCTCCTCTACCAACTTTTCAATGATATCCCTTTGTTTAAGAGGATACCTATATGGCCTAATGTTAACAGGCTGCGCATCCTCCATTAGTGGAATTCTATGATCATACACTCCTCTACTACTTGGGGGAAGACTAGTAGGCTCTTCAAAGAGGTCCTTGTATTGTTGTAACAAGTTTCTCAACTCTGCAGGTTGATCTTTGTCCCCATTAATTTGTTGGGTACAACATAATATCTGTGAATTATCCTCTTCTTTAGGACTTAATTGCAGGAAATAAAATTATGCAGCATTATTTAGTAGTTTTGACGTTGGGTGAACTGTTTTGACCTTTTGAGGGGGTAATCCTCTCAACACATGTCTCATGTCCATGTAATTGAATTCTATATTCAAGTTCTTAAAATTACAGCTGACTGTCCTTATGGTACTTAGCCATTGTACACCTAGAACCATATCACACCCTCCCAATGAAATAATCAGCACATCAGTCACAAACTGAGTGTTTTGTAGCTGCCAAGAGAACTGTTTACTCATGAGTTGACAGGGAAATTGACTACCATCTGCAACTATCACTGATTGTGGTTCAATACAATCCAATTTACATCCTAATTTCACAACCATCTCTTGGTCTAGAAAGTTGTGTGTACTCCCAGAGTCAATCAGTATATGAATATCCTTCTTTCCAACATAGCCTGTCACTCTCATGGTTTGAAACCCTGGACTGCCAGATAAAGCATTCATTGAAATGCATGGGACAGTTCCCACCATCTCATAGCCCAAATCTGACTCTTCCACCTCCTCCACTAGATTAATGTCTTCCTGCTCATCATCTTCCCCCCCCCCCCTATCTCAATTGCAAACATTTGATTTCCTTTAAATTTGCAGTTATGGTTTCTGTCAAATGGTTCATTACAGAAATATCATTCCCCTTTTTTCTGCTTTTATGCCCTCTCAGCTGCACTAATGAATCTAGTGGGTCTTTGGGAGTTATTTGGCAAGGACTAAGTACTATTTGAGGATGGAGTGGGTAATAGTCCTTTAGAAGAAGATTTGTTGGCAAAAGAGCTTTGAAATGAGGCAGTCTTTGTAATGGAGGCAGTATTTTGTGTAAAACTTCTTGGGGTATATTTTGTGACAGACAAAGACTCCTCTTGCAGTCGAGCATGTTCAACTACAGATGCAAGAGTTCCTGGTTTGAAAGCTTTGACAAATGGTTTCAAAGAAGGTTTCAATCACTAATGAAACTATCAAGAAAATATTGTTAAGGTAATAAAGGGTTTCTTTGCATCATTAATCCTTTAAGTTCTCAGATGCATCCAAGTAATCATCAATGGAACCAGTTTGATGCAACTTATTAAACTCCTCAACTACATTTCCAGGAATTTCCTCCTTAAATCGTGCACACAAATCAACTATGAATTCATCACAATCAACATGTCGCCTAATGAGTTATATAGCTATTAAACCAAGATTCAACTCTACCAATCATATACATACTAGCCAAATCAACACGTTGTTCATCGTGAATTTTACACAATTTGAAGTATTTCGGACATTTCTTCATCCAAATTCTAGGATTAACGCCATCAAAAGAAGGAAAATCAAGCTTTGGAGTAAACTTGAGATGATTTCTATTACCTCGATGAGAGGATTCACCATCTTCAAACCCATTTTCTCGAGGAGTAGGACCTTTTCCCTGTTCTTGCGCCTTCAACAATGTCATAATCTCCCCCAAGAACCGAAGTCTGTTGCTCTAATTTCTCCTTTAAAGTCGAAATTCGTCCCTCTATGCCTGATTTTAATTGTTAAACTGTCAATTTTCTGGTTGCAGGTGCCAGTTTAGGGTTTGCAAATTTGGGGAAAAATTTGTGTAGAATTTGCGGAAGCTAAATCAAAGGATCAATGGATTGATACCAATGATACAGTCTACAGGAAGTTGCTCTAATGAAATGGAAAAGAGAGAACTTCGAGAAGATTGTACAATTTTATTAACAAAGAAAGAATTGAGAGATAAGAAATGAAAGGAAAGATTGAATATTGTATTAAGATTCTTGAATAAAGGATTGAATGAATTACAAATGAGGGAAATTAGCTTTTATATTACAATTTCCAGCTAATTTCAGCTAACTACCTAACTAATTGACAGCTCATTTCTAAATACATGTAATCACTTTTGGCGCTAAATTGCAAATTTATTCTGCACCAGAAAAGCTGAAAAAGTGTAGAGTGAAAATTGATGAAAACTCATTGATACAAATGCTCTAAATCTGATCCCTGCAGTGACGGTATGCCATCTCAACCATTATAAAACTCGGCCGATAACAATTTATATCCGACCCTCTGAAATGTTGTACCCCGTATACGTCAATCATCAAGGAAGCTGCAAACCCAGTATCTTATACTTGCTCTATCCCAGTGCCCAGTGGGAGTAGTTTAGGAAATAAAGTAAGTCCATGTAGATGAATGATTAAGGCAAGCCCTAGAAGAGTAAACCAATTTATGCTAGTTTTGTTTCATTTAATTCATCATTCTGCATCTTCCAAGTTTTCCTCCTCTTCCTATCACAAATCACTATACACCTGTGCCCTTATGCAAATGGATTTCTCCAGGTATTTCAAATTACTTGTATGGTTTCCAGTTTTCTTTTGCTAATAGATTGCATCGATCAACTCCTAATTGATGCTACTAGAATCGCTATTGTTTACTACTGCCTTTTGTTTTATTCCTAATTTCATTGATTACAAGGGATAGTAGCCCCTCGTTCTATCACTGATAGGAGTGAAGGGGACGGAAGTAAAAAGGAGAATGAAACAATGATGTTTCCCTTCAAAATTCTTTCCACTATTGGAACGATGTTAATTTAGCCTCTTAAGTGTGAAAAATGGATTGGCTCCAAATTGCTTGGCTAAATGTACAAAGAGTGAAACGCACGAGCATATGTCGAATATATGATCACTCGCCTTTCCTTGATGCCAATAGGCTTCTACTATCTAGCACTGTCCCCTTTAAATTCCTTCTACTTATGTTAAGGCTGTCTAATATAATGGAATAAAGCAAATTGGCCGACTAAACTATTGCACTTATGTGATTTTACCCTTGTAGAAGCTTCTCTGACCATAATCTTTTTAATGTAATAACATGGCTAGACTATCAGACGAGGCTTGGACAATGGTGGGAAAGAAAGGGAACCAATTTATCTTGAATGACAGACCCTTCTACTTCAATGGGTTCAATACCTACTGGCTGATGGTATTTGCTTCTGATCTGTCGGCTCGAAGTAAAGTCACTCAGCTCTTCCAACAAGCATCTTCTGTTGGTCTGACAGTCTGCAGGACATGGGCTTTTAATGATGGCCAATGGTGTGCTTTGCAAAAATCACCATCTCTATACGATGAGCATGTTTTCAAGGTAAAATTTCAATGTTACATATACTCTTATACTCGTATGATGCATATGATTTTTAAAATTATCTTACTAGTTACAGAATGTTGTTGAGGTTTTGTGTCCACTGACATTCAGGGTCTGGATTTTGTTGTGAGTGAAGCAAAGAAGCACAAGATCAGGCTGATTTTGTCACTAGTGAACAACTGGAATGACTATGGTGGCAAAGCACAGTATGTCAAATGGGGCAAACAGGCTGGCTTAAATTTGAGCTCTGACGACGATTTCTTTTCAGATTCTACTCTCAAGACCTATTACAAAAATCATGTCAAGGCAAGTTGTACAAGTTTTAATAGAACAAATTAAATAGACCATAACTCTTGAACCTCTCTTACTTCTCATATTCGTTTTGGTTGTGTGTTTCTTGTTGCCAAACCATGAAATGGAGACACTTCATTTTAGGCTAAAAACTTGAAACGTTTTCGCAAAGTTGTACTGTCACTTCTAGACAATAGGAGATTCCGGTAGTTATTTACGGGGTCTTAAATTAATATTGTTATTATACAAAATGTACATTAATGTTTTTAGCATAAAAATGTCAAAATGCACATAAATATAGCTGTACAGTGACCGGAGATCCATTCACTGCACCATGCATGATGCATTTACCTTTGCCTATAGCTTTGTTTGAGTAATAGTCTTTCACAAGCTTCGTATTCCTCCTTTAATCTGTATTGTGACTGCAGACAGTACTAAACAGAGTCAATACATATACTAAGGTTGCATACAAGGATGATCCAACTATTTTGGCTTGGGAGCTGATGAATGAGCCCCAATGCACATCTGATTCCTCTGGAGATAAATTGCAGGTTTGATCCCTTCACCAGTTTCAGTTTTAGGATAAGCATAACCTGTCAGACTCAGATTGATGTTGATAAAGAATATTTTATAAATCATAATTTTCCTGTTTAATAGGCTTGGATAGAAGAAATGGCTGTCTATGTGAAGAGCTTTGATACAAACCACTTGCTTGTAGTTGGCTTGGAGGGGTTTTATGGTCCCTCAACTCCTGAGAGGACTCAGTTCAATCCAAACACATACGCTACGCAAGTAGGAACCGACTTTATTAGGAATCATCAGGTCCTTGGAGTTGATTTTGCTTCGGTTCACATTTATGCAGACTCTTGGTAAGTGAAAGTAGGTGAGATGGGATAAAACAGATGTGGTTAACTTGCAACAATGCCTCATCTAAAACAGAATTAACAGAAGCGTATAGTCTTATTGTTTGTTAGTAACTACTCTTTAAGCGAGTTTTGGGAAAGAGTGTCCTATGGTAGAATGTGGTGAGCTTTTAAGATTTTAAGGTGTGACTTCTCAACTTGAAACATTTAAATCTTTCCCCGCGATTACACTAGTGTGTAGGTCTATTGTTTGTTACTTATTTCGCTTTTGATGAGGCCTAAGGCCCTGTTCTTATCTAATCAATCGAATCGAACTTATAGGATTCAAGAACTTATATGATCGAACTGGGATGAACTTAGAACTTATAGGATCGAATCGAATCTGTACTAAACTAAACTGAACATATAGGATTTGAAGTGAACTTAAATTAAGTGACGTATAGGATCTGAATCGAATCGAATCGAATCGAATCAATCGAATCAATCGAATCGAATCGAATCGAATCGAATCGAATCAATCGAATCAATCGAATCGAATCGAATCGAATCGAATCAATCGAATCAATCGAATCGAATCGAATCAATCGAATCGAATCAATCGAATCAATCAATCGAATCGAATCGAATCGAATCGAATCGAATCGAATCGAATCAATCAATCGAATCAATCGAATCGAATCGAATCGAATCGAATCAATCGAATCGAATCGAATCAATCAATCGAATCGAATCAATCGAATCAATCAATCGAATCGAATCGAATCGAATCGAATCGAATCGAATCGAATCGAATCGAATCAATCGAATCAATCAATCGAATCAATCGAATCGAATCGAATCGAATCAATCGAATCGAATCGAATCGAATCGAATCGAATCAATCGAATCGAATCGAATTATAGGATTCGAACTTAACTTAACTTAAATTAAGTGACTTTAAGTCCAAAAGAATGGGCCTAAGTTCACCCCCATAATCTTCAATATTTACTCCGTTTTGATGTATGACTGCCTTACCCAAATGTGTAATTCCATTGGTTGTTACTCATTGTTTTAGTTTAAAAAGGCGCGCCTCGAGCGTACTTATGCCCAGCACTTGGTGAGACAAGAGCTAAAATGTCTCAGTGCGCCATATAGATCAGCTGTGTCCAGCAACGCGCAATACACTGCATTTTTCAATAGTTTTTTCTTCTATTTCATTTGTTATGGGCTTCTCTTTGGCACATTAGTCCTAACATTTACTTCTTTACATGTTAACCTTTTTTTAAATTCAAAAGTGGGATATATTGTGCAAAACTTTATCTAGAAAAGACAAAGTTGTTTGCAAGAATTGTGCAGTGTCAAAATTGCTTGAGTAAATGGTCTGTCTTGCCTGGATATTTGTCTTACACTTTTGCATACACAACTAATAGTTTTATTCACTGTTCTAAGGATGTCAGAAGCAAATCCTGATGCCCATTTGGAATTTTACAAGTCATGGTTACAATCTCACATAGAAGATGCAGACCAGAAACTCAGGATGCCTGTGGTGTTTTCTGAGTTTGGTGTATCGAGAAAAAATCCCGAGTGCAACTCATGCTACAGAGACGCAACCTTCAAACTGGTATACGAAACTCTGGAGGAATCTGCAAAAAGAGGAGGAAGCGCAGCTGGAAGCCTCATGTGGCAACTGTTTCCTGAAGGCGTAGACCACATGTGTGATGGATATGAAGTAGTGCTCTCCAAATCTGCTTCTTTTTCAGACATTATTGCTCTTCATTCTACACGGATGATGCTTCCTTCACAAGACTTCTGATAGGCTTATCCTAATTCCTATGGTGTGTTATTTGTTACTTCACCAAGGCAATATACTTGTAAATGATCAAATCATCTGAGATTTCTGATTTGTTGAGGACTGATCAGGTGGGAACTCAACGTGAACGCCATGTATTGTACTTTGTTGGGTAATTATAGGACAATACAGTTAGTAGAGCATTTGGACATTGCCTTCCTACATGTATAATTAAACCATTTGTATACAATTGTAAGTTGTATGTTTGTTACGAGAGAGTGATATTAGAACTCAATATCAATATGTAATGTGTACATATCTTCATTTTTTTTCTATATGAAATCATTGCTTTTTGCATATTTTTCATTCGGAAATTACTCAAGGTACCCCTATGGGTTGTCACTTTGTCCATCGTACCCTGTTTTTACCATGGACAAAAAGTGAGATATTATACTCAACAGTACTTGGCGTATTATACTTATTGTTTAAACCATTTTATTGTATTTAACGAAATCCGCTATTTTAAAAAAAATATAGAAACTTTGATTAAAGAGAGCAATTACCTGACTAATGACACTAAATTTCTGCTTTTGTTGGGTTGTTGTTGAGGCGTTTTTAAATAAGGATTTGTGAATTTGTTACGGGGCATTTTGCATTTTCACTTGTATTTAGGAGCATGATTAAGCAAATAAAATGATGATAATGTAAAATTGCAAAGTGGATCAACTTGTGGTCATCTTCACGCTTCACCTCATCAATTAGCTACATCTCTTTGGCAAAATTGGAAAGCGGATCAACCTTATATAATAATCACTGTATAATAATTGAGACACTGACGGACTCAATCATGTGCGACTCTATGCACTCGGTTACTATATCTCAAAGTTATGGTGACACTCAGAGTGCCTCCATTATTCGCAAATTCAACTCTAACTCCACATTTTTACCATCAAGAACAACATTGGGTTGCACAGATTTACTCTCAAAATTGGTCAGGAACCCCACAAACAAAGGACATATTTGTATCAATCAGAGGTATAATTTTTGTGTTGCCTCACCTGAGAAAGTAACAGGGTTACTTAGCTTGACTGAGTCTTGGAAGACTAGGTTGACGACGTCATTGGGTGTAGAGTCGTGTGCTACGTTCAATTTAGCCAATGCTTACAGTAAAGCTTGGCTATGAGGAAATGAACTTGCAGCTAGTTGCCAGACTGAAAGATCAGCCTTTGTCTTTTGAAGTTGTTTCAATAAATGGTCAGCTGATGTATCTTTGCCATCATTTGGTGTGATGACATTTGTGTTAGTAGTTGGACCATTAGCAACTGGTCCACTCGAAGTTTGTCCTTAAGTGACATTTTGATATGGACGTCCCTGTTAGGTTCATTAACCCATTATTAGACTCTTCAAATAGTGAACTAATTAACATGTTAATGTGAGGTCATTAGATCTAGTGCATGCATAACTAAATAAGTGATTAAATGAGAAAAACAATGTCCCTTACATTGTTATATGGCTCAAAAATAAGGGCACAATTAAGGTCACCTTCCTTATTTGTTCTTGAACTTAAATATAATGGATGATCCTCCAAAATCCCAATGTAGAGATCCTGCTTTGATTGCACCCAAGACAAATCCCTTAAACTAATATATTAACTAACTAGATTAATATAGTAGTATCCTTAAATTAATTCTAATAATGTTCTTATTACTACACTAGTAATCTTATATTGTTATTAGAATTTAGATGAACAATCCTTTTATTTTATAAAACTAATTTGGAAAGAAGATGTGAGAGTTGAGCAAGAATGCATGTAAGATCAATGGAGTAGTGTAAAATGAGAACAAATTCTCATTATAAGAGGAGGAAGGGGCCGGGTAGAAGAGGCAAAAATGGCATCTCCTTTTTCCTTTTTATCTTCTCCATATAGTAGGCTTGTAAGACTATGTTTTTTTTTTTTTTTGGTGTAAACCATCCCGTTTAATCCGAATTCGAGCCGGGTAGGACCAGTAGGGTGGTAAAGCTCTCCGTCATGAGATTAACACTGCTGTGTTCCCAAGGCTCGAACACGAGACCTCTGGTTAAGCTAGAACAACTCCTTGCCAGTTGATCTAAGTGCTCAAGGGCGAGTTTGTAAGACTATGCAGTGTAGGTTTTATAATGCCTATATTTTAACCATTAAATAAATCACCCATAATCCACTAATACCTCCATAATTTCGGTCCATATACATAAAATGGACTACCATTTTATTTTGTCAATTTGTCATTTGTCACACAATATGTCACATGTAGTATGTTACATGTTATTAATTAATTTAATGCATATTTATGAAATAAATATCATTTTATAAATTAATTAAATTACATACAACATATTGACTAGTGATTCTTGATCACTTAAATAAAATGGGTCATATTATTATAATTCACAACATATTGTAATTATAATTAACCATTCATTCTTATCTCAATTGTTTCACAAACAATTATCAATTTTAGTAATAAAGTATTTTAATTACTAAAATAAATCTTATTTAATCAAATTAAAATAAGATATAAATATTCCCTCCCACAAATGAATTGTTCAAATTTAAGGAATTGATTAACTTGTATCGTCATACAATTAATCAATTTGTCTATTAAGGGAATTGTCCTATAGGTGTGATCTTAAGGGATCAACTGATCACCACCGTCAAACGACAGTAATGTCAAACTCTAGTTAGCTAATCATTACTGATTAATGTTTATCAGTTGACTATATAAATGAATCATCCCTTGCATATTCTTAATATGAGATTTAAACATGTGATCGCACTATTGTTGAAGACACATACTCCAACAATCTCCCACTTGTCCGAGACAAGTGTGCGTCACTAATTCTCTTGTCCTATTACAATCTCCCACTCAATGCAAGATGTCTCGTATGTCGTACTTGCATTTGATCATATCTTGAGTGGTTTCCTCGATCTGGAGAGTAACTTTCTGACCGGAATTATCTACCGTAGATACCTTCCGAGCGTGGCCACGCATTTTCAGTTCACTACTCCTCGAGTGGCCCTGAGATTTAAATTAACCCTGACAAGGGGGTGGACAATTCCTATCACACTATTCCCTTCGTATAGCCACAGTTCATCATGACCCAAAATACACTCATTTGACTTTAGTTACGACAGTCACAGAGAATAAATTAAAGCCATTCAGAAATTTTTGCCAACTTGGGCGAATAGTCTCTAGTCAAAAGAATTGACTCATAAGAATACTATAGTAGCTCTTGCCACGACCAGGCTTTATGAATTACCAGAACTCTATAAGCGGTCACTGCCCGACAGAGTGTCCCATGCATACAGTCTGTCTATGTGATCGACTAGTCATCCCATATGACTCTATGGCACTTGAACTTGCCATCAATCGCATCACACTCTAGTCACTTTGAGACGTCACCTCCTTCAAGTAACCAGGGGCGAATACTATGTCAATCCAGTTCACTTCAACGGGGTTCAATTTGTCTCAACAACCCATTTGGATATAACAAAGTAATGGATGAGTTTAAAGAAACTCAAACAATAAATGCGATTATCATATATGAATAGTACTATTACTACTTCATATCTTATAATATATAGTGTACCTTTTACACTAGTTGAAATGCAATAAAAGTTTGGCAAGTGGATATACCATATATCCATATATTCCAACTTTATACATTTCTGTTTCCTTCTATTCAATGTTATTTCTAATAACATGAATTTATCTATGTATATGTCTAGTCTTCTTACTAGACTTGGGCTCTTTAACTTGAAAGATGCTCCCACTTTTATCACATAACTTGTGATAAAGTCATTGTAGAGGGATTCACTCTTATTCCCTATGTTGACCATTTTATCACAATTTACTTAGATTCCTTTTGTAGAATTTGCAATAGTCGAAACTAAAATATTTTTCTAGTCTCTTACTCCTAAGTCAATAAAATCAACCTAGGATTTCGATAAATCCTTATAGGTTTGGAAACTAGAGTTTGTGTAACCCTTAAACACATAACTCAGTATATCATCAAAACATATGAACGAATCCTTAATTTTTCTCAAGAATCTCAAAGATGTTCTTTAAGGCTTTCACAAGACCATTATTCGAATTAACTTGTTATTTACTTAATATGCTCCAAGCATATGATTCATCCCAGTATGTGGATTTGTTGTCATACATGATCGTTCTAATGGAGGAAACATTAGCAAACGATTTCATGTGATCAACAACTTAATAGGTTCAGTGAATGACTATGACTCTATCATAGCAATACCATTTTAATCAACATGAATAACTTATTGAACCTTGTTGATGTTAAACAGATACGAAATATCTTATCATCATAAGACTCTCGGTTCTATGCCAATATTCTCTTACATAGATTTGAAAATCTAAAATACATTGCACATTCTCTAAGTCTCCCAATCACTCTTCACAGAAGAGAGCATTGGTACATTATTCTCAATAAGTAATATGTGATCAACATATAAGACATGGGAAAATAATTGTAGCTCCCACTTAACTTCATGTATAAATATGATTCTTCAACAATGTGAATGAAATCATTCTCAATTATCACATGAACGAATAGTATAATCCTTTGATGCTTGCTTAAGACCATTCTAGGATAACTTAAGAAAGCTTTGCATACTATGTTAGGATTCTTAGATCTTAGTCTAAGGTTTTGTGTTCCAAACACATCCTTCTCTAAACTCCCATTTTAGAAAAGCGAATTTTAATATCATTTGCCATTCTTCATCAAAATGAAATATGGCAATTCCTAACATGATTTTATCGTGGTTAACATCTTCATGTCAATCTTTGTTTTTAATTTAAAGAGACGATCGCCTTAAATTAAATCTACTCTTGAGTCAACTTTCGGATTGTAATGCATTGGCTTATATACAACAAAGTCAATTTGGGACTAGGTCATAATATTACTTTCGAAAAGTAACATATTAACAATAAGACATGTGTGCTATACTCCCACTCTATCTCAATAGGTTATAGTTCCATTACTTTCAAAAAGTAACATAATAACTATAAGACATGTTTGTTACAATCTACTCCCACTCTATCTCTTATAAATACACCTATTTTCTTAAGAGATAGCTTTGTGAGTAACAAACATATATGGTGAAGTAATTGATGTTTGTCTAGACCGACGTGTTAGCACATAAAAAGACCAGCTCTATCATGGCACCTTGATTCATGTAATATGCGTGTCTGATCCATGTCATTTGTTAAATAAACTCTATTTCAGGTATCTCCTGGTTGACCATTCATTTAGAATAATGTGTCCGTTTTGGATCGCAAATTCCCAAGAACGAGTTCGACAACTCAGTTCGACTTATATCTTTGTTATATCCAAACCTTAGTTCTTAAGCCTTCCCATAGCTCGTATGGAGTCTTATAAGTGGTGTAATCAATTGGTTTATCAAATTTCCCCTTTTAAGAGTTCAGTTAACTCTTTTGACTTTATAATCCGCGAAAGTGGTGATTAACCCCCATAAATTTGAGCAATTGTGAGATGAAGCCCCATAACTTACAAATGTAACAATTAGGCCCCATAACTTTGACAAAAAGTAAAATTCAACCCTGTTTTTATTTTTAACATAAATATATCATTAAATCATTTTATATTTAGAATCATTGTACATTAAATAATTTTTAATATTTTAAAAGTATTTATATATTTTATTAATTAACATAATTATTAGATAAAATATTTTTAAAAGTTTTACTATAAATGATATATACATATGAAATCTCTCTACAAATTATATAAATTTTATGTAGTTCATTTAAATATTATTTTTTTCCCAAAATGTATAATAAAATACAATTTATAAATGTATAAAAAAAATTATTGTATTGATAAATTGTATAAAAGGATGAAATTGATTTTTTTGTTGCAATTTTGGTTGGAAATCAAAAAATTGGATTCGATTTCACTTTCACTCAAAGTTATGGGGCCTAATTGCCACATTTATAAGTTATGGGACTTAATCTCACAATTGATGAAAGTTATGGGGGTTAATCACCACTTTCGCACTTTATAATCATTCAATCTTATATCAAATAAGACGCGACATTAAGTCACAAAAGCTTCATGTTTTATGAACTTAATTACAATGATCCCATCGTTGTAATTCTTTTATGATTAGATTAAGTCAACACAATTTATGTTATGATATGAAAGATGTATAATGCAAGTTTTTAGAACGGAAAAAGAAAAATTCCATAACCGAATGACTTGGATTGAAAGCCAAGCCATTAAAATTCATACAACATTTGTTTGCGAAATGGAAATGAAACAAACTTCCATGTCCAACATGGAAATCAAAATGAGTTCTAAAAACAACAAGTCAAAATACAATAATTTCTTAAAAGACAATAAAATAAAAGCCAAGCTTCCATAGACATTCTTCTATGGGCGGCTACACTAGCATCCCTTGTTGAAGATCATCCTCAAGCTTGCTTATCCTTTCCCTTGTCCTTACTCACATGCCCTATATCACATTTAAAGGGGGTGACAATCACAACTTGTATCTAAATACCAAAGTTGAGATTTCTATCAATAACATAATAGATTAGAGATTTTATTACCTACTGGAATTACACGTCCAACTTTAACATCTCCAATATACTTAGGGCAATTGCGTTTCCAATGTCCCATGCCACAACAATAGTGGCACTTATCTTCTGAAGATGCACCCTTTTTCGGCTTGGAAGAGTTATTCCCAATAACTTTTCCTTTGCCCTTGTTGGGTTTCTTACCCTTACTAGTACTCCACTTGAATTTCCCCTTGATTTTGTTGTTTATGGAAAGCACATCCTTTGATGAACTAACATCAAGACCCATGTCCCTCTCAGCTTGAACAAGCAATTTGTGCAACTCATGGAGAGAAGTCTTCATGTTTTGAATATTGTAGTTTACCCTAAACTGCACATATGCCTTCACTTTGTTTAAAGAATGTAAAACTCGGTCTATGACGAGTTGCACGGGAATATTGACCCCTTGGGTCTTTAGAGTCTCAACAAGCTCAATCAATTTGAGCACATGAGGGCTCACTTTTTGGCCCTCTTTTATGTTGATCTCGAAAAATGCGGAGGCCGCCTCATATTGGATGGTGCTTGTGAAAACATGGTCACAAGCTTTGTATAGATCTCATAGGCCGTGCGCATTTTGATAGCACTCCATTGGAGATCGGGCTTCATAGAGAAAATCAAGACATTCTTGATTGCGGCCGACTCTTTTAGGTAAGCCTCATAGGCTTCCCTTGCGGCGGAGGTTGACCTACTAGTTGGTGCGGTGGGAGCGGCTTCGGTGAGGTAACGAATCTTTTCGTCACCTTCCGCGGCCAAACGGAGTTCCGCATCCCAATCGGCGAAATTTGAACCATTCTTTTCAAGTTTGTATTGATCCGTGAAGGATCGAAGCCAAGAAGCATTAGGGAGTGGTGGAGCGTTTGTGCTAGTTGATGCGGATGTAATGGGAGTCGACATTGCAAACTAGTCAAATTTGACTACAAAATAGAAAATGAAGGAATTATTAACATTTATCGTCTTAAAACTTGTAAATATTTTAAAGCAAGTTTTAGCATTTTAGTGACCTTTACCCAACTATAATAAATGATTCCGAGACCCAAAATTTATATTAACTTGGACGTGAGCCAACGGGCCCTCTATATCTTTTACTAATATAACTTTGGTGGGTTAACTCTTTAACCGATTCTACAATTAGAACTCTCGGTCGATGATTTTACATTAAATTCATCTTTAGCCTGAACCTTTTGCGGCTACGGTCGCAAATACCTTCGTTGAGATCAACAAAACTTTCGAAGTGTAATAACTACTTATTACCTCACTTATCCAACGTCAATAGAAGCACCCCGAAAAATCGTATTGTACCCCTTATGAAATTTAGACTCATGGGCTCCTACTATTTGGCAAGGCTAAGTCTCAACCTTTTAAAAGTAAAGGTCTTGTCAATTTATTATCTATCAATTTTAAGTGAACTAAAAGTCGAATTCTTGATAATTATAATTTACACGGTCGAGGACTCGATATGATATGCATGTGTTGTTATGGCGATTTGGCAATGCATGCAACATATTAAAAGAAATGCAAAACAATAATAAATCCCTAGTATGGCCTTCTTAAAATAGAAAATCAAATAATCTATTACATATTTGGAAACCAACTCCTTTGGTCCCTTGAATCTTCAAGTGGCACGCCTCCCAAGAACAACGTCTTTGTCGGAACGCCTTTCCGAATGGCATTGTCTTGAAGAAACTCCAGAGTTAGAAATAATAATAAAAATACATAGCTATTCCTATTATACATTTGTAAAATGAAAAACTAGTAAAAATAAAAGTGATACAGATCACATTAAATTACAACCGAATCAATATCCCCTTTCATTACGGGTGATATCGATTAAAACTAAGGCCATACTAAGATAAAATTACATAATTCAAAATTATATAAATAAAATATAACATTCAACAATGAAATATGCAGCATTATAATATGTGTCTAACATGGCAAATTATGTGCCAAATCGCCCTATTTAACTTATATCGATTATATAACCCGTTTTTATGGAAATGCGTGATAATAACTTATTAAAATCACAATTAATACTTAAATCAAATTTAAGCTCAAGTTAATTATCCTAACACTCTTAGGACTCAAAAATTAGTCATCACTCAATTTTTGACAATAATTCAACTTGATTTAATTTTATGCTCATATTTGACCTTAAAATCATAACATTTATGAAATAAATCCTAATTAAATTACAATAATTTCAAAAATTTGGATTTTAAATTTTTGAACATTTTTGAATTTATCCATGGCTCTCATAATGTCAAAAATCATGGTTAAATTTTTCTAATTTATTTCGAGAAAAATATAGTTGCAATTTATCAGTTTTATCAAATAAAACATATAAAGTGTACAAAAATTAATCCAATCAATTTTAAAACTTTATATATGATAAGTAGGCTATTAATTCAACCTCAAATATTTTTCTCATGCCATGAAATTCGTTTTAGCTATTTATGCTAAAATAGTCACTATTTATGTCATTTTTACACTAAAAATTCAAAAATTATGCAAAATGAATCAAGTTCATTTCAAATTTTACACACAGTGAGTAAAACATGCATGTGACAACATATTAAAATTTCATGGCCAATTTCGAAGTTTAACTATATTTAACCATTTTACCTACATTTAATCCATTTTTATCTCATAAAAATCATAAATGATGCAATATTAATCATATTAGTACGAAATTTTACATAAAATACGTAAAATATGCAAGTGAGGTCATATAAAAATTTCAAGGTCAGAGACATAGTTTAACTATTTTTAGCATTTTAATTTCATTTTAGTCATAAAAATGTAATAAAATACATAAAAATAATTAAAATAAGCAATAAATTACCATAAATCATAAAAGTGACCTAAAAATATTTTAGGATCATAATATACAACATGCATGATGTTTTCGTGATTTTATCTAATAAATCTCAAATTTTTAGTTTTAATTAAGTTACTAATAACTCGAAAAAATAATAAATCGATTATGCATGTAACATCATATGCTCTGATACCAATTGTTAGGTTCATTAACCCATTATTAGACTCTTATAATGGTAAAATAATTAACATGTTAATGTGAGTTCATTAGATCTAGTGCATGCATAACTAAATAAGTGATTAATGAGAAAAACAATGTCCCTTACATTGTTATATGACTCGAAAATAAGGGCTCAAATAAGGTCACCTTCCTTATTTGTTTTTGAGCTTAAATATAATGGATGATCCTCCAAAATCCCAATGTAGAGATCCTCCTTTGATTGCACCCAATACAAATCCCTTCAACTAATATATTAACTAACTAGATTAATATATTAGTATCCTTAAATTAGTTCTAATAATGTTCTTATTACTACACTAGTATTCTTATATTGTTATTAGCATTTGGATGAACAATCCTTTTATTTTCTAAAACTAGTTTAGAAAGAAGACATGAGAGTTGAGCAAGAATGCATGTAAGATGAATGGAGTAGTGTAAAATGAGAACAAATTCTCATTATAAGAGGAGGAAGGGGCCGGGTAGAAGAGGCCAAAATGGCATCTCCTTTTTCCTTTTTTATCTTCTCCATATAGTAGGCTTGTAAGCCTATGTAGTGTAGGTTTGATAATGCCAATATTTTAACCATTAAAATAAATCACCCATAATCCACTAATACCTCCATAATTTCGGTCCATATACATAAAATGGACTACTATTTTATTTTGTCAATTTGTCATTTGTCACACAACATGTCACATGTAGTATGTTTCATGTTATTAATTAATTTAATGCATATTTATCAAATAAATATCATTTTATAAATTAATTAAATTACATACAATAAATTGACTAGTGATTCTTGATCATTTAAATAAAATGGGTTATATAATTATAATTCACAACATATTGTAATTATGATTAACCATTCATTCTTATCTCAATTGTTTCACAAACAATTATCAATTTTAGTAATAAAGTATTTTAATTACTAAAATAAATCTTATTTAATCAAATTACAATAAGATATAAATATTCTCTCTCACGAATGAATTGTTCAAATTTAAGGAATTGATTAACTTGTATCGTCATACAATTAATCAATTTGTCTATTAAGGGAATTGTCCTATAGGTGTGACCTTAAGGGATCAACTGATCACCACCGTCAAACGACAGTAATGTCAAACTCTAGTTAGCCAATCATTACTGATTAATGTTGATCAGTTGACTATATAAATGAATCATCCCTTACGTATTCTTAATATGAGATTTAAACATGTGATCGCACTATTGTTGAGGACACATACTCCAACAGTCCCGAGCGAGTAAGGTGGTCTAAATCTTGATCTTCACTAGCCTTGACTAGAGGATGTTCTTTGAAGTAAACATCTTCATCGTCATCCTCCCATATTTCATTGACGATACTAAGCTCTCTCAAGCTTATGATTTCAGCCTCTAGGCTGACTATTTGCTCGACTAGATTATCGGTCACTGCGATCACTTCTTGCATTGTGGATCCTTGAGATAAGATTGGAACCACTTCTTGTATAGTGCTTGTATTGCGTAGGGATGACACTGTAGCTTCTAGCTCTGAAACTTGTCTATTTACACCCTTTGCCCATGTGACAAAATCAGCGATAGTAGAGGATATGGTGGAATAACTCTCCTCATTTTCTAGTGCATTGGCCTCATCTTCAGCTGGATAAATGAGGTGTGAACAATCCAAGGTGGATTCCTCATGTGTGATCATCAGAATTCCAAGAGGATTCTGAGTATTGCTAGGCTTGCTTGCAGGAGGTATATGCAAGCGCCCATCTTTAATCATTTCCTGAATGGCATGCTTCAATTTGAAGCAATTCTCTGTATCATGCCCTTTGCCTCTATAGTACTCGTAGTAGGCGTTCTCATCCCAGAACCTAGACTTCTTCTCTGGGTCAGGTGTAGGTCCTATGGGTTGGAGTTTGCCTTGTTTCATCAATCTTTTTAGAGCATTGGAGTACGAGTCACCACCGTTGGTGAACTTCCTCTGCGGGTTATTCTTCTTAGTAGACGATTCGAGAAGGTTAACCTCGTCGGTCTTGCTAGTGAAGCCATATGAATGACTCGTTGTGCCTTGATATCCGCGACCTACCGTTTTGGACAAGAGTCCTTTACGGATGTCGTCTTCAATTCTTTTTTTTGGCACAGTTAAGTCTTTGAAAGACTTTATGTTTTGGTACCTTAGATGGTTCGCATAGATTGGCCTTAACTTGTCCATGAACATTTCAACAAGAGTAGCTTCGTCTGGGCGTTCAACGAGTTGCGTGCTAGTCTTTCTCCACCTACTTAGGAAGTCGGTGAAACCTTCTTTCTCATTTTGGGTAAGAACCTCTAGAGTGTGCATATTGACTTGAATTTCAGCATTATCTGCATACTGTTTGGTGAAAATAATTGTAGCATCGTCCGAAGTAGCAATTTTTTTGTGATCTAAGGAGTAGAACCATTGCTTAGGAATAGTATCAAGAGATGAAGGAAAGATCCTTAAGAACATCTCTGGCTTAATGCCTTTGATTGACATATAATCTTTCGATGCACGAATATGGTTCAAAGGGTTTTCATGCCCCTTAAACTTTGGGATGTCAGTCATGTTGAAGCTAGTTGGCAGTTGAGCATTTACTGCCTCATATTTGCGACTGTTTTAGATACATTAGTTGCTCTTCCAAATACTGGAGTCGCTTTTCAGCTTCAGTAGGACCTGGTGGAAGATTGACTTCTTGTTGTTCAACGGGTGGAGGATTATTGTGTATGAGCACGTCGGGAATGGGACCCTCTGCAGAAGGAAGTCGAGGTTCTACAACCACAATACCACCTTCGATAGTGTTAAGGCGAGCATAAGCTTCGTCTTTGCTTGTTTGGAGACGAAGGAGTACAGCTAGAATTTGATCATTACCATTTGCGGGTTGTTCGGGTTGACCATTAACGCTTCCATGACTAGTCCCCACCATTTTGAACTGAGGATAAGAAATCAACGACGAATCAAAACACGATAGACCATTTTTGCACACTTAGTAAAAAAAAAGACTAGACTGGTGAAGTGGGTGTGTGCCACTGTATCAAGTGTGATTTGAAAATGACAAATTTTGAAATGTTTGTCCTAGACAACTATAGTGTAGTTGTAGGAGTGCTGACTCGAAGTGAGTTTTGAAATGGGTTTGAGGCTCGCAGTTTGACTCGACATTTGGACAGAGTTTCGGCTTATTTTGTGCTGTTTTAGGCCATTTTTGAAAATGTTTATATTTTGAAATGGATTTTACTTTACAAAATTTCGTCATGGGTTTGTTTACAAATGGTGATCACGTATATGATACAAACATACATATGGGCATTATAACGGTATGCTGAGTGCATTTAAAGGGTTTTGGATTAAAAAGGTGGGTTGCCATACCAAGCAATCAAACCCTGGTCTGTGGAGAGGTCCATGCCAAACATGAGTATTTTCGGTTCCTAGTCCATTTCCTCGAGTAGTGAAAGCTCTCGATACAAACATAAGTATGTACCGCGGTATGGTTGACGTCAATCGCTATCCATCTTTTGGCCCAGATAGGAATTTGGACCGTCTGGACGGGACGATTGGTCGAATGGGTTGGTTTAGAGCCTAGGAAGACCAAATGAAACGACTTAAGAAGGTCAAGTAATGAAAATCGACAACTGTCTCGTATAAACTATTCCCTAACCTTGTTCAAGTTTCACCTCGGTAACACGTAACAGTATCATCCCCAGCGAAGTCGCCAAACTGTGGACAACGCCACCCGCGCGTTTTTGGTTTTGAGGCGGCGACACTTCTCCCACGGAACATTGGTTTGCCAAAGCACGTCATAGGCCGTTAGCGATTTGTGAGGCATTGAAACAAGTGAAAGATTGAATAAGCCTGCATTTGTGGAGTCGCCACCAATTTATTGTGGAAAATTTGAAACTGTTCGAATACCTCGTGCCATGTCAAGATACAAAGTAATGACATGAACACTAAGAATTCGTTACCCTTAGCATTCTATGTCTAGAATGCCTCTCGAGATGCCAATGGACACGGATGTCCAGAGATAACTGGAGTAAGGGGTGAGGGTACGTATCAGGAAATTCTTTAATTCGAACACCTAATCTCGTCCACCTCGATACCGGCCTCTACTAATGATTAGGGAAGTCGTTCATATTTGATATGTCGTCGATGTAATGCATGCAATGCAACATACATGGATTAATCCTAGCATGTGAAATTAGACTATGTCGGTTAACACGTGTTTTAGCAAACAATTTGGTCGAAGTAAATGTTAGATTCAATATATGTGAATGCCATACAATTAAATCATACATAATAATAATTACGATAAGTAAATTACAATAATTAAAATTAAAAAAATTACAAGCTTTATTGATCTACGTCAAAAGCACGCTCAAAGACGGGATTTTGAAGAAGAAAATAAAAGGAAAATAAAATTAGAATTAAAATATTAAAATATGTTAGATTAGAGGTGATAATATGAATAATAGTTGATTTAAACCGTAATTAGGAGCTACGTCAAAGCAAGAAAGAGTTCAAAGGCAGAAACCAACTCAGAACAAGCGCAGCATCTGTTGCGTCCTCTGGAAGAGGCGCGACACTTCATGCGTCTGTTCTCGAGCTGGGTTCTGGCTGTGAAGTCAGAATCACAACACTGTTATTGTTCATTGGTATATTTAAGATGGATTATCTATATTAGACTCGAATTGAAGTGTTTTAACCGATCACATATTTCTAGGCAAGTCATAAAACGAGAAATTACAGCGGTTTACATGATTATGATTATACGATGAAATCGTAATGGAAATACAAAAAAGCGAAACTTGATGTTAGATTAAGACGAAACTGGACAAATAAGATTCGAAAGAAAACTTATGTATCAAATTGGGACTCCAGAACCTCAACATGAACAAGTCAAAACCCCGGAGAATCGATTTGAATTAAAACGGCGAAAACCCACAAGTATTGAATTACTCGGGATTAAGGACGAACTAAGCATTGTAATTAAAAGAGAGTTGTTAAAATATGATTTATGTACTAAAATAACAAAGAGAACGAAGGAAAATGAAAGAATAAGGAAATGAGAAAATTTGCAGGAAGTCGAGGAAGAAGAAGAAGAGCAAGAGTAACAGGCAGCCTTTGAAGGAGGCGCAACAAGGCTGTGATCCTTCCTGAAGGCGTATGCTGCTGCTGCATTTCTTCTCGACGTTTGACCTCTGCCGTTTAGTAAAAATGACTTTAAAAGGTGGATTTTAAATCGTTTTTCGAACGTGCTCTTGATATAGATTTACATTAATTTATACAAAACAAAAGTACAATAATAAAATGGTATTTACACCCTCAGACTTACATGTTTGACGAAACGAGATTGACTAAAGTTATCGTTTAGTAATTGCTCGACTCGAGTATGCGTGGAAAGTGCCCGCGTTACAGGATTTAGTAGATTGATTAGGTTGATTAAAGGTGGAGATGGTCAAGTTGGTCGGTCTATGCAAGGTGACGGGGAATCAGAATGATCTGAGCTTACGTGGTCGATTGATCAAGCACGTAGGCGTCGAAAGGCAATAGCGTAGTCTAGAATGCAAAGAGAGAGAGAAAGGACAGAACACTCGCGTTCCAAATATGGAGGCCGAAGGCCTCTATTTATACTAATCATATGGAAGAATTTTGGTATGACACGGATTTGGAAACAAAACTGTAAAATATTATGGAAAATGCGAAAAGAGGACTGGAGAAGAGGCGCAGCAATTACTGCGTTTCATCGAAGAGGCGCAGTATTTGCTGCGTCTTTTCTCCAGCAGTTTCCTCCTTGGCAAGAAAGATTTCCGCGTTTTATTATGGAATTTCGGAAGATTTACACTTCCTTATTCCATGAAACACAATATTATGGTAGATATTTACTTAAAATATTAATTTTAATTAGGAATAAATATCTATAGAATTCTAGAACATTCCGGAATATTCGGACTCGGCATTTAAATGGTTTTTAGAAAATGAAGCGGTTTTTGACCCGGACTCTAAATGAACTCTAATTACTGTCAAAACGACCGTATCGGTGCGTAGATGACGACTCATGGGCTGACTCGAGTGTTTGAGCTATCACTTGACGATAAACTTACGAACTGTCATAAATCGTTCCGCTTATCAAACATGCGGCCTAATCATCACTGGGTGGTTGGCGAGAGGTGTAGAAATGAGGTATCTACAATGAGCTTAGCAAAATTTTCGAACGATTAATATAAATGAAGAGATTTTAGGAATTTAATAGGCATTGTGCCTTAATCCATATATTTGTGTATGACAACAAGTATTTTTGGTGATTTGTTCACCATAGTGAAAGGGTTTGTTTAATACTATGGTTTTCTGTGTCTTTGGGTACTCTATCGAGTAGGGCTTACTCTGTCGAGTAAGTATGTCTTTACGCAAAACAGTAGCTGACCTGATGGGTACTCGATCGAGTATGTGTGGCACTCGATTGAGTAAGGGGAACTCGATCGAGTAAGTCACTTAATCAATCGAGTAAGTTTATTTTTACGGGTTGTTTACCGGGTTTTGATAGGAACGCGAGAAGGTTATAAAAACATATTTCGGCATTTCTTTTTCAGTCTTACTTCATTATAAGTTTCACAAAAGAGAAAACAAGGTTACATAGCTCTCCTCTCTCACATTGCTACCAAATCCTAAGGGCTAGAATCGTCGGATCGTTGAGTTCTTTACGCCGTTGAGACCGTCGCATTGTGGGTAAGATCCTAGTATAGTTTTTATTTCGTTTCATTGTTTTTAGTTGAAACCCTAATTGGGTAATTTGGGGGCTTTGGGGAGAATTTTTGATGTTATATTGTGATTGTATGATTGTGTGTTTATAGGAGGTGATTTCGTTGAAGAACGATTATGATTAGCTGATTGTGACGATCTTGGTGATTGTTGTTTCAGGTAGGGTTTCCCTACTCGGTATTGGTTACATAATGATGTTGTTGTTGTTGTTGTTGTTGTTGTTGTTGTTGTTTTTGTTGTTGTTGTTGTTGTTGTTGTTGTTGTTGTTGTTGTTGTTGTTGTTGTTGTTGTTGTTGTTGTTGTTGTTGTTGTTGTTGTTGTTGTTGTTGTTGTTGTTGTTGTTGTTGTTGTTGTTGTTGTTGTTGTTGTTGTTGTTGTTGTTGTTGTTGTTGTTGTTGTTGTTGTTGTTGTTGTTGTTGTATCTCATATCGGTATTGGTTTGGTTTTGGTGATTGTTGATAGTATCATGTTGATTGGTTGTATAACTGGTTGTGATCTTCGGGGTGCATCCCTGGCTGAGTGGAATCACTTGCGGGAGTGGCTTTACGCCTTTGATTCGCCTTCTGTGGAACTCGACACAGAAGGGATGTGCACATTAATGAACATGGGTTTATCGCTCGGATGAGATGAGCGGGGCTTAGGTGGGAACGGCTGCGGTCCCCCACTAGCGGCGAGGAGTACTTGTTGCGATGGGTGCTCTGGCAGGGCTACACACTTTAGTGTGTAGTCAGGTGTGTGGAGATGAGATGGAGTTGCGGTGAATGAGTAGTGCTGATTGAGTTATTTGTAATGTTGTTTTACTGCAGCTGTGTGGTTTTGCGTAATTAGTACTGACCCCGTTTAAATGTTTTAAAAATTGTGGTGATCCATTCGGGGGGGGGGGGGGGGTGAGCAGTTGTCTAGCAGGTATACTATGGATGCGCGCGGGATTAGCTTGGTATGGAGTTGCCACGAGTCTTATAGTAGTCTTCCGCCGTGTTGTCTTTATACTTTTGTTACTTCAGTTGTATTTTACTTTATAGTTGGTTTTGTTACGTAATCACTTAAACTTATTTATTAAAGTACGTTCTTTTATGGTCTATTTGATATACATTGTCTCGAGTAACCGAGATGGTAGCACTTACATGCCTTAAGTGGTCCTGGTAAGGCACTTGGAGTATGGGGGGTGTTACAAAGTGGTATCAGAGCAACGATCTTGAAACCAGTAACTAATGAACCCAATGAATCTACAGAGTCAAAATAAAATGACTCTGGGTAGGAGTTGTTAGGAGCTAATAAAAAGACTTGGGAGACGTCCTAAAGTCGCGAACTCGCCCTATAACTTTGAACCTGTCACTATGGGGTGTCATGGGATTGCTATGTGCTTACTAATGTTCTATTGCGTATGTTGGATGATGTGTTGTATAGAAATGTTGGAAAATGATTATGGAGGAATGAGGAATGTGGTAAATGATAAAGTGTTGTGAATAAGCATGTTGCATGATAGTTGGTTTACAATGTTGTTTGGAATTGTTGGAAAAGTATATGAGAATGATGAATGATGTGGTGGAAAAAGGAAGTAGTTCATATATGATAATATGTGATGAATAATGATGTTACAGGATGAATGATTTACAATATGACTATACTTGTAACATGTGATTAAGGGATGTGATATGATTGTACATAATTTTGTTTGCGTAATGTTGTATAATAAGTTTATATACTTGTCTACTGTTGTATCATATGCACTGGTTAGATGAAGAATGTGGTTAACATGGATGAAATGATTGGGAAAGATGGGTGGCAATTGCATGAGAATATGAATTTTGTGATTATGAATATGTTTAGGTGACGAAGTGGATTTGTAATATTGTTGTATTAGTAACATGGAAATAGGATTTGTAATGTATGAGTATGTTTTGTGTTACGAAAAGGTATAAAGTTAAAGCATGCGGGTAGAAAATGATTGATAAGTTGAATCTTATATGAGCATGATAGATGTTATTGTTTGGTTTTTGGTAGGTAGTAATATGTGGTTAGGGATAGTGGTTTTACAAGTATCGAGTCGCTTTTGTTCACCTTGTTGATGTTTAAGTTGTTTGAAAGAGAAAATCAAATAGTTATGTTGTCTGATTATAGCGAAGTTGTCTTTAAATTGTTATAACATGACAGGAATAAATTATTTTAATGTGATTCAAATTGGAGTGATAGTTTATTCTTTTACGATTCTAACGATAGGTCACACGCTCAAAATGACCAAGAAACGAGTGAGATATGACCGTTTTACAAAAATTGGACAGTGCTGAGAAATGCGTAAGGTACTCGATCGCGTGGCCCTTACTCGATCTAGTAGACCTCTTGTTACTCAATCGAGTAGCCCTTACTCGATCGAGAAGCCCTTACTCGATCGAGAAGCCCTTACTTGATCGAGAAGCCCTTACTCGATCGAGTAGCCCTGGTAATTTGTTGTACGTGCCTCTAACATTCACTTACTCGATCGAGTAAGTCACTTACTCGATCGAGTGACCTGTACTCGATCTAGTGACCCCTGTTTTGGGTCATATGCTTATCTTTTGACTTCATTGCATATTATGTTTAATTCAAAGGTGTAATTTTACTTCTTTATGCATTGTTTTACATGTGTGTTGGTCTTGATGCGTAAGTTACCCAATCTTATGGCGTAGTGAGTGGCACCTTATGGTGGGTATGAGTTTGGTGTGGAGGACATGAGTTATATGTGGTTGTGATGGATAGTAGAAAAAGAAAAGGAACTTTGATGAGCTTATTGAGGGATGGAGCATGTTTTGTGAGATGAGATGAGTAAAATGATTGTGTGTTGAGTAATGAAAAAGTAAGTGAATGTGGGCAAGGGATGATGTAATTCTAAGGAACGTGAGAATGAAAAGATTGAAAGGAAGAATGTGGATAGTAGCAACTTGAGATGCGTAAGGAATTATGGAGGGAGATGATTAAGAATTATGTTGGTTAAGAATATATGTAATGAAAGGTCGTTGTAGGAGGATGGAGAAGAGTGGCATATAGTGAACTTAGATGGAGACAGGTCGCGACGTGGATTAGTAGATAGTGAGTGAGCTTGGGAGATTTGGTTTATTAAGAGTTAAAACTAGTGTGTGCTTTTCTTGGGCAATTAACGCTATGAAACGAGTTTTCGTTTGTGAGTGATAGCATGATGAGAGAAGACCCATAGTAAGAAAGATTGAGATGGTACTGATATGAAAAAAAATGGAATTTTAGTCTTGGAGTAACGAAGAGGTAACTGGATTACTAGGGAGTTAGGTACAAGGAGTAAGGATATGAACTAATAAGTGGTATTGTTGAGTGTAAATAATCGACTCATCATCACATTAACTAACCTTTTAGTCAAATACATGGACTAACCTTTTAGTCATATAAGGCATTAATGTGATTATATTTTCATATAATCACATCTCTCAAACACATCCTTTAGGTGTGACTTTGAGGGACAAGTTGATCACCGCCATCAGTATGATAATAACGGCAAACTTCTAGCAAGCCAACCGTTATTAGTAAACGTTAATCAACTGATAAAATACTAAGTATACCCTGTGAACCTATAAGAGATTTATACACGTTATCACACTAACTGTGGAGGAAACTAGCTCCAACAATCTCCCACTTGTCCTCACAAGTGTATGTGCGATAACCGATTCTCATATCCTTAATTTCTCCCACTCAATGTAAAACAATTTGCAAAATCCGTATTCACAAAGGTCGTATTTTACAAGTGATCAGTATCAAGAGTGGTTTTCCCGACTAGAGAGTAACTTAACTAATAAACGAATCATCATTCGAGCATGGCCATGCATTTCAGTTACAACTCCTCGAGTGGCCCTGAGAAATGACTAAACCTGATAAAGGTTGGATATTTTCTTCAAATCGAATCCTGCAGATACAAGCACAGTATGAAATGACCCAAAGTAAAAATCGCTTAGCCTCCTGTTACGGTCGACCATGAGAAAGAAACCAAAGTCACCTAAAAACTGCCTTAATCTCAAGAGACAGTCGATAGTCAAAAGAATCGACTCTAGGAACACAATGGACGTCCAATCCACGACCTGGCACCGAATGTTTTTAAACATTTAGGACTCCATTACGTTGTCACAATGTCCTACGAGATATCGTTATAACTCGCATTTGTGATCGATCAGCCAACCGTTTGACTTATGGCTCGTTGAACCCACCATCAATCAACTTCACAATATAATAGCCAGAGTTATCAGCTCATGTAGGCGATTACGGACCAAAACAAATATAATTTAATTCAGTTCACTTTGTAGCGTTCAATGTTGTCGTACAATCCACATGAAAAACAAAATATGAAATAATACGATGAAGTTATAAATAGCATATGAAAAAGAAAATGTATCGAATCCATAAACAACTACTACAACTCAGGAACACGTTTAATTCCCATGGAAATAACGTGCCCTTCATGCTTATCATATTTCAATGGTTTAGTGAGAGGATCCGCGATGTTGTCATTCGAAGCAATCTTGTCAATCACTATCTCCTCTTGCTCCACGTAATCACGGATCAGGTGAGCCTTCCGATGTACATGTCTAGACTTGTTGCTAGACTTAGGCTCCTTGGCCTGGAAGATGGCACCTCTATTGTCACAATAGATGGTGATTGGGTCATTCGAACTAGGAACTATGGTTAGTCCTTGTAAGAATTGACGCATCCATATAGCTTCCTTTCTTTGCTTTTGAAGCGGCATAGTACTGATTGATGAGTAGAATCTGCTACAACTTCCTGTTTGGAACTTTTCCAGCTGACCGCAGCACCATTAAGAGTAAAGACGAATCCAGACTGAGATTTCAAATCATCTCGATCCGTTTGGAAGCTAGCATCTGCGTAACCGATTGCACATAGCTTAGTATCTCCTCCATAAGTCAATGCCCAATCCTTAGTTCTCCGTAGGTACTTAAGGATATTTTTAACAGCTATCCAGTGTTTTTCACCTGGATTGCTTTGGTACCGACTCGTCATACTCAATGCATATGCCACGTCTGGACGTGTGCATATCATGGCATACATGATTGATCCTATGGCTGATGCATAAGGAACGCGACTCATGCGTTCAACCCCTTCCAGTGTCTTGGGTGACTGAGACTTGCTCAAATGCATCTCTGAAGCCATTGGAAGGTTCCCCTTCTTGGAGTTGGTCATGCTGAATCTTTCAAGAATCTTATCTAGATAAGACTCCTTACTCAGTGATAACATCCGTCGTGATTTATCTTGATAGATACGGATTCCCAATATGCGTTGTGCCTCACCCAGATCTTTCATCGGGAAATAGTTCTTCAACCATCCTTTTACCGAAGATAAGAGAGGAATGTCATTCCCAATCAAGAGTATGTCATCGACATACAATATCAAGAAAACAATCTTGCTCCCACTCAACTTGACATATAAGCATGGTTCCTCGACCGATCGAGTGAAACCATACTCTTTTATCACCTGGTCGAAACGATGATTCCAACTCCGAGAAGCTTGCTTAAGTTCATAAATGGAACGTTTAAGCTTGCACACTTTCTTAGGATTTTCAGGATCTATGAAACCTTCGGGTTGTACCATGTACAATTCCACCTCCAAATAACCGTTTAAGAAGGCAGTTTTCACATCCATCTGCCAAATTTCATAGTCATGAAAAGCGGCAATCGCTAAGATTATCCGAATGGAACGCAGCATAACTACTGATGCCCGTCGTTGTGTGCACCAAAGATAAAATTTATAATACCTATTAAAACTAACAGAAGCTAGTGGTAACAGGGTCGAACCACAGGGAGGCGATGCAATTATTAGTTGTCTAATTTTAAGTCCAAGGTAACAAATGTGGGGGTTTGATTTGATTTGGTCTAAAGCTAAAGGCAATAAAAGAAAGATAAACTAAGCTAATAGATGAAAACAGATATTAAAAAGGGTGCTAAGATGGTCGGTTCACTATAGTTTCGGCGGCAGCATACTAGGTAGGTCAAAAACAAACAAGTGAGACGGGAAATTAAGAGGTCCTCTCGGTCCATTCTCACAGGTAGCATCTTTCGTTCTCGCTACAGGTCCCTAATATCACTAATACTAACTTTCATCCTGAAAAGTGACTAAAAAGGCTAAACCAACTTATCTTTCGATCTCGTTAATCTAGTCGTCTTAATTAGGTAGGCTATCTCCCTTCCCTATCTTTCGATCTTTATTGGGTCGGTTAAATCCTAAACATTCAACTAGTCGCGTGCACTCGATTCGTCAAACATAGAAATTAAATTAATTAAAACGAAGGTAATCTCACGAGGCCGGTCGATCGACCATGGCGCGCTCTAGGTCGTCCTATTCTAATGCCGCCTACGCTACAGATTCCCTACATCCTAGCACAGGGGGGTTTAGCTACTCATACTCATGATAAAAACAGCAATAAACTTAACAATTAAAACATTTGAAATCATGCTTAAATTATCTCAACAAGCGATTAACATAAAGCGATAAATTGGTTTTGGGAGATCTAACCTAGCAATCCTATACTACGAATGAAAGCAATAAACTGAATAATAAAACAGAAGAATACCGTGTAAAGGAATTGTAAAGGGAAGATCAGAACTGAATGCAAAACAGAAACTTTATTAAAGAACGAACTAAACTATGAATGTTGAATTGTATTTTGAACTGAATGATAAAAACTTGATAGAAAACTAGATAAAAACTAGATGATTATTCTGAATGCTAAGGCTACGTTATATAGGAATACAACATAGTTCTTATTCCAAAACCTAATGTACAATGGGCTTCTTAATTCTCGATCTTCTTATTCACGTCAGAATTAGCGGCTTGGTCGATCGACCATGAAAGGCAGTCGATCGACTGCTCTTCGCTGAACAGTAGCTACTGGAACTCGTGGGTTGGTCGATCGACTAAGGGCAGCGGTCGATCGATTGAAGTAGCTGATACTTGACTTCTAACTTCTCGTGGATTTGTCTTTCGGGCCTCGAAATTCGCACCAAGCTCGTTCCTTAAGTAAATACTTCACGTCAAATGCAATGCAAGATACTCGGGGACGGATTTAGCTCAATATCTACTCATTTCCGCATAAATCTGCAATATTACATAAAAATACGAAAGTAGACGAAATGGGGCAAATAGTAGCATAAACTACACAAATGAGCTCTGAAATGCGTGTAAAATAGGGTGTAAAACATCATATAAATGACACGCATCAAACTTCCCCAAACCAAACCCTTGCTTGTCCTCAAGCAAGAACAAGACTCGATCCTAAAACCTAATGGAACGAGTTCAGTCTCAGAGCGAAATGCAAACCGAATAACCTAAACCAATTTAATGCAATAACCAACAATCAACTAGCAACACGAATCATGCAAACGAGTTATGAAGTCATTAAAAACTGCTGAACCGTCAACTATAGAGACTTATCATTATGGACTCTCACGGGTCGCTCAAATCACTCAAATAGGCGCAGGTGGAAATATGTAAAAGATAGAAAGAATTCATTTTGTTAGTGACACTCACCTAACTACGACCTATAAGAACATGCCTGCAATATAATATGAAAGCAATATCTACGACCGTACATATGCATTCCAACCAAACAAATGACCGTGACACATGTCGAGGTAAATTTGGGATATGTGAGGTAATGGGCAAGAAGGGCTAAGACGAATTTGGATAAAAACAGAGTTAAAAGCCAAGCTAGTAACTAAGGGAACCAAATTAATAAACCATCCCAAATCCTTGCTCAAAATTCAATCGAAACGGTGCTAATAGTAAGCACAAAACTCACAATCTCCGTAATTAAACAACTCCCCATAAGATACAAATGAAACATGAGAGTGTAAATCACCAACTCATAAAGATTCAAACCATGTGATTTTTTGATTTTTCTCTTTCTCGGGTTTCAGTCGATCGACCGGAATGGGCAGTCGATCGACCGTATTAAATAGTGCAACACTCTTTTTTTTCTTTCTTTTTCGAATCATTTTTTTTTCTTTCTTTTTTTTTTCCTTTTCTCTTGTTCCTTTCTTCCCTTTTTCATCTCTTACCAATATCATCTCAAAATGAGCATTAACTACCAAAAATGAAGTAACAATCCCAAGAACGTAAACTACTAGCTTGACAAGGGCAGGCTAAATGTAGGATGTAGTAAACGGGACAAAAAGGCTATTTTTTGTAGTGTGGAGCTTATCGGCTAAATGAATAAAGGAAACCTCTTCCACACGTGTCAACAAACCACAAATCGAATGCATACAGGTATTAAGCAGATTAAGTTCATATTTATGCATATTTATGTAACATGTCTCATAAGGAGTAACTACTCACATTCCTAAGTGAACTGGTCATGGATGACACCAGTTATAAAGCTCTAAACCTCAGAATATGATGTAGTTTGCCAAAATTTTAAGTCAAGTTTCAAGTTCAGCAAGATATTAACGAAAACTCGTAGACTATGCATATATGATTCTACTAATTACATATCAATTAGCAAGGATTAGGCATAAATAGCTGCAAATGCAATGTCATCATTGAAATACTACCGTTCCGACTCGACCTATATGCTAAAATAAACGTGCATTTTTTGAATTTTTTTTTTCAATTTTTCAATTTTTTTGAGATTATTTTTGTATATATAAGGGGAAATAAATAACAATGCAAACTGAAATGTAAACGTGAATGCAAGCAAATGAAATGCAACAAAAACAAATGCAAATGCGACGCAAAACCCTTCCCCAAACCAAATCACACAATGTCCCCATTGTGCAAAATCATATAAGGAAATAAAAGAGAAATACGGGAATTTGCGTGAAATTAACTACATAGGACATGAAGTAAGAACTCGGAAACTCACAAGACTTTAAGCGCAGCAAAAGGGAAACCTCCCCAAACCAGCGTGAGCTAGGAGGTTTCAGTAGCCAGCAGTGCTACCATAGGTACCTGAAAAGACAAACAATACCACGCATAAATCCGAGAAAGCAATGTGGAAGCGGTAATTATGTGCAAAAATTAAAAACGGAAGAAAACAGAAATATGGCGGAAAATAAAGAGGAGGGAAGACTCCCTTAATTTCGCAAAACGACCAATCACAGCAGGGAAAAAGTCGTGAACAGGTACAGCAGCGACAATGGTCGATCGACCATTGCAGGCAGTCGATCGACCAGGGTGAACAGGAACAGAAGCTCTTGGAATCGGAGCTCAGTCGATCGACCATAAAGGGCAGTCAGTCGACCGGAAAACCTGCTGTAACTTTCTGATTTCTTCGAATTAGCTCTATAACTTGAGCAAAAATGGTCTATAAACCTGCAAACACACATAATAAGGCGCCCAAAATTGCACAAACCCAAAGTAATAGTCTAAAGAGTATAAAACCCGAAGCAAACTTATTAAAATGCAAAGTCTCGCGCACACAAACCAATAAATAAAAAGTTCAACGAAAGCAATAAAATGTATGGTTTTTTTGAGAAAGTCTTAATCAACTAATAGTTGAACAAGAATGGCCACGGAATGGCCCACTTGCTCGGCTTCTGGCTACTAGAGGTAGCCTCAACAGTGCTCATCTTCTCAGCTGCACTCTTCTCAACTCCAGCATCCGCAGAACTCAACGGATCAACATGTCGGACATCTTCCCACTCAATGACCTCCTCAAGCTCGTCAGAATCCAAATCGGACTCTGTCACTTTGACTGGCTCCTCATCGGGCTCCTCATCAGTGCCATAGCTAAGACATCCTAGACCACCTCTTTGAACTATTGGCTCCTTCACAGCTGGAGCAACATGTAGCTCTTCCTTCCCCAAACCAGCTCCTGCAATATCTAAAACGGAAGAATCTTCCTCCAATTTGCTCCCAATCTGGGGCGGAGGTGTCACAACAGGAATAGGAACAGAGATAGGCACATCAGGAAGTACAAAATAAGATTTCTTTTCAGAAACCGTATTGCAAGTTATTGGCCACATGGGGTCTTTCTTCTTAGCCGTTTGGGCAAAGACAATGGAGTGTTTCCCTACCTTAAAGGTCAAATTCCCAGAGCCAACATCAATAACTGCACCAGCAGTGTGCAGAAATGGTCTACCTAGTATGATAGGTATGTGGGCATCTTCGGGCATATCTAGCACAACGAAGTCAACAGGGAAGAAAAACTTCCCTATTTGCACAGGAATGTCCTCTAAGACTCCTATAGGCTGGACTGCAGAATGATCAGCCATCTGTACGGTCATATTGGTGACTGCAAACCTAGTCAACTTTAACTTCCTAGCAAGACTCAAAGGCATTACACTAATACTGGCTCCTAGGTCACACAAGGCCTTCTCAATAGGAAAGGTGCCAATATTACATGGGACTGAAAAACTACCTGGGTCTTCTAGCTTATGAGCCACAGTATGGGTCAAATAAGAGCATGACTCCTCAGTTAGTGCGACAGTATGCACAGTTTCAAGTAACTTCTTTTTAGACAATAATTGCTTCATAAATTTCATGTAAGCAGACACTTGATTGACCAATTCAAGGAAAGGAACTTGTACGTTTAAGCTACGAACAACATTTTCAAATTTATTAAACGATACCTGTTCCTTCATCGGCATCAATCTCTCTGGATAGGGGGCTGAAAGTAGCAACTTAGCCCTCTCCTCTAAATCTCTCATGCCGGCATCGGTGGATTTAGGCTGAAAATCCACGACCTTCTCTTTGTTGAAGCTCGAACCCTCTTCAGACCGTCTCAAAAATGAACCATTAATCGACATCGGGTCATATTTCGGAACCGGAACTGGCCCATCAGCATTTGGGTCATGACTCAATATTTTCGGAGTTGTCGTACCCCGAAACAAGTGGTCCCTCAAGTTATTTGGCATTGGAGGACGAAAAGAATCACTTTCAGCAGCGCTGTCAGTCGATCGACCAAGTTGGTCAGTCGATCGACTGACTTCTACAGGACCAGAAGCTACTGTTTGTCGCGGACTGGTCGATCGACTGGGTACATCAGTCGATCGACTGATATACCTGGTAGACGTCTTTTTCTTTCCACTGTTCGTTCCAGCTTTCTTCTGACTCGGTTCCGCCTCATCTTTTTCAGCAATGTCCTCGACCATAGCGGGTCCATTAAGGGTAGACCCACTCCTCAAAGTAATTGCATTTAAGGTCTTCTTTTGATCAGTCTGAGTCGGTAAATGTCCCGGAGCTCGAGTTGTATTCTTGCTTGCTAATTGAGCAATTTGGCTCTCTAACATCTTCATCCCGGCCTCTCTAGCTTAAGACTCTTTCAGCAACAAGTTTTTCAATTCGGCAAATTCAGAGCCTTGGGACTGCTGCTGCTGCTGAGGAACATACGGAGGCTTTTGGAACTGTTGTTGCTTATGAGGGGGCACATAATTCTGCTGCTGCTGCTGCTGTTGTGGAGGTTGAGTCGGATTCAAGACATTTTGGCTACTCCACCTCAAGTTCGGGTGGACATTCGGCTCATAATAAGTGTTTGTCTGCCTATAATGTTGAAAGGCAGCACAAGACTCAAAGGGATTAGGACAATTGTCTGAAACATGTCCCTCAGCTCCACATCTTTTGCAGCCGAAAGGACCGTCTGAAACAGCATTCACATGATAGATCCCTCCTTTTGAAGCTCCTCCTAATTCGTATTTATCAAACGTCGTAAGAGCTTCTAATGCAGCTACAGAAGGAGATTCAGCACTTCTTTTTTAATTTCCCCTGGAATTCCCATACTCGGCTTTATGGGTGGCCAAATCATCAATAATTTTCCACCCCTTGGTCTCTCCAACATTCTCCTGGAATCTCCCACTAGCTGCCGTATCCAGGATAGCTCTCTAATCGTCATAGAGCCCATTATAAAATTGATTGCATAGGCTCCACTTCTCAAACCCATGGTGCGGAATGGTTCGCACCAGCTTCTTGAAACGGACCCACGCCTCATGAAAATTCTCATCCGGACCCTGTTTAAAGCTCGTGATCTGAGCTCTGATGGCATTCGTCTTTGAGGCAGAGAAATACTTCTTGTAGAATGCTAGGGCCAAAGAATTCCAGCCAGTGATCCCATTAGCAGCTCGATCCAGGTCTCTGTACCACTCCCTTGCAGCATCACGAAGAGAGAATATAAACATAGTCTCCCTCACCTGGTCCAGGGTCACACCGGTTGGTGGGGGTATGGTACAGCAATAATCTATGAAGATCTCCATATGCTTGGCTGCATCTTCATTTGCAGCTCCCCCGAAATGGTTTCTCTCAACCAAGTTAATGTAAGAAGGCTTCGGCTCGAATTTTCTATCCTCCCCTTGTAATGCGAATCCTTTGTAAAGGTTTGCAGTTGTCGGCTCCGAGTGACTGGCTATACTTGCTTCTTCAGCCATGACTGGAAAATCTGGAGATGTGACGGTCTCAGCTGAGGAAGTGGAAACAGGAGATGAATGTGGATCCTCCTCAAATAGCTCGTTCTCGTAGTAACTAGACAGAGTACTCAGCTCCTCCTCTGTCGGCAATACTTTAGATGATCGTCTCAACTCACGCAAAGTCTTCTCAATCTCGGGATTGAACGGTAGTAATTCACCACCCTGTGACATGCGCATAAGAAGAAACTACAAATAGAATATGAGAATAGTTTAGGGAACAGGTGCCCTTAAACTAAGGAAAATACTAAAAATAAAACAACTAAAAATTTTAAACAATTGCCTCCCCGGCAACGGCGCCAAAATTTGATGCCCGTCGTTGTGTGCACGAAAGATAAAATTTATAATACCTATTAAAACTAACAGAAGCTAGTGGTAACAGGGTCGAACCACAGGGAGGCGATGCAATTATTATTTGTCTAATTTTAAGTCCAAGGTAACAAATGTGGGGGTTTGATTTGATTTGGTCTAAAGCTAAAGGCAATAAAAGAAAGATAAACTAAGCTAATAGATGAAAACAGATATTAAAAAGGGTGCTAAGATGGTCGGTTCACTATAGTTTCGGCGGCAGCATACTAGGTAGGTCTAAAACAAACAAGTGAGACGGGAAAATAAGAGGTCCTCTCGGTCCACTCTCACAGGTAGCATCTTTCGATCTCGCTACAGGTCCCTAATATCACTAATACTAACTTTCATCCTGAAAAGTGACTAAAAAGGCTAAACCAACTTATCTTTCGATCTCGTTAATCTAGTCGTCTTAATTAGGTAGGCTATCTCCCTTCCCTATCTTTCGATCTTTATTGAGTCGGTCAAATCCTAAACATTCATCTAGTCGCGTGCACTCGATTCGTCAAACATAGAAATTAAATAAATTAAAACGAAGGTAATCTCACAAGGCCGGTCGATCGACTTTACCAGGAAGCAAAGTCGATCGACCATGGCGCGCTCTAGGTCGTCCTATTCTAATGCCGCCTACGCTACAGATTCCCTACATCCTAGCACAGGGGGATTTAGCTACTCATACTCATGATAAAAACAGCAATAAACTTAACAATTAAAACATTTGAAATCATGCTTAAATTATCTAAACAAGCGATTAACATAAAGCGATAAATTGGTTTTGGGAGATCTAACCTAGCAATCCTATACTACGAATGAAAGCAATAAATTGAATAATAAAATAGAAGAATAGCGTGTAAAGGAATTGTAAAGGGAAGATCAGAACCGAATGCAAAACAGAAACTTTATTAAAGAACGAACTAAACTATGAATGTTGAATTGTATTTTGAACTGAATGATAAAAACTTGATAGAAAACTAGATAAAAACTAGATAATTATTCTGAATGCTAAGGCTACATTATATAGGAATACAACGTAGTTCTTATTCCAAAACCTAATGTACAATGGGCTTCTTAATTCTCGATCTTCTTAATCACGTGAGAATTAGCGGCTTGGTCGATCGACCATGAAAGGCAGTCGATCGACTGCTCTTCACTGAACAGTAGCTACTGGAACTCGTGGGTTGGTCGATCAACTAAGGGCAGCGGTCGATCGACTGAAGTAGCTGATACTTGACTTCTAACTTCTCGTGGATTTGTCTTTCGGGCCTCGAAATGCGCACCAAGCTCGTTCCTTAAGTAAATACTTCACGTCAAATGCAATGCAAGATACTCGGGGACGGATTTAGCTCAATATCTACTCATTTCCGCATAAATCTGCAATATTACATAAAAATACGAAAGTAGACGAAATGGGGCAAATAGTAGCATAAACTACACAAATGAGCTCTGAAATGCGTGTAAAATAGGGTGTAAAACATCATATAAATGACACGCATCAACTACGGGTGCAAAGATTTCATCATAATGCAATCCGTGCACTTGGGTGAAACCTTTTGCCACTAGTCGTGCCTTATAGGTATCTGGTTGCCCTTCTACAGAATGCTTTATTTTGTAAAGCCATTTGCACTGAAGAGGTCGTACCTTGTTAGGTAAATCAACAAGATCCCATACGTCATTCTCATACATGGATTCCATCTCGGATTGCATTGCTTCAAGCCATAGCTTAGAGTCGGAACAGATCATGGCACCTTTATAGGTAGCGGGTGTAATACCCAGGATATTCAAGGACTCTGTTGACCGACTCTGTTGACCAGGACAAACAGTAGGGATGAATGGGTGAGGGATCAGGCTTATAACATGAGCTTTATAGGATGACTTACTCGACCTAGCAGAGGCTACTCGGCCGAGTATCTTCAATACTCGACCGAGTATGGCTGCTGTTGACGCGTTAATATAAAACGCAAGTTCGTGAGATCTATTTCATTTCCCATTTTCTCGATGGTTCCTCTTTCTCTAACCCTAGCCTGCCTCCCTCTCCTATCACCCATTTCTACACACTCTCATGAGTATAGGCTAAACCTTCACCAAGGGAAGGACGGGATTTGCTTAGGAAGGATGGTGTGCGTGGTTGTCGTCTGTGCCGCCGTCGAGGCGTGTGATAGGTAAGTTTCTGCCTTGTGCTTCTTTTGGGTAGTTCATTGAGGATAGTTGTGTAATAGGAATGGTTATCGTTGTAGGATGCATACTGGAGTCTTGCTTGGCAGTTATAGATGTCTTCCATGGTTGTGTCGAGGTAGGGTTTCCCTACTCAGTTTACTGTTCATTGTTAAGACATGGTTGTTTTGTGAATATTGTTATCTGCTGATCATCGGAGTATGAGTGTTGTGGTGACGGTGTTGGTGTGGAGATGTTGTGACGGCTGTGATGTTGTGTGATTAAGATTGTGGTGGAGTCACTTGCGGGAGTGGCTTCACACCCTAGTTCGCCCTCCGTGGAACCCGCCACGGGAGAGGATGTGCACATTAAGGGACAGGGATTGTTAGTCGCTCGTTGATGAGCTGGACTAGGTGGGAGGGGCTGCGGTCAACCACTGGCGGCGAGGGTTACCTGTTGCGATGGGTAATCTGGCAGGGCTACACACTTCGGTGTGTAGTCGGTTACTGTGCGAGATCAGGAGACTGGGTTTGAGGATGATCAGCTAGTTACACTGTTTACCTGTTTTACATTTGATTAGTCGGTACTGACCCCGTGTTGCTTTGTGGTATCTGCGGTGATCCATTCGGGGATGGTGAGCAGTTGGCTTAACAGGTAGTGGTGATTGTGGCTGCTAGGATTGGAGGGATCGAGTCCTCACGCTACCAGTCTAGAAGTGCTGTGTCACGAGTGTTGTAGTTTTATCTCTGGTATAAAGAGATTGTATTGAGTCGTATTGTATAAGGTACATTAAATTTTATAAATGTTCTTTTATTGTCTAATTTGATCTACTTCCTCGGGAAACCGAGATGGTGACACCGTCATACACTGGAATGGTCCTTGGTAAGGCGTTTTGGTGTGCGGGGATGTTACAAAGGGGTATCAGAGCCGACGATTTTGGAACCTGAACCAATGAACCTAATGAATGTAGGGTGTCAACTAAAATGAACCTGGTGTATGTGCGTTGGGAGCCCCAGCCGATGCTAGATTTTGGGTGAGAAGGCGCCCTCATTTCAAAATCATGGTCCCATCGAACTTAAGCCAGACACGGGGAAAATGGGTAGCTAGTAAGAGTCGTTGATTACTTAGTGATGGTTGTTGTGTGCATCTATGTTTATGATAATATGTGTCAAGGTGTGTGGAAAAGTTTAGAGTGGGTGGTGGAATTGTTGCGATGTGCGACCTGAGGTAAGCTAATCAATTCGTTTGACGATGATTGCGTCGTGTGTTGATTGCTGCCTTGTAAATGTTGGTTAAAGGTAAGTATATTATGATTAGCGGAACGTGTAATAATGTAATACATAAGTTAAACCTTGCGGTTACTGTGGTTAATAGTTACATATGTTTAAGGCGACATGTGAATTGTTCTTTAGTAAAAGTAAGGCATGTAGGTAGAAGTAACGACAAGTTGATGATGTATGTGCAAAAGAATTCGTGTTGGAGTGCGTTAATGTGGTAGAAGAAAGTTCTAATTGTGACGAGCCGGTTGCACAGAACTCCGAACGATGTTATTTGTTTTGCAGGAACAATGAAAAATATGATTTCGTCTTCACCTTTTGGAAACTCGACCGAGTAGGTAACTTTACTCGACCGAGTAGATCACACTCGGCCGAGTATAAAGCTGCTCGACCGAGTGTCCGTTTGGTGAAAATTAAAATCGCTACTGACCTTGAAAACTCGACCGAGCAAGAAGTATACTCGACCGAGTAGTCGACACTCGGCCGAGTATGCCCGACACTCGACCGAGTATTGTTTTATCGGGACTTAAGTGGGTTATACAAAAACCCTATTTCGTTCCTTTCTTTCTTATTTCCGCCTCCCATCTTCACATCTCCTTCTCTCTAAAATTCCATATTCCTGCTCCCTCAAGCTTTTGGGTAAACTATTGGTGTTCAACTTGTTCTTACTTGCCCCAAATCAGTTTAAGGTAAAGTTTTAACCCAATTTCTTCCTTTGTTTTCAAGGTTATGGTGTGATTTTATTATTTTTCTCGAAATTTCTTTATGGGTGACTGAAATTGAGCCTTATTCATGCTATACTTTTGATTGAATTGTATACAAACCTCGATTATACCGTTAATTGAGCAATTTCTTGAGTTAAGTTGGATTTTTGCATTTTATGGTTTGATAAAATCGTCATACCTTGCTCTTGGCTTAATTATCAAACTATCTTAAGCCTATTGATGTTGGAAAAAGATGTTTTGAGTGAAGAAGTGATGTTTGAGTAAAATATTTAGTGATTTGCCAAGAAATTGTCTTAAAATTTTTGTCTCAAAAATTTTCATACAAGCAAAAACAGTCCGTCTTTTGAAAGGTTTTGGTGTGCTTAGAATCTTTGTTAAAGACTTGTCTTTTGCAGCATGGTGAAAACCAGAGGCCTACCCAACAAAAGATCTCGTGCTAATGTCCAGCTTGAGACGGGTCAGTCAAGCAGTGAACCCGTAGTTCCACCGGTGGAGGCACATCCATCGGTAATTTTCTCTGATTTCAAACAACGTAAGGCTTTTGTGGCCCTTATGCGTCGTCCTTTCCATCCCACCCGCTGTGTCAATCCTGGTATTCTTGAGACTTTAGGGATCAAAGAGGACATATTTCACATATTTCAGATTCTGGGTATGGAGGGGTTATATCACCTGAGGAAGAAATCTTACCCCCACCTGACCTTGGAGTTTATGAGCTCATGTGTTTATGACAAGAAGGGAAAGACCGTCTCTTTTCGCCTCATGAATGAGGATCATGAGCTTACCCTAGATGAGTTTGCCGACCATTTGGGTCTAGAGGCCGAGGGGGAAGGGTACCTTAGTGATGTGGCCAAGAACAGCGGTGCCCCTCTTTACCTTCCATATTTGGTGGCGGACACCGCCCTAGTGCTAGTGTCATGCTGATCAATGATGTGCAGCATGTTTCCCTTCGTATGTTTCTGAGGATGTTGACCTGTTTGCTGTACTCGAGAGATGACGTGAGCAAGCTAAATTCTCACGACGTCATGTTGCTTATGTCTTACCTTAACTTACACCGCCAGAAACCGTTCTATTATAGCCCTCCAGGGGTAGTGTGCTCTAGTCTTGAGCGCATGGCACAGTCCGACATCCGACACATTGCTTGCGGGGCCATAGTGACCCGCCTAACTCAGCGCTTAACAGATTTTGAGGCCCCACCTCCTGAGGGGGATGAGTATGTAGAGATTGTGCCTACCATGGACGCTCAGTAGTGGCGTCAGAACAGATGGTTGAGGACGATGGATGACGGGTCTTATGCCTGGAGGGTGAGAGGATCTATGTGGATGGTGCTTCTAGACCCAGCCCATCTCCCTATTGTTGACCATTTAGCTGAGTGGGAGCCTTATGCCATTCCTAGGCCTGAGCCCCAGACCTACCTAATTGAACAAGGATTCTCTTGGACCTACCTGAGCCTGTCACCGTGCCTGAGGGACATCAGCAGGCACCTTCCCCACCTCGAGAGCGCCGTGGAGTGAGGCAGTCTAGGGCAGACCCGGTTGTACCTGCGCCCTCTTACTTTGCCCCTGACTTCCATCCTTACCAGTACTCGCCCTACCCCACAGTGCATGACCCCAGGATGCAGCCGAGTGAGTTAGCTGAGCGGATCTCCACTACTTTGGTGCTTCGCAACATGCATGAGATGGCCCAAGACCAGGGCATAGGGACAGAGCTAGTACAGTCGGTTTGGTGGAGAGGACCTGGAGTGGACTCAGGAGTTTTCCATAGCTATGGCGTTGATCCCAGTTACTGGAGGCCACCAGAGGAGACAGAGTTTGCCTGCCTCGCGGGACCTTGGGGAGCCAACCCCGGCAGCCAGCTGAGAGGGGATTATTCAGCAGCAGCAGGCTTTCCAGGAGCGGGGAGTTCAGGTGCAGGTACTTCTGGTGCAGGTGGTGATGATGACATGGAGGAGGGTCATGGTTATTGATCTTGTGTGGTTTTATTGCTTGGTTTAGTTTCTTTGGTGTTGGATTTACTTTCTTTTACGTTGGATGTTTATTTATGGATTTAGCACTTACCGTTGGATGACTGTACTCGGCCATAAGGCCGTTATCTACTTTAGCTTATCATGTGAAGATGTGTTGGATTTCATTGTGTTTGGTGCTATTGTAGGGAATTTATTTGCAGGATGAGTCATGAAAGCATCGTGTGAATTGCGTCAAAATGCTCACTGCCGAATGTTGCTCGACCGAGTATAGACACTACTCGACCGAGTAGAGCTTACTCGGCCGAGTACCCATACATACTCGACCGAGTAGACACTCATACTCGGCCGAGTGTTACTGCTACAGGGACGTTAGGTATTTAATAGTCGTGTATTGTAAGGTTTATGTGAACATCGGTATGATTTGGGGGTGCTTCATAGTACCGTTTAGTAAAATCGATTGTCCAAACATGGGCTATAATCACGTCAAAGGTATACAATTGCTTGGATCGCATATTATTTTATGAATGTGTAGTTTTATAGCAGTGATTGATATCATGGAACTTAAATTGTTCAGGTGGTACATGAGTCTTAAAATAGTGTGGACATGTAATACAATATCCAGACGATGTTTAGCTGTCACCAGTATGATACGTGTATATGTTTGGTTGCTCGTCGTTGTGTTACAATGATAGCAAGTTCAACTGGATGAGTGAAACTGGCGGTCGGTATATGATTAAAATGATTGCCATATTACTTTGTTGTTATGGGTCACAAATGGGTAATGTCGTCGGTTAAGTTCTATAGCATGAGTTTAAGACATTATAGTCTGTGGGTAATGTTGTGGTTAGTATGTACGTTTTAATTGTGGATGTGGGATGTAATTGGTATTGAACTTCGGGGACGAAGTTCCTTTAAGGGGGGAAGAGTAATGTCGCGCGGTAACAAACGTTTAAATGTTTAATTATGCTTAATTATCCCTATAATACTGGAAGTCACATGTATGTATGTATGTAAGTATTCGGGATTACATTCATGTTACAGGTTAGTTACACTTACTGTATTGTTGCTAGTCGTCGTGTTGCTGTGTAGTCGCGCATGGTCGTTAGTTGTTGTGTTGCTCTTAACAAGAGGGTACTTATGAATTCATTATTTTTCCCGTAACTTTTGTGTATGATGGTTGATGGCCGGTATTATTTGGAAGAATAGTTGTGTTGGATGATTGTTGTTTGAATAATGTGGTGTGGCATTAGTGTCAGGATGGTTTGAGATCGTACGCCTTATGTAGGTGGTTAGTGCGTAACCCTGAGGGGAGTGGCGTTTGGGCTGAACTTCGGGGACGAAGTTCTTTTAAGGGGGGAAGACTGTAATACCCAGGATATTCAAGGACTCTGTTGACCAGGACAAACAGTAGGGATGAATGGGTGAGGGATCAGGCTTATAACATGAGCTTTATAGGATGACTTACTCGACCTAGCAGAGGCTACTCGGCCGAGTATCTTCAATACTCGACCGAGTAGAGCCTACTCGGCCGAGTACTCTGGTAATCGACTGAGTATGGCTGCTGTTGATGCGTTAATATAAAACGCAAGTTCGCGAGATCTATTTCATTTCCCATTTTCTCGACGGTTCCTCTTTCTCTAACCCTAGCCTGCCTCCCTCTCCTATCACCCATTTCTACACACTCTCATGAGTATAGGCTAAACCTTCACCAAGGGAAGGACGGGATTCGCTTAGGAAGGATGGTGTGCGTGGTTGTCGTTTGTGCCGCCGTCGAGGCGTGTGATAGGTAAGTTTCTGCCTTATGCTTCTTTTGGGTAGTTCGTTGAGGATAGTTGTGTAATAGGAATGGTTATCGTTGTAGGATGCGTACTGGAGTCTTGCTTGGCTGTTATGGATGTCTTCCATGGTTGTGTCGAGGTAGGGTTTCCCTACTCAGTTTACTGTTAATTGTTAAGACATGGTTGTTTTGTGAATATTGTAATCTGCTCATCATCGGAGTATGAGTGTTGTGGTGACGGTGTTGGTGTGGAGATGTTGTGACGGCTGTGATGTTGTGTGATTGTGATTGTGGTGGAGTCACTTGCGGGAGTGGCTTCACACCCTAGTTCGCCCTCTGTGGAACCCGCCACGGGAGGGGATGTGCACATTAAGGGACAAGGATTGTTAGTCGCTCGTTGATGAGCTGGACTAGGTGGGAGGGGTTGCGGTCTCCCACTGGCGGCGAGGGTTACCTGTTGCGATGGGTAATCTGGCAGGGCTACACACTTCGGTGTGTAGTCGGTTACTGTGCGAGATCGGGAGACTGGGTTTGAGGATGATCAGCTGGTTACAGTGTTTACTTGTTTTACATTTGATTAGTCGGTACTGACCCCGTGTTGCTTTGTGGTATCTGCGGTGATCCATTCGGGGATGGTGAGCAGTTGGCTTAACAGGTACTGGTGATTGTGGCTGCTAGGATTGAAGGGATCGAGTCCTCATGCTACCAGTCTAGAAGTGTTGCGTCACGAGTGTTGTAGTTTTATCTCTGGTATAAAGAGTTTGTATTGAGTCGTATTGTATAAGGTTGTGAGATCCCTGAAAAAATCTCCAGTTTTGAAATATAAGTTAATAAATATTCTATCCCAGTTTCATCCGGGTGCCTAATACCTTCCGTTATTTTTTGAAATATAAGTTAATAAATATGGAGTCGCCAGTAGGTTTTATAAAAAACATACAAAAATAAGTTAACGGAAAAAGGCCCCTTTTGATCCCTGGAATGGGGACTGATCCGTCACTCCTGCCTGAACCAAAGATTGCGGATTCGGGGGTAAAGGTACGATCAGGGAAGGTGTTAGGCACCCGGATCGCCCATCAAACTGACGGCCTCTACTATTTATTTATAATATTATATATTTGACGAAACTAACAATGAAAAAGGGTAATTATACAATTTTATACATAAGACGATATAAATCTGAGACAAGGACAAATAAACTTGGTTAGTAAATACAATAAAATAGAGAAAATGAATAAAAGACAAAATAAAAGAATTAAAGAAAAAGAAAGAGTAAAGAAAAAACTTATTTGATGTCGGTACCCTCAGGCCTATCTGGATGTTTGACTATTAATGAATTTCGACTTTGTCGTTAATTAATGGTTCTTATGCGCTTATATGGAATTGGGATAATTTAATGTGAGCTTTGATTTGAAACTGGGATAGAATATTTGAGACAGTTAGGGATTGTATATTTGAGACAGTTGATTTGAACGAGTATGGAATTTCTGGGTCTGATCTTTGAATATTTTGTTTCGTCGCTGGTTTGGTGAGTTTCTGTCTGTCCTCCCTGTAGTTTGGGATGGGTGATTATTTATACTACTTTTAGCATAAGGCTACCGAGATATGGACTCCTTTCGAGATAGAATTTGGATTTCGAATAGAAAAAGCTGAAATAGGAGGAATACTGGGTGCCAGTGATTCTTACGTATGGAGTAGTTAGCTAAATAGAAGTATTAGATTCCTAGTGTACAAAGCATTCCCTATTTTATTCAACTTCCAGCTAATACTCATTTGTCCTTTCTTGCATGGTAAATAATTGGTCAACGTACTAGTCCATACGCTCAGACTCGATTATACGGATTTTATATGGCCTTGATGTGACACCCTTAAATAACCCGATAATTAAACACGTAAAATCTACAGAAAAACTGGTAGGATATGTTTGTAATTGGTTCAACTAGATAAAACCTGTAATTTCAAAAATTTTCCTAAACCATTCACAAACATTTCCAGAAGGAGAGTGCCATAACCTGCAATTTCTAACAAACTAATTTACATACATAACTAAAGACGCGGGAATATAGTAATACAAACCAAAATAGAAGAGGGAGACATATGTCCCTTCATAATATATACAAAACCAAAAGTCTAAAGGTTTACTATAAAAATAGCCAATACTAGGTCCAAGGTTCCTTATGCTCACTAGCTCGTCTGTGACCCCAACAAAGCATCATCAACCTGTCAATCGCATTTTATACAAACACGAAAGCCACAATTCAGTGGGGAGTAACTTCAAGTCCTCCCAGCCACGAATCGTCATAATTAATGTAACATGTAGTAAAACATGTAAACAAGATGATAATTAATCTAATTTCCAAGTGTTATAACATATGAATACTAAATTGACCAATTTAAACTATCATGTGAAACATATAACAAATTGTAATCCAAACTTTATCAATTGTAACCGGCTTACATCTCACCTATTACAATTCATAAAATCACCATACAAGAAAGGGCAATATATCAAAGACAGGCATAAGTTCTTAGGACGGTCAATAGTCACTTTGTAACTCGAGTCTATACCACGAGGTAGGGAAGGTAATCGAACCGGTATCTTGGCTCAGCGGTTAATATTAATAAAACATGGCCAAGACACAACACAACCCTAGCCTAAAATCTGCGCAGACCTAGACATGCGGATACACACCACCGCACCCAAGACCCACAATTTTTTCTAAAACAAAGTGAGTACCCTAAGGAGTCCACCAAAGGGTTGGCTAGTACTTAAGCTGACCACTTACTATCAAAATAAGTAACGAGGTCATGCCCCAACTTGGATATAAATCCACTAGTCAGGAACACAAAGGCTATTAAGCAGTGAACATATACTCGTCAGAGACTATAAAGACCTATCTATGACAAACAAAACAACCTGCACGAGATATTCAATACCCATTCCAATTCTAGCAATTTTAACCATATTAAAGGCTTCAGGGAGTCTAGGGCCGTTTCTACAATATAAGAACTATTAAATTCAATCAACTTTACATGTGAACTTAACTACTTAATTAAAAATCACAAAAACATACAAAAATCAAAGCATGTGACGATTTTTCGTCGAGTAACTCGAAATATGTTACCTTAAGCTAGAAAATGAGCAATTAGCACCTTAAAACCCAAACCCTAACAAGCAACTAGCCGCTATCCTCGACAATATACGAGTCCCCAAACTCGTCCTCCAATTCTTCACCTAATTAAACAATAAAAACACAATATATAAGTATAAATACCGAAATTTACCGAAATTCGTCTTAAAACAACTTCAAGAAAACTGAAATTAAAACATACTAGGTTGTAGATCTCGACGAGAGGATTCCGAAAATGTAAATTTTGCGAAAATCCGAGTAGAAATGAGTGAGTTACGATGGTTTTTAGCTTGAATTTGTATAAGTTTTAATGGTGTTTGGTGTTTGGGAAAGTTGTTGATGAAGATGAAAATAAGACCAAGAAAAATCAGAAAAAAGGGAAAGGGGGAAGGGGTGCCGCGTGAAAGGGAAGGAGAAAATGAAAGGAGGAAGGTGCGGGTTTTTAGTCGGGATTTTTACGAGTCGGTTTTGGCTCGTTTTGATAATAATTAGAACCGCTTGTCAAGTGCAAATTCCGACAAGACCAAAGGTCTTAAACACGAGATTACAAGAAAATTGAATACTCATACGACCCATTTCCAAAATCGTTTACCCAATTTTCAATAGAGTTGTCATTTTTCCCCGAAAAGCCCTTATTTCGAAATAAAAAGTTTTTACACGGTTTAAACTATTTTTAAACACTTCGAAACTATCAAAATAAATACTTTTCTTCAAAATATAATAAAATTATATTTCTTTGAATTATTATTACTTGAAATACATTAATATCAAACTTTATTTGATTAATAAATTACTTCCGCAATATATTAACGGTCCGAAATTACGGGGCGTTACACTTGAGTCATATTTTGATCGGATAATACGTTCACACTCGATTATACGGATTTTATATGGCTTTGAGTCATATTTTGATCGGATAACAGGGAAGGTGATTAGATGGGTTATCGAAATGAATGGAATATGGTGAATTTAACATAATTGTGAGACCATTTTGAGTAATTGCTCAAAAAATAAGCGTAAAGAGCCTTTAATTATAACATTGTCAATTTTCATTTAGTCATTTAGTTTTAGCCTCATCATCGGGTACCCATAAGGCTAGGTAGACATTTTGAGGTGTCTACAGAAACCCCCACTTTGACCGAGTCTGAGTAAGACGAAGGTCAAAGTAGTCCGGTCGGGACAGATAAAGGATAAGAAACATACCTGGGCCTCTTATTTTACCTGTCTGGAGTAGCTGGAAACTGGAACTGGCTTAGCAAAACTTGTTTTACTAACCTGGAACGAAGCTGGAACTGGTGCAACGAAACTTTGTTTCGTTGGTCTGAAACTGGCATAGTGAAACTTTGTTTCACCGGTCTGGAACTGGTATAGCCAAACTTTGTTTAGCTTGTGTGGTACTGGCATGACAAAACTTTGTTTTGTTAATCTGGAATAGAGTTGGTAAAACTTTGTTTCACCAATTTAGAAACTGGTATGGCAAAACTTTGTTTCGCCGGTCTGGAATCTGGTAAAGCAAAACTTTGTATTGCTGCTGGTCTGGAATCTGGAATAGCTAAACTTTGTTTAGCTCAAGAGTGTACCTGCAAAATCTGATTTCACAAGCTCGAATGCGTGTCAGGGCCCGCCGACCGAGGATTCAAAATTTTATTTTGAAAAGGGATTAGAATGTAAAATTTGATTTTACAAACTAGGATTTGCAAAATTTTATTTCGCAAAAAGGTAAGTTCAGAAAATTTTATTTTAAGAACTCAGATGCATGTCAGGGCCTGCCGACCAAGGAATTTCAAAATTTTATTTTGAAAAGGGATTGATAAGATCGTAAAATTTTATTTTACAAACTTAGATGCGTGTCAGGGCCCGTCGACCGATAAGTTTGAAAATTGCAAAATTTTATTTCGCAAAAAGGGCAAGTTCAGAAAATTTTATTTTAAGAACTCAAATGCATGTCAGGGCCTGCCGACCAAAGGATTTGAAAATTGCAAAATTTTATTTCGCAAAAAGGGTAAGTTCAGAAAATTTTATTTTAAGAACTTAAATGCATGTCAGGGCCTGCCGACCAAAAGGATTTGAAAATTGCAAAATTTTATTTCGCAAAAAGGATAAGTTCAGAAAATTTTATTTTAAGAACTCAAAATGCATGTCAGGGCCTGCCGGCCAAGTGATTCAAAATTTTATATTTTGAAAAAGGAAGCTTATTTGAGGATCGTAAAATTTTATTTCACGAAAAGAGCTGGAGAATTGATTGATTTTGAAACTGGCAAAATTTTATTACGAGAAAAATGAGACTTTATGAGAAGCCCCCACTTTGGACGAATCTGGAAGATGAATGACAAAGTAGTCGACTGGAGCAGTTAGTGACAAATATATGACACCTAGAATGCAAATGCATGTCCTAGACACCTAGATATGATACACTGATGAATGCAAAAATGGAGTACTTTCGAAAACAGTTAAAATGTTTTTTATTTTTTATTTTTATTTTATTTTTAAAAGATTTTTTGAAAAAGATGGGGTCTGACCCAAATGTGATCCAAGTAGAAGGACTGGACATAGACTGGACACTGTTACTCTGGAAGTAACTTCTAACAAATTCTCTGATGTGGAGAATAATTGTATCATTTTTATTTGACCTGTTAATTTGAGTTATATTTTAATGAGTTTTGTCCTCTTTAAAGTAACAAGCTCTACCAATTAAGCAAAACTAATAGCATAGAAACAAAATACTTATGTGACCGTATAAACTTAGTGTACATCCCCCGAAATCTTAGATGCTGAACGAGGGTGATAAATGGAATGGAGTAGAAGGTTCTATGGTGTTAGAAGACACTGGAGATCTGTGTGTCTCTCTCACTCACCTAAATGAATGAAAGGATCGTCCCAAAAGGAGTGGAGACAATGAAACTGTGAATTGACTCGTCTGAGAAAGGAAAAATGACTACTCTGGAATTTGAATGGCAACTTTGACTAGAGTATTTTTTTTTTACTGGAATTTTTTTGTCTTGTGAATTTTTGAAATTTTTGACATTGGATTAAATTGCAACTTTGGCTGGATTTTTTTTTTTTTTTTTTTTTGTCTTGTGATTTTTGAGACTTTTGACATTGGATTAAATTGCAACTTTGGCTGGATTTTTTTTTTCTTGTGATTTTTTGAGACTTTTGACATTGAATTTGATTGCAAATTTTACTGGAATTTTTATTTACTCATGAGTTTTTTAAGTCTTTTTAGACTGTAGTTGTATCTATTTGAGATCATAATTTTTCTCTTTGAGTATTTGAGAGTCTTGAAACTGGATATGGATATATTTGAGCTTGCATAGGTACTTAGACTCACATTTTAAGTTCATTTTAAGGGACTAGTGGTCACCTATAAAATAGCACAGAGTGCGCGCTCCCTTGTCTTATTTGATATTTTTGGACACGGGTGTACTGAGAATCTGGTTTAAATATGTTCGAGCTAGTTCACCAATTGGAATGAATGATAATATTTGTTAAAATGGCCGATCATATGAGTTGTGCTCATCTAGTAGTCATTTGAGATATGAGAAATTGACAAGTTTGGTAGATAGAGAGTTGTGCTCATTTAGATTGGTAGTCACATAATTATAGAGAAATTGACGAATCAGGTAAAAAGATCGAGTCTCCAAACCTATTGGTCACCTAGCTAGAGACACGGCGATCAAGGAATTATCACACCACAGGAGATGGAAAAGATGGTCAAATGCACGCCCTCGTTCAGACTGACTCTAAGAGGTCGATTGATCTACACTAAAGAGATACGCCCTAAAGTATTTCAAGTCTATTCTACTAGTTAAGAGTAAAAAGTAGAACAAGTGACTAATAAAAATGACATATGCTCGTTTTTTTTTTGTGTGTGTAACTCAAAAAGGATTAGGATGGTCCTATTTATACGGATACGTAAAATGGCGTACATGAAATTATTAGTTGCAAAATTATTGATGAGATTAAGATACGTTAATACGAATGTTGATTCGAGGTACAAATTGCCAACTGTCAAACACACAGCATAACGTGCTCCCTAATGCAATTGTAGATTCTTCTTCATGAAAGAGACCAAAGAGTGATGGTGGATAACACATTAAAGTCTAGAAAAAAAAACTTGTGATAATTATTTTGAAATTGATGGAAAGACTCGTTGTGTGTGATGATATATATACAGATTTCTACTGGGATCACAAATGAGTTAGAAAATAAATTGGAAAATAGAAAATTATAAAGAAAGGGAAAAAAAAGTTTTTTTTTAATAAATTGAAAAAAATAAAAATAACTAAGGCCCTTTTTTTTATTTAGTAAAGAAGGATTTTTTTATGAAAATAATAAAATATGCAAATGAAATATATACTATGATTAATGTTGAACACAATGACGACTAATTGCGAATGAAATGCATGCACTAATGGTGTAATTAGTCTAAATGTTGCGTGTGACTCAATGCAAGCATCTGATTTGTTTTACCTGTGTTAGATCATGATGTGTCTTCTACTAACAAATACGGATGGCTAAATGATGTAGTATATAGACATACTGTACTAAACTAATTACTTTGACAAAGCATACTGGAGGTACATGACTTATCTTATAATATCGAAACATGACGCAAACTCTAGTGGCTCCATTCGTTCAATAAAAAGCTTACTATTAGTCCCACGTAGTATTACTCATGCATGAAAATCCCGGAAGCAAACAGTCAACGTTAACAACGTACAAGTTATCCTAAACAAAGGTTTTACGGAGTCTATGGTTAGGTTTATGGGTAAGAAATTGGGTACTCACAACATTAAAATACCACGAGGGCATCTCTCGCTTTTGTGCTCCCCCAGCCATATGGACCAGACGAGTTGCCAAAACGCGACGTCATGAGGTGGAAAATATGTGTAAGGCCTAGTCGGTCGAATGGACCTTCTAAGTATACAACATACTTTACCGAGGGTAAATTAGGGTAGCTTAAGATGACATAATACTGGCTTACGGAGAGCCTATGCCTCTTTTGTCTTTTCAATAAACATGCTGATAATAATACAATTGACAAAATAGACGACCGAATAAAGCATACAATTCCACGCATGAGAAACGAGAGTGGCAGAACAAACTTACGTAACATAATGAAATTGGCCAAAAGCATATTGGTAATTGCATGCAAACAAACTAGAAAAAAATTTCATGACAAACTCGTTTTCCTATTGGTCAAATATATAACTTTACAAATAAATTTCAAGTCTTACCCTCTAGATCCCCAGCGGAGTCGCCTCTGTGAGATCCCTGAAAAAATCTCCTTTTTTGAAATATAAGTTAATAAATATGGAGTCGCCAATAGGTTTTATAAAAAAACATACAAAAATAAGTTAACGGAAAAAGGCCCCTTTTGATCCCTGGAATGGGGACTGATCCGTCACTCCGGCCTGAACCAAAGATTGCGGATTCGGGGGTAAAGGTACGATCAGGGAAGGTGTTAGGCACCCGGATCGCCCATCAAACTGACGGCCTCTACTATTTATTTATAATATTATATATTTGACGAAACTAACAATGAAAAAGGTTAATTATACAATTTTATACATAAGACGATATAAATCTGAGACAAGGACAAATAAACTTGGTTAGTAAATACAATAAAATAGAGAAAATGAATAAAAGACAAAATAAAAGAATTAAAGAAAAAGAAAGAGTAAAGAAAAAACTTATTTGATGTCGGTACCCTCAGGCCTATCTGGATGTTTGACTATTAATGAATTTCGACTTTGTCGTTAATTAATGGTTCTTATGCGCTTATATGGAACTGGGATAATTTAATGTGAGCTTTGATTTGAAACTGGGATAGAAGATTTGAGACAGTTAGGGATTGTATATTTGAGACAGTTGATTTGAACGAGTATGGAATTTCTGGGTCTGATATTTGAATATTTTGTTTCGTCGCTGGTTTGGTGAGTTTCTGTCTGTCCTCCCTGTAGTTTGGGATGGGTGATTATTTATACTACTTTTAGCATAAGGCTACCGAGATATGGACTCCTTTCGAGATAGAATTTGGATTTCGAATAGAAAAAGCTGAAATAGGAGGAATACTGGGTGCCAGTGATTCTTACGTATGGAGTAGTTAGCTAAATAGAAGTATTAGATTCCTAGTGGACAAAGCATTCCCTATTTTATTCAACTTCCAGCTAATACTCATTTGTCCTTTCTTGCATGGTAAATAATTGGTCAACGTACTAGTCCATACGCTCAGACTCGATTATACGGATTTTATATGGCCTTGAGTCATATTTTGATCGGATAATACGTTCACACTCGATTATACGGATTTTATATGGCCTTGAGTCATATTTTGATCGGATAACAGGGAAGGTGATTAGATGGGTTATCGAAATGAATGGAATATGGTGAATTTAACATAGTTGTGAGACCATTTTGAGTAATTGCTCAAAAAATAAGCGTAAAGAGCCTTTAATTATAACATTGACAATTTTTATTTAGTCATTTAGTTTTAGCCTCATCATCGGGTACCCATAAGGCTAGGTAGACATTTTGAGGTGTCTACAAAGGTACATTAAATTCTATAAATGTTCTTTTATTGTCTAATTTGATCTACTTCCTCGGAAAACCGAGATGGTGACACCGTCATACACTGGAATGGTCCTTGGTAAGGTGTTTTAGTGTGCGGGGGTGTTACAGCGGGTTCATTACTCTCTAGGAGCAAAACTTCATTTTCCTCGACCATACCAATGAATCTGTCTGGAGGATTAGAGACTCTACCCGACCTCCTAGGTTCCTGAGGAATATTAACCGTATCATTAGTTGAAGGAACATCTTCCTCCATCTGTTCCTCGGTTGTTAGTTCTTGAATCTCTGACAGCTCGAAGGTTCTATTACTTGACTTGTTCTCAAGAAACTCTTTCTCTAAGAACTTTGCACTAGCCGCAACAAAAACTCGATGTTCGGTAGGCGAATAGAAGTAATGACCAAACATTCCTTTTGGATAACCAATAAAGTATGTCTTGACCGATCGCGGGCCGAGCTTATCCTCGTGTCTCCACTTGACATAAGCCTCGCAGCCCCAAACCCAAATAAAGGACAAGTTAGGGTCCGTTCCCTTCCATATCTCATACGGAGTCTTGTCGACGGCTTTAGACGGACTTCGGTTAAGTATAAGAGCAGCTGGCAAAAGAGGAAAACCCCATAATGAATCAGGTACTACCGTGTGACTCATCATGGATCGAACCATATCGAGTAGTGTTCGATTTCTCCGTTCGGACACACCATTTAATTAAGGTGTTTCAGGTGGAGTTAACTGTAAAACTATTCCACAGTCTTTAAGGTGTTGATCAAACTCATTTGAAAGATATTCGCCACCACAATCTGAACGGAGTGCTTTAACCTTTCTTCCCAGTTGGTTCTCAACCTTATTCTGGTATTCCTTGAATTTTTCAAAAGACTCACTTTTATGCTTCATTAAGTAGACATATCCGTATCTACTCAAATCATCCGTGAAAGTGATAAAATATCTATAACCGTCTCTTGCGGTGATTGACATAGGTCCACATACATCAGTATGTATGAGTCCTAATAGGTCATTAGCGCGCATTCCAACACCTTTGAAGGAAATTCGAGTCATTTTGCCGATAAGACATGATTCACACGTGCCAAATGATGAGAAATCAAATGTGGAGATAGTCCCATTCTCAATGAGTTTCTTTACACGTTTTTCATTTATGTGTCCCATTCGACAATGCCATAGATAAGTTTGATCTTTGTCACCAACCTTTAATTTCTTATTATTCACATGTAATATATCCGTGGTTTGATCTAAGATATAAATTCCATTCATGGAAACTGCTTTGCCATAAACCATTTCATTAAAAGAGAAAATACAGCTATTGTCCTTTATTGAAAATGAAAAACCGTCTTTATCAAGTACGGAAACAGAAATAATATTCTTAGATAAACTGGGCACATAGTAACAGTTATATAAATATAACTCAAAACCACTCGGGAGCTGGATTATGTATGTTCTCATTGAGACTGAAGTAACTCTTCCTCCATTCCCCACTCGTAGGTCCACATCACCCTTTGCGAGGGGTGTGATGTTTTTTAGGCCTTGCAAATGATTACACAGATGAGAACCACAACCAGTATCAAGTACCCAAGTTCCGAAACTTGCATGGTTAATCTCAATCATATGAATATAAGATGACATACCAACAGGAGTGACGCGGCCTGCTTTTATGTCCTCACGGTACACGGGACAGTTCCTCCTCCAATGTCCAATCTTGTGACAATGGTGCCACTCAACGTTACCGCCCTTGCTCTTTTCCTTGCCTTATGAGCCACTAGTCTCACCAGGCCCACTCTTACCGTTTCCTGACTTCTTAAACTTTGGCTTTCCTACAGTTAGGTCGCCGTGAGCTTTGCCCTTACCCTTATTCTTGTTGGAAATCATGAGAACATCTTGCTTCATGCTCCCACTCAATTTCATATCCTTCTCGGTCTGTACGAGAAGTGAGTGTAGCTCATGAGGACTTTTCTTCATGTCATTCATGTAGTAATTTGCCCTGAAAAGGGCAAAACCATCATGAAGTGAATGAAGCATACGGTCAATGACTATGCTCTCACTGATTTTGCAATCAAGTGCCTCCAGTTTCTCGACATTCTCAATCATGTCAAGAATGTGTGGGCTAACCGGTTGGCCCTTCTGGAGTTTCGCCTCAAAGAAGCGACAGGTATGCTCATAAGTAACGATTCTCGGTGCTTTTGAGAACTCGTTAGTGAGCGTGGTGAAAATCTTGTTTGCACCTTGGGCAATGAAGCGTCTTTGCAAATTGGTTTCCATTGCACAAATGGGTACGTTCTTTATCGCACCCGCTTCCATGACGAAGTCACTATAAGCAAGTGACTCGTTAGCTCTTGCATTGGGGCCTGGGTTTGGCGGTATTGGCTCAGTCAAGTACTTGAGTTTACCGTCAGCAATAGCAGCATTCCGTAATGATGCCTCCCAGTCCGTAAAGTTGGACCCGTCATTCTTCAGTCGTGTGGACTGATTCATGTGGTCCATGAAAGTTTTGAGCCAGGACTCGCGTGCAAGTGTGGCACTTGGCATAGGGATATCAGAATTTTCAGCCATTTGTTGTAAGCAGTATTATCAATATAAAACGAATTCTACACTGCGAAAAGAAGAAGAAAAACATAATAAGCATACTCATCGTTCTGATTTAAGTCTAATGCAAAACTGTTATAATGCGAAGACTCAAGCATTTATACAATTGACCTCCCTCAAGAATTATATAAATGATCCCAAGACTCAATTATCTGTAAATTGATAAGCCAACCTCTTGGCTAATTCTACTTTTAGAATTCTTGGTTGATAAATTTCTGTAAATTTTATCTATAGTCCATCATAATCACGAGAAACTCTTCGGATTATAATGTTGAGGTAAAATAAGTCAACACAAACTACTTACCCAACGTAGAAGGGGTCATTTGGAGAGTAAGGTCCTATATGCCTACCGACGAAGAAGGAATTCATAGTTGTTTGGCCTATAAAGACTAGTCTCAATTTTAGTTTTAGAGGAAGATCACATCAACTTTATTTTAATATATTTTAAGTGAACTAATATCTAGCATGCGAGAATTAATAAACTAAGATGATGGCTTAAAATAGTGTGACATATTTATGTCCATGATAACTAACATCCAAACTATATGAGTCAATTTTCATGCATATAAGTAGGTGGTTTGGGTTTAGGCGGAATATGATGCACTAATTATCATGCGAAGAAAAGCAACAAGAATGGAAAAACGTAAAACAAAAACAAAGTCCTAGTGTGGCCTATCTACCAAAATGAACATAAATACAACTTTGGAATCCTTCCTAGGACCCGAGAAGCTTGTCTTGATGTTCCATCTTGGTCCATGTAGCGGGAGTGAGCAATCCAATCTCCATCTTTAGTCTTCTCAAAATTACAATTGATAAATTACAAAATAAACCTATTTACATTCTAATTTCAAAAACATAATACTAAAGAAAACCAAAGAAGATTCGAGATCTCAAAATTACATCAAGATTATGTTTCCATCATTACGAAAACATAATCAACTAAGGCCACACTAGGTAATACCAAATTACAACCGATTGCAAAAATACGTAAATAAACCATTCAACAATTCATACAACTAAATAAAATGCATCAACAATAAATTAATCATTCAAGACATAGTTCCTTAATTATGTAGAGTAATTTATCCAAACCACCTATTTTAAAATGATCAAAATTATGTGACAATTCCTCAATTACTCACAATAATTCCAATCTTAATACACATTAACTTGTAATATGAATTAATCTAACATTATTTTAAACCACTTTAAAATAATTGTGTATCTAAAATTTGTGAACTTTTTCACAACAAACAATCATACATTATAGATATAATGTATAATAATTATTCGCCAAAACACAAAAAAAACGAAATTTTTTTTTTAAAGCTCTCGGCATTCTGCCCTAAAAAAAAAGAAAAACAGTTTTTTTTTCTCGAAAATAACCCCTTTTATGTGAACAAATTTGTTTAATGTTCCTACTATAACAAGATTGGCATAATCATCAACATTTAATTTAAACATAGATCCAAACTAGATGATTCAATTTAACCTCTTAAAATGAATATCTAAATTATGATTAAATCGATTATCTGAATATTTGATTCATCACAATTGATTTGAACATTATTAAATTAATGAATTATGATTCTTAAACAACAATTTAACACCATGTATGCCAAAACTATATAGCAAAAACAAATGAACATCATAAAGCAAAACAATTTCCATTTACATTTCAATTTAATTCTTATTAAATCAAAACATCTACAAATTTATCATATTATCATCGTAACATATTAAAACAACAATATCAATAAATCAAAATGAAACAAGGCATAAAAAAAAACCAAAAAAAAAAACCTCTCGGCAAAAAAAAATTGCTACGGCCGAATTTTTTTTTTTTCTCTTTTAATCCATTTATGAAAATCATATAAAATAATTTCGTGGCCTATGCTCTGATACCACATGTTAGAAATATCGGTATATTTCATCAAGAAAAATTCGGATTATAACGAAATTATGAGATATGAAATTACGAGTCATAAACGAAATGCATAGACAAAAGAATAGAGTTTAGAATTAACCTCCGGTCCTAGCAATTTGGCCTAAGAACAAATATCGAGATCGATATTCTCCTAATCGTTGCACCCAAAATGCTCCGAGAAATGCTTTTTTCTTGCTAGAAAGAGAACTCTAATTCCTAATAATTTTTTAGGGTTTTTGTGATGAGAGTATAGAGTAAAAATCAAGAGAGAAAATGATCCTCCCTCTCTCCTATTATAACCGTGCAAAAGGAGGAAAAAGGGGAATATCTTTTTCTTCTTTTTTTTTTTCCTTAAACCGTGTAACCAACCAACAAATAAGGAGAAAATCTTCTTATTTTAGGTTGTTATCATATTGTATAAAATGTGTATTATTATCAATTGTAATTTATGTCGTCACGTATTAATAAGTCCACACACAACAGTTTGTAGTCAATTTATTAATACCGGTCTGTCATCATTTATTATGACAATTTCGTATAATATATACATTAACTATAAATATCGCATATTTATAATTTGCTAATTAAATATAACCGTTTATGTTTAATTACGAATTAACATCTTAATTCGTTTAAGCTAACATTATATACATTAATTAAATATAACAGTTTATATTCAATTTACGAATTAACAATTAATTGTCGTCAAATTTGATATTATTTAATTGTATTAAATAATCGACTCATCATCACATTAACTAACCTTTTAGTCAAATACATGGACTAACCTTTTAGTCATATAAGGCATCAATGTGATTATATTTTCATATAATCACATCTCTCAAACACATCCTTTAGGTGTGACTTTTAGGGACCAGTTGATCACCGTCATCAGTGTGATAATAACGTCAAACTTCTAGCAAGCCAACCGTTATTAGTAAACGTTAATCAACTGATAAAGTACTAAGTATACCCTGTGAACCTATAAGAGATTTATACACGTTATCACACTAACTGTGGAGGACACTAGCTCCAACATGAAGTGCGTGGTTGTTTTTTAATAATTAGTTTATTAGAAATCACAGATTCTACTTATTAAACCTATTCGTAATAGTTCGTTATGGTTATGTGTTTGGTCATAATATATATGTTCGCCGGATTATTTTTTGATTCATCTCTCTTATTACATTTTCATATATGTTCATTGTCACTAACTTTTATATTTCAATTTTTTTATGGGTGGTTAAATGTTAAGGAGCATCATGAGACCATTGTTTTTCCTCTTCTTTTCAGATGACTCACGCAATGGGTTTTGTATCCATTATTTTGTTATTTTATAAAGTGTTTAATATGTTCAAGTAGTTTATGATAAAAATGAAAACAACCTTTGAACATAGAGTCACAACTCTTAGTAAATGTTATGGTTTCGAATAACTATTTGATATGTTCAAAGTGTAAATGAGAAAAATATATGCGTTGATCTTACAATTCCTAATTAATATGACAAGAGGTTGTTTTAGTTGAGGAATTTTACATCACTTGACATGGTTAAGTGAAATATAACACTGATCAATTTCTCTTCTTATGGATTAGGGAATTGTAAATCGCTTGGATGTGTTTCTAAGTGTTGGCGAAGGCTAGTAGACCTATGCATTGTATTCGTTACAATACAGAACTATCTCTTGGTGAGTGGAAGAATTTTTTGTGAGCCCGTTGAGAAACCAAGGATAGTTTTAACTTCTATCTCTATACTTTGAATAGTGGGAGTAGTTCCATGATCCAAGACAAACATGAGAATTAGCTAATGATGAGTAAATATTAACTTGTATGTCAAGTTATAAGGATTAACATAAGGTCGATTCTTAACGTGTTTTGATCATTGTGTAGGATAGTGAGAGTTATTCCTTCTATTCGTTTTTTGAATCACTTTTAGTGAGTGGGAGTTATCACTTTTAGTAAGTGAGAGTTTTTGCCAAGAAATAAAAATGGATTGTTGTTATGAGAGCATATAGACATTGTGACAATGTGTTTATGAGAGTAAGGTTTAAGACTATTATGAGATATGTTCTCAAGTGTTCGGATTTGTTCTGCTTTTCTTCTAAGTTTTGGTCATCTATTTGGGTTTTGTTTTCAAATAGATGTAAAGACTATTTTCTCGAATCAATGTGCTCGACATATATGGATCAATCGATTGAGTTTAAATGTCTCAAGTGATTAAGATGATAAATCTTTGTGTCCTTCAAGCTTATTCATGTGTTGAATGATCTTTCAAATTTATTTCAAGTTTTATAAATTATTTGTGTGTTGATTTCTTTGGAATGGCCGAATTAATGTGGTTTTGTCAAATTATATAGGAGAATAAGTTTCTCTTTGTTAATAGGTGACATATTAATATTTAGAAGAAAAATAAAGTTTTTATGTCTAAACCTAAGCTCAATAGCAAGAAATGATTAAGTCTTGTTTCTTGTTCTAGTGTAGTTGGTATTTTGATGTGTACCTTGTTTAGTACATGGTTGAACGTCAATTTGTGATTGATAAGCATTTGCTACCTAATCAATCCTCTACACGCACAATGATATGTAATCAAGAGTTTTTCGCTTTTGTCTTTGTGACAAGAGTAAATTAGTTCTTGTGTAGGACTAAGAGTTTTTATCAAGTAAGATTAACTAACAAGATGGTTGGCACATTATTTTATATGATTTGTTCTTAATTAGTTTATGTGTTGAGCTAATTGTGCGAAAGAGTCAACTTAAGTTTTAATATTGTTGAGTGTGGATGTGTTTAATGATGGACTTTTTGGATAAAAGATTTTGTATATTTCATAAATGGTTCATATGCATTTGTTGCATGATGAGGCACGTAAGATATCACCAAACTTTTAGATTGCCTAATCACACGGGTAATCGCCTTGACACTTGTGTAGTGGGCAAGATGAGACTGAGTCAAGTTAACACTTAGTGAGTGATGAAGATTATCTTTGTACATTAGTTGTATGGAAAAGATACTGACTCGTTATATAGTCGCCTTAGTAAGTCTAAGAAGAGACTTTTGTAGTCCAAGGATATGAGAAGACGCCCCATTTTCATACTAAAGCTTTGAACCGAATCACAAATGTCGGATTGGTGTGTATATCAATCTAGTGGCTTTGGTTAGATAGTGGAGTAGTATCTAGACTTATGATTCGCACGACATAGAAGCGTGATATGCTCATCGTAGAGGGAGCTATGTTATGACAAATATATCATACTATGTGTGTTTGTAAGTCGATCGTTAGGAATGACAGATGATTCCCTACTTTGTCACTGTGATCCTCCGGACTGTGTTGTCCAACTTTGTTCAATGCCCTTTAACTTTGAGCTGTGAGATGAAATTGAGATTTGATGTTGCTACTTTAGCGTGATTTTGGAAAATCATAATGTCGTTGGTTCAACGAGTCATGTTAGGAAAGCAGTTGAGTTAAGATTGATTTTCATTAGTGTCTAAGGAATCATCAATTCAACTTCACTATAATTTTCTGGCCAGTGGTTATATTGTATATATAACTAATATGATTATGATAGCATATAGGGACTGTGTATGCTAACGGTGATGTTTGAATGATTTGGCGCATTGATAATGTGAAAATGTTATGTTAGGATTGATGGTAGCTTAATATAACATCACTTTGTTACGTTTTTGCAACACCCTCTTCTTACCCGACCAAGGTAATTGGGATATGTTACCTTCTCGGTTTTCCGAAGATATACAAAGATACAACTGCGACTACTACCAACTATGTCATCTACACCTCTGTCATGACTCGTGGAAGACTCATCCCGCCAAGTATCCAGCTACAATCCAAGACACCACCTGCTAAGACTGACTGCTCACCACAAGGGATCACACCAGACACAACAGAAACAAACAAGGAAACACAACCACGCAAGGTCAGTAGCTGAAGAAACACATCCACCATTGACTCAACAACACCGACATAACAACACACACACAAACCCTGTCAAAGACTGTCCACTGGACCAGCCCTGCCAGTAGGGGACCGCAGCCGTTCCCACCTAAGCCCCGCTTATCATATTGAGCGATAACCCTGTCCCATTAATGTGCACATCCCCTCCCGTGGCGGGTTCCACGGAGGGCGAAGATAGGGCGTGAAGCCACTCCCGCAAGTAACTCCACTCAGCCGAGGACGCACCTCAAGAACCAGAGACAACAACCACAGACAGCTGGACCACAACCGCATAAACCACACTATTCAACGTTGGCCAATACAACAATCAATCCAACCACACCGACACATCAATCAAACACAACAAATGACACACTAGACAATCATCAGAACTGAGTAGGCGAACCTACCTCAAGTGCATCGCAGCGATTCCACGTCCGACTACATGATAACAATCAACCACGCAACACACGGTACAAGCATCTATCACAACCACCATAACCCTAACTGAAAACAATAAAGACAACGATGATGACGATGACATACCTATACACAGCTATCCGGCGTCAAGACCGCTACCCGACTCAAGCAACCTACTCCCATGGCATAAACATCTTCAAGGACCTCAAGGAAGGACAAAGGTGAAGGAGGAGGAAGAGTGACGACATCTAGGTTTAGGGAAATGAATAGTGGAAATGATTTGCGGTTATACGAAAGAAGATATATAACTCCTCGCTGTAAAGACGCTACTCGATCGAGTAACTAACTTACTCGATCGAGTAGACCCTACTCGATCGAGTCCCCCATCCACTTGATCGAGTGGCCTCGACTAGATCGAGTACCACACCTCCAATGCTTACCACGACACAAGACATCTCCCGCAAGGTTTCCCAAGGACCAAAACATGTTATTAAGGTCGGTCAACGTCAGTCAACGGTCCCTAAAAGGACGGGTATTACAGTCTTCCCCCCTTAAAAAGAACTTCGTCCCCGAAGTTCGACTCATCCTCTCCCAATCAAACACGACAAAGGACCAAGGCTGACACCACCGTTTACCCATCATAGGATGTCCATCAAACACCATCCCACTACATATGTCCATCAAACACCATCGTCGTCAACCACCTAACGCACGACACACACGTAATCCTCAATGAACCTGTAACTTCCTTCTCGAATCACTGTACCATACTAACCATAAGGACAACCGACTCGGCTATCGCTTATACTACAACGTCGCATTATTCAAACATGTTCTAACACAATAACGAGACTATACTTTCATTCATCACCGGCCAACAATTATCAACTACGAAACATACAACACGACGGTCTTATTAGAGATTCACAACAATACATGTTCCTGTCTCACACTATATATGTTTCATTGTACCCGATTACTATGACCTTACAACATCATTCTGCTAATAACATTGAATTCGCAAGCCACCATAACGAACAATTAATGAAATTAAAGTATACCACGTACTGTTTTATTCAACAATTTATTTTTTTTGTGCTTACTCACTTGTATCCTTGCTACTATGAAGCTTTTCAAATCATCATATGAGACTAATCAAACAGTCATTCACGTACTTTTAAAAATATCTTTATAATACCGTAAAACACCGCAAACTTGTTATAATTATTTCATTTTTCTTTTGCGGCATTACTCTTCCCCTCTTAAAAGGAACTTCGTCCCCGAAGTTCACCGTCAAATAACCTCCATGTCCCTCTATCCGACAAGTGTCATACCATATAGACATTACTCATAATTTATAGACAACGTTAATTCACACAAACATTACCTACTAATGGACATTACGTGATTACAACTCATACAAACGTAAACCATTGAAATTACGTACTACATCACGGATATGTATTGTGACAACTAGCAGCGAACCCAAAGATTATATTATACAACCATACTGAACAAGCAACAATATTATAAATATAGTATCCGATTCATCGAATTTGACCGCATACAGATTACAACATAACGCAAATGTCACTTAAAACTGTATAAAGTGGCCATCATGCATATCCGACTCATGACAGAAACAACACCTTTCTTGACATTACTGAAGCACGGCCCATGTGATTTAGGTATATATATACAAATATGAACTTAAACATCATCATTTGCACACTAAGTTCCCGCAACAATATGTATGATCGTTCCGACGCACATTTATCGCATAAGATTTCACTCATAACTCGACGACATGCCATTACATAACCAACGGTGAAGCTAAAATATGTTATTAGACACCAACAGCCAAGACTAATATAAAAGCATCCAAAAATATGATGATTCAAATAATTTTAAACTCGAAAAGTCCATGTAACAGTGACACTCGATCGAGTTGGTCAGGCACTCGATCGAGCTGGCCTTACTCGATCGAGCTTGGCAGCTACTCGATCAAGTAGGCCGAGATCAGAATACTCTCCCACTGATACACCTGCAGCTACTCGATCAAGTGAGGGGCACTCGATCGAGTTGCCACAGGTCGATAAGTTCCCCAATCAGCCTATTAACAATCAAATCACATATAAACATGAGTCGGGAAGCTTCCCCGACTCCAAAATCCTGCATATCAAGTCTAAAAATACTCAAGTACGGCCTTATAGCCAACAATACAAATGAAGTTCGAAAAGTACCAACCGAAAACGAACTAATATCCACCATAAACTATAAAACATAAAAGAAGGAAATGGAGTATCATCACTCCTGCTGCTGCTCATCCATCACTGCATCCTCGTCACCACCGCCACCCGAAGTGCCTGCTCCCGACGCGCCAAGACCCGCATCCCCACCAACTCCAGCATCTGCTCTCACGTGCCAAGGGGTCAAACAACCATAGGGGTACGACTGAGGCTCTCCCCAAGTAGACCTATCTACAACATACGAGTGGAAGACTCCATTGTCGTCCCCAACACCTCTCCACCACACTGGCCGAGGTCCCGTGGTCCCAATGCCCTATACGTTAGCCATCTCGTGAAGGTTCCGGAGTGTCAAGGTAGAAGACACTCTCTCAGTAAGGTAGCTCTCTCGCATCTCCGGGCTATCAAAGGAAGGGTAACCAGAGAACTGGTACTGTGGTGGCACCGGCTGCTCCGGCTGCGCTGGCTGAGTCTCCGCCATGCTCTCCCGCATTTGACGTGGCCCCCTCCCCACTCTAGGTCGGTCCTCCTCCACTCCCACATTCTCCCCCTTCCTTAGCTCGGGCATAACCTGAAGAATCTCTGGGTCAATCAGGTACGTTTGCCTCGCAGGACGCCCCTCCCCTTCCTCACCCTCGTCAGAGTCGGCAGACACCACTGTCGCGGGTAAAGGCTCTGTCGCTGGGAGGTGCTCAGGGGCTGGTATCCGCATCCAACTCATACCTCACACCCTCCATGCCAAACTACCATCCCCCAAGGTTCTCAACCATTTTTGGTCGAGGAAATAGTCTCGGTCCAAGGTGGGCACCGTGGTGGTCAGAGGAGTGTAAGCCGAGGAGGCCTCAAAGGAAGTCAGACTCTCTACCAACCGAGTGGCAATGGCCCTACAACTCAGGAAGCGGGTGTGGGAAGAAGCCATGAGCGTTAAACTGGCACACACTATGGCAGGTGCGCTAAAGGTCACTCTCTGAGACCGGTCGGGGTTAAGGTATGCCATCATCAACATCAACTCATGTGAGTTCAACTTACTCACATCCTTTCTCTCATACAGCAGACAAGTTAAGGCACGAAGGAAAATCTTCAAAGTAACATGTTGGACATCATTAATCAACATGTCACTTGAAGTAGGAGCTGATTTCCCGGTAAGACAAGGCATGAGACTACTAACCCCACACTCCGTTGGTATGTCCCGAAGAGCTCCCTTGACGGGTTTAGCAAGGCCAAGGTGAGTAGCAAACAGATCCATGGTCAAAATAAAGCTTGTGTTCATGAGGCGGAACTCCACAGTTTGTTCCACCGCTTCGTATTTAAACGAGCTCATAAACTCAAGAGTCAAAAAGGCATAGGAGTGCTTACGGAGGTGATACATCCCAGTCAACCCCAAAGTCTCAAAGATGTGCCTGACATCAGTCTCAATTCCTAGGTCATCCTAAAGGGTCGTGTCTATACAGCGGGTAGGTCTCATCTTACGGTTCTGCAAAACCACAAACCTCTTCCTTTATGTGAAATCCACAAAGACTACAGACGGGTATTCAAGTACAACCGGGACTACCGGTCCACTCCCATCTCCTACCTCGGGATCAGAAGCCCTCCCCCTCTTGCTCTGTCGGGTTCCTACTGTTGGTCTCGGCATTTGTTTCAACATATAACTTAAATATACAACCACATATATATATATGAAAAACATGCAAGGCATTCATGTATGATCATAGAAAGAAGCAACTAGGTACACACTATCACCAACAATCCAAAAATTATAAGTAAAATTCTCAATTCTAGTCATCAGACGGTCTCTACAGCTGTAAAAATTGTGACAAGTTTGGCATCCTTTTAAATTAAAACTACTAATTTTGAAAACTTGATATACAAAATAGCTTTACCAACCAACAAATTTCACCAAGAAGTAAGACGAATTTCAGTTTGGGGCACTTTTAAGACGGAGTTTTTAGGCAGATTTTTGAGGGAAAATCATCAAAATCATCTCTAGACATGATGTGTATAACATATATCACCCAATTTTCATCCTTTTACATACAAAAGACAACCAAAAATCAATTCAAATTCCCTAACCCTAGAAAATTCGAGCCACATAAACCCCCAATTAATTCAATTTATGCATAGCTACCCACAATAATCAACAAAAGAAAGCATCTAGATTATATTACAACCATTATAAACAAGATTTGGCACATATAAACCGATTTTTCAGCAATTATCACCACCCTACATGCTTCTAATCAATCAAAAACATCAAAATAGGATAAATATTCATACCTTGATCACTTAATAGGCAAAAGAACGAATTAAGCAAGGGAAAAACGCAAGATTCAAGCACAAATCAACAAGTATTAGGGCACTGTGAGAGAGAGTTTTGAGATTAGGGTTTGCAAAATAGAAGAAAGAATAGGAAGAAAGAATTAGAAAAGGGTATATTAACCCGTGTTTCAGCGGCACTGTAGCAGCTTACTCGATCGAGTATGTTACTCGATCGAGTGGCCTCCACTCGATCGAGTTGGAGCTACTCGGTCGAGTTTTTCGCAGTAAATTCCAACTTTCTCGACGTAATAGATTCCTAACTAGATCGAATGAGGTCTACTCGGTCTAGTAGGCACTCGTACTCGGTCAAGTAAAGCTAGATACATGGTCGGAAATATAAGATTAACTAAAGATTCCTGCAAAACAGCAACGCGTATCGATTCCAAAAATGAATTCGGATATCGGCACACATTAACATATTATTCACATTGTATTACTACTACACAAGTACAACGTATCAATCCAACAAATACATTGCTTCATTCGCCTCTTCATTCTTATTCTATAACCATTATTACGCAACAAGTGACCAAACTTTCAATTTTCTCATGCATACTTCTAACACATTTGTTTCACTTATAAGCATACAATTGTGACCTCAACAAAATAACTTCTAACCCTATCGCTTTAATCATACATCTAACACTTACCACACACTAGTTTAATTACTCAACTGAATTATACCATACGCGGAAGCATTCAATCATTCACCTATCGTATTTACTCCAATACTATTTTGATGACCATTACAACAAATTTACAACTTACTAACCATCACTTTTACTACCACATACAAAACAAACAAGCTTTTACATAAACTATTAATACCAACCATTTGGAATAAGCATTACCAGCACCACATCATGCACATTATCTCGTATTGCAAACACGTCACAATTTCCGTTACTACTCAACTATAGGTATTCACAGTTCGAATCACAACTTTACACACTTAGCATCCATAAAGACTCCGCTGCATACCTCTCTACATCACTATCACACACACTAGGCACATAAATTCCCGACTCGATATTCCCTTAACCAGTGGCTGGCTTAAGCATAATGGGGCCATGATTTTGAAATGAGGGCGCCTACTCACCCAAAATCTAGCATCAGCTGGGGCTCCCAATACACATACACCAGGTTCATTTTATTAGACTCACTACGTTCATTAGGCTCATTTGTTTTTTTTTTTCTGATGATTCAAAAATCGTCGCTCTGATACCACTTTGTAACACCCCCATATACCAAGGAGCCTTAACAAGACCTTCCCTAGCATGTAACGGCATCACCATCTCGGTTGCCCGAGGACAGTAATAATCAAATATCGATAATAGAACAGTTAAGATACTTTACAGTGATTACAAACTAAGATATACAAAGATACAACTGCGACTACTACCAACTATGTTATCTACACCTCTGTCATGACTCGTGCAAGACTCATCCCGCCAAGTATCCAACTACCATCCAAGACATCACCTGCTAAGACTGATTGCTCACCACAAGGGATCACGCTAGACACAACAGAAGCAAACAAGGAAACACAACCACGCAAGGTCAGTAGCTAAAGAAACACATCCACCATTGACTCAACAACACCGACATAACAACACACACACAAACCACAACTCTCCCAAAGTATCACCGTCACTAACTGTCCACTGGACCAGCCCTGCCAGTGGGGGACCGCAGTCGTTCCCTCCTAAGCCCCGCTCATTATATCTAGCGATAACCCTGTCCCATTAATGTGCACATCCCCTCCCGTGGCAGAATCCACGGAGGGCGAAGATAGGGCGTGAAGCCACTCCCGCAAGTGACTCCACTCAGCCGAGGACGCACCTCGAGAACCAGAGACAACAACCACAGACAGCTGATCCACAACCGCAATAACCACACTATTCAACGTTAGCCAATACAACAATAAATCCAACCACACCGACACATCAATCAAACGCAACAAATGACACACTAGACAATCATCAGAACTGAGTAAGCGAACCTACCTCAAGTGCATCGCAGCGATTCCACGTCCGACTACATGATAACAATCAACCATGCAACACACCTATACACGCGATACAAGCATCTATCACAACCACCATAACCCTAACTGAAAATAATAAAGACAACGATGATGACGATGACATACCTATACACAGATATCCGGCGTCAAGACCGCTACACGACTCAAGCAACCTACCCCCATGGCATAAACATCTTCAAGGGCCTCAAGGAAAGACAGAGGTGAAGGAGGAGGAAGAGTGACGGCATCTAGGTTTAGGGAAATGAATGGTGTAAATTATTTGCAGTTATACGAAACACGATATATAACTCCTCGCTGTAAAGACGCTACTCGATCGAGTAACTAACTTACTCGATCGAGTGGCCCCTTCTCGATCGAGTCCCCCATCTACTCGATCGAGTGGCCTCGACTAGATCGAGTACCACACCCCCAATTCTTACCACGACACAAGACATCTCCCGCAAGGTTTCCCAAGGACCTAAACATGTTATTAAAGTCGGTCAACGTCAGTCAACGGGTCCCTAAAAGGACGGGTATTACACCAACGCCATCCCGACCTGCTTCCCACGCCACCACCACATCCAGCCCACTCCCATGTCAGATCTCGTTTTTTTGTGTATTTGTTTTTTCAGATTTCGTTCCTTTTTAGTGGTAGTGGGTATTGACGGTGGTGTTTGTTGTTGTCGGTGCCATATCCACGCACATACTACCGTCCCATTTTTTTTCTTTTTTTTTCTTTTTTTTCTTTTTGAGTGGTGGTGGTGGGTGTTCACGGCGGTGACTGGTGTATTGTTATCTTTTTTTTTTCAGTTTTTCGTTTTTTATGGATTGGCTGATGGTGGGTTTTGTGTTGTTGTCGTTTTTATTCTTAGTTTTTCGTTTTTTTTTTATTGGTTGGTGATGGATTGATGGTCGCGGTCAGAAGGTGGCCAGAGTGGTGGTGGCCAAAGGTGTTTTGTTAGGTGCTTCAGTGGTCAGTAAGAAAGGAGGGTGGTGGTGGTGGTTGTCATGGTTGTGCTCACTCCTATCGGACTAGAGTTACACTGTTATCGGACTGAAGTTACACTGTTATCGGACTGAAGTTACACCGTTATCGGACTAAATTTACACTATTATCGGACTGAAGTTGTACTCATATCAGACTAAAGTTACACTTATTATGACTACAGTTACAATCGTACCTCACTACAGTTACATAAGCTTCTTAAAATTATATAAAATCAACATGAAATAAAAATTACACAAATTTAAATTTTTACATAAAAAATCACTTTAAAATATTAAAGTTACAATAATAAAATATTAAAGTTACACTTGTATAGTAGTAAAGTTATACTCTTAAAGTGTTGAAAAAATATAAATCGTTAAAATTACATAAATTCAAAGTGTTGAAATTACATAAATGATTAAAATTACATAAATTCAAATTTTTATATTAAAAATAAAATTGTATAACATAAATTCAATTTTTTATATAAAAATTGTCAAATTTTAATTAAAATTACACTCATAAAGTATTAAAGTTACATTCATACACTAAAGTTACACTCATAAAGTACTGAAGTTACATTAAAAAAATGAGTGGCTAAGATTAGGACTTAGGGACTCAACCAAAATTGTGGACTTATTAGAGCTAGTATATATATATATAGCCAAGTTCAAATGAGTCCACCTAAATTGGTGAGTCCACTAAGTCCTAATCCTAGCCATTGATCTTATAAGATTGATGATTGAGATTGTAAAATTTTAAGATGAAAACTTTAATATTTTATAAATGAAACTTTAATTTATGAGTGTAACTTTAATTCTTTAGAATTATAACTTTAATATTTAAGCTCATTTTATAAATAAAAATCTAAATTTATGTTATAAAATTTTATTTTAAATATATAAAATTGATTTTTGAGTGTAACTTTAGTGTTTTACGGTGAAACTTTATTGCTAAAATTTAAAACTTTAATTTTTTAGACAATTTTCAATATAAAAATTTAAATTTATTTAATTTTATTGGTTTAAAAATGTAACTTTAATGTTTTACGAGTGAAACTTTAATCCTAAAAATTAAAATTTTAGTTTTTTTAGTCAATTTCTAATATAAAAATTAAAATTTATTTAATTTTACTGATGTATTAATGTATCTTTACTGTTTTTCAAATAAAACTTTAATACTAAAAATTAAAATTTAATTTTTTTAGATAATTTCTAATATAAAAATTTGAGTTTAATTAATATTGTAATTTTATAGATGTAAATTAATGTTTTACGAATGTAATTTTGGTCTTAATTTTAGTGCGTGTCAAGTGAAACTTTAGTCCATATAATGAAACTTTAGTTCATATTAGTGAAACTTTAATCCAATTCAGGTGAAACTTTAGTCCATTTTAGTTAAACTTTAGTCCATATTAGTGAAACTTTAATCCAATTCAAGTGAAACTTTAGTCCATATTAGTGAAACTTTAATCCAATTCAAGTGAAATTCAAGTGAAACTTTAGTCCATATTAGTGAAACTTTAATCCAATTCAAGTGAAACTTTAGTCCATGTTAGTGGATTTTAATCCATTAAAGTGGAAATAAAACTTGTCAAGTGTTACTCAATGAAATAGGACATTAATCGGTCCAATGTCATCGACAACCACTGCCACCAACCATAACAACCACCACCAACGACCTCCCCCCACCACGAACGCCCGACCACCATAAGACCAGCACCACCGTCCTCGACAAACGGCTCCACACACAGCCACGACACCATAACCATCCCACCAAAATTATGCCGTAGATCTGAAAAAAAAAAAAAAAAAAAAAAAAAAAAAAAAAAAAAACCGCCACAACCCCACTGCTACTACCACCACCAATACCCAAAATAATAAAGAAAAAAAGTTAGTAACAAAATCTGAAAAAAAAAAGAAAAGAAAAAGAAATCAAAATCAAAGAAACCAACCAAACATTTCATTCATAACACACAACTACCACTAACACCAACAAATCACCATCCCGCCGACCACCCAACCACCCTACCACGCACAAGCCACGACCCTGGGTTCCAGATCTGGAAATAAAACAAACAAAAAAGAGAAAAGAGAAGAAATATTGCAGCCGCGGTTGAGGAGGAGATGACGAGGCCACCACGACCGCCGCAAATGAAAAAAAAAAAAAAAAGACAATAACTCCAACACGACCCCATTAACAACCACACACCAAGACACCATTAACCAACAACTAGCAAATCTGAAAAAAAAAAAAAGAAAAAAAAAAGAGAAACAAGGAGGCGGCGGCCTGACTCGCCACCCCCACAAGCCCCACACAACTACAACAACCACTCCATTTATCAGATCTAAAAGAAGTAAAAAAAAAATAAAAAAAATGGAGAGGCGGCAGAATGGCGGAAGAAGCGAGAAGCAGAAGAGGAGAGTGGTGAGTGGCGGTGCCGGCGGGAGGGAAAGGCAGAAGGGGCGAGTGGCGGTGCCGGCGGAAGGAGAGTCAGAGGGCGTGGTGAAAGTTTAGGGTTTAGAGAGAGATAGAGAGTATTTAGAGAGAAGAAATGAAGAGAGGAAATGAAATAGAAGTTATTGGAAAATTAGGGTTTGTTTGTTTTTATAGCTCAGTTTTTTTTGTCTTTTAATCTCAGCCCTTCATTTATTTTGATCCAAAGGTTTAGAATGGGACTCATGGACTCATCTAATCTAAGTGGACTCACTTGAACCTAATTCTATATATATATATATATATATATATATATAGAGAGAGAGAGAGAGAGAGAGAGAGAGGAGATCATGTAAGTCCACCTTTTTTGGTTGAGTCCCTAAGTCCTTATCTAGACCCTTGGATGAGTGAAATAAAGGGTCAAGATTAGATCTTAGAAAGTGAATGAATGGCTGAGATTATAACTAAATATGTGGACTAGATTAAACCTATAAAAAGAAAAAAAAAACCTATTTTGTTTCTCATTATATGCCTCCTTCCTTCTCACTCATCATCTCTGTCTCTAAACCCTCACCTCTCTACAAACCCTAAATCTCTCCTCTCCCCCAACAACCACCGCCTGCTGCCCTCCACCCGCCGCTGCCGCCTCACCAACCACACACCACCACGCAACACCTGTCGCCGCACCAACACCATCCCCACCGACAACCACGCAGTAGCAGCCTTCCTCCCGTTCTCCTTTCTCTTTTTTTTATTCAGATCTGAAAAAATGAAGTGGCGGTTGTTGTTGGTTGTTGATGGGTGAGTTAGTGCCGTCTTTTTTGTTGTTGTTTTTCAATTTTTGATTGTTTTTGGATGGTGGTGCCATGGTGGGTTTGTTGTGGTTATTTTTTCAGTTTTTTTTTTTTTACTAGTGCCGCTGGGGTTGGGGGTTGGGGATGGTGTTGGTGGTTATGGTGTTGCGGTGCGTGGTGGGTCTGCCGCCTCCCACTCCTCTCTTTTTTCCAGATTTGAGATAATAAGTGGTTGGTGGTGTTGTTGATTGTTGCGGTTTGGAGGTGGTGGTGGGACTGGGGTGGTGGTGATGTGGTGGTTGAGGTAGGAGGTCGTAGGATGGTGGTGGTGGTTGAGAAAGAAGAATTACTATAAAGTTACACTTCCGAGGACTAAAGTTACAATTTCAATGACTAGAGTTACAATCGTAAGGCAATAAAATTACACCTCTAATGACAAAACTTACTCCTCCAGACTAAAGTTACACTTTTGAAGGACAAAAGTTACACTTGAAAGGACTAAAGTTACAATAGTAATTATATTAATTCAAATTTTTACATACAAACCACTATAAAAACTAAAATTTCAATTCCAACGATTAAAGTTACACTTGATAGTAGTAAAGTTACACTCGTAAAAGTATATAAATTCAAATTTATGCATAGAAATCATCATACGACAAAAGTTATACCTAAAACGACTAAAGTTATATTTGTAGGGCAGTAAAGTTACACTCATAAAATTACATAAATTCAAATTTTTGTGAAAAAAATGGCTTGAAAAGGTTGAAGTTGCACTATAAAAGTTAAAGTTATACTCAAAAATCATTAAATGAATAAAGTTACACTTATAATGCAGTAGAGTTACACTCAAAAAATGTGTGGCTGAGAATATGACTTAGGGACTCAACCAAAATGAAGGACTTAAGGACTTATCTAACCTCTCTCTCTCTCTCTCTCTCTCTCTCTCTCTCTCTCTCTCTCTCTCTCTCTCTCTCTCTCTCTCTCTCTATATATATATATATATATATATATATATATATATATATATATATATATATATATATATATATATATATATATATATATATATATATATATATATATATATATAGGGTCGGGATCCAGTGAGAACCACCCATATAATGAGAACCATGAGAACCACTTAAGGGATCTAATAATACGCTGAGATTACCTTAACCAAACCCCCAACTTCCGCCATCGCGCGTCCCCCCCTAACCCTAATTTCTCAGTCATTTTGTAATTCTGCTTCTCTCTCATCATTCTTTATCTCTCTTCAACTCATCTCATCTACTATCAAAACCTTCCGCCATCGTCCATCATCAAATTCTGTTTCTCTTTTCTACAATCGAACGATAAATTCTTCGACAATTAACCTTTCGATTTGCTTCAATCAATGACGCCTTTAAATTCGAGGTAAAATTTCGATCTTTATGATTATTTGTTGTGAAATTAGTTGAATTAGTCGATTAAATTAGATTGTTCGTGAAATTAGGGATTGATTAACCGATTAGAATTCTGAATTGAACAATTATGCTTCTGAATTTTGGATTTCGTCAATTAAATTGGGGAAACTGCGAAATTAGGGTTAGGGATTGATTAACCATTTATATGCATCAAAATCTTGTTTAAGTGCATCCAAATTCCTGTTTATGTGCATCAAATTCCTGTTTAGGTGCATCAAAATGTGATTTTGTGAATCAAATTGGCTTAATTGAGAAATTAGGGTTTTATGAATTAAATTGGGGAAACTGAGAAATTAGGGTTGGAGACCGTTTATGTGCATCAAAATCTTGTTTATGTGCATCCAAATTCCTGTTTATGTGCATCAAATTCCTGTTTAGGTGCATCAAAATGTGATTTTGTGAATCAAATTGGCTTAATTGAGAAATTAGGGTTTCATGAATTAAAATTGGGGAAACTGGGAAATTAGGGTTGGAGACCGTTTATGTGCATCAAAATCTTGTTTATGTGCATCCAAATTCCTGTTTATGTGCATCAAATTCCTGTTTAGGTGCATCAAAATGTGATTTTGTGAATCAAATTGGCTTAATTGAGAAATTAGGGTTGGAGAAATTGTGAAATTGCCTTTATTTGTTAAAATCAGGGACTCAATTTCATGAATTATACTGTTGTATTGTTACTTATTTAATTTTTGACATTTCTTGTTGCAGCAATAATGACAAAGACAACTCATCAATACTATCACAAACTTTTTCAAATGTCATTACAAACGAAAGAGCGAATGTTGAAGCTAATGCATGTCAGCCTATATTAGAAATATCTGCAATAGCAGTTGAACATGATGTTCCTGAAGTTGTGACTTTCGAATTTGTTGAAGGTACAATTCTATTCATCCTGGTAGTTGCTTGATGTTTTCAGCTTTTTTAACGTACATTTCATATGCTTTTGTATCCCTCATCTTTCTTACTTCAATTGCACCACATATGCAAATATCATAGTAGAGGAGGCAAAGGACGAGGAGGCAGCAGAAGGTTCTTCAAGCAACAAGAATCGGGTTTTTGAGTGTCTCAACCATCTTAAGCCTGCTATTGGTATGCTATTCGATAAGCTTGACTAGGTGTTGAGTTTTATGAAGCATATGCAAAAGAATGTGGGTTTGTGACTAGATTAAGCTCACAAAAGTCTAAAAATGGTGTCGTTACGCATAAAAAAACAGTGTGTAATAAAGCTGGAGTATGTGAAGCGAAAGGGAAAAATCACAGGAGGCAAAGGACTAGGATAGAATGTCTTTCTTGTATTAAATTTAAGCGAATTTTGGAGGAAGGTCCTGATATGGCTAAATACCAAATATATGATTTTCATGAAGGTCTTAATCATATGCCACAAACACCATCAACAATGGTACATTTGACACAAACGAGAGAGTTGAATGTAGTTCACAAAAAAATGATAATTGACAACTCCAAAAATAACATAGGTCCAATTATGTCATATAGGTTGTTCAAGGAGTATGTTAGAGGTTATAGGAATGTGGGTGCGTCATTGGAAGACTTTAAGAACTTTTCTAGAGATATCAAAAATTATTTATCAGAGGGGGATGCTCAAATGCTTATTGAGCATTTTATGAAGATAAAACACATGTGTCCATCTTTTTATTTTGATTTTGAGGTAGACGAGATAGGTCGATTGTCACATGTGTTTTGGGCTGACCCTATTAGTATTAAAAACTATTTGCTATTCGGGGACATGACCTGTTTTGATACGAACTTTAGAAAAAACAAGTATAGGATGATATTTGGCCCTTTTACAGGGGTGGATAATCATAAGAGATGCGTGACCTTTGGGGCTGGACTTATTATTAATGAGAGCAAGGACTCCTTTGTTTGGCTATTTACGAAATTCGTAGAGGCTATGGGGGGTCGTCATCCAGTTTGTATGATAACTGATGAAGATGCGGGGATAGAAGAAGGAATGAAATTAGCATGGAAAGACAAGGTGCAACACATATATTGCATGTGGCACATACTAAAAAAGTTGCCTGAGAAAGTAGGGCCTGTAATATGTAAAGATACTGAGTTTCTGAAGAAGATAAACCGATGTGTTTGGAGCGAAGATGTGGAGCCGCCTGAATTTGAGGAAAGGTGGACAACAGTAGTTGAATCTCATGGGTTGTCGGATAACGAGTGGCTTAAGGAGAAGTACAACATTAGAAATATGTGGGTTCCAGCTTACTTTCGTGATCTGTTTTTAGGAGGTTTGATGAGAACGACCTCCAGGTCAGAGTCAGAAAACCACTTTTTCAGCAACTTCACTAATCCTAATTTAACCCTAGTTGAGTTTTGGATGAGATTTGGGAGTGAAATGGATGCTCAAAGATGGACTCATTCGAAACTCGTTGCACAATCAAAAAACTCCTTCCCCCAGTTGTCGACTCCATTAGCCCTAGAAAAGCATGCATCAGAAATCTACACTCCAACAATTTTCGGCGAGTTTCAAAAGGAAGTCGAAGCAGCTTGCTATTCATGTGGTGTTGGGGATAAAGAAAAAGATAAAGCCTATCCAATTCTATACACAGATATCATAGATCAAGTTCGAAACAAAACGTATAAGGTTGGTTTTAAGAAGGATGATGTTTCAGTGGTATGCACTTGCAAGAAGTTTGAAAGGCATGGAATACTCTGTCGACATGCTCTGTGTGTCTTTAAAGATCGGGGAATTCAAAAAGTTCCAAGTGACTACCTGCTTAGTCGGTGGAGCAAACTAGCAACCTGTCAGCCAATCGTCGACCCTAATGGCCAGTTGCTTGCTGATTGTACGTCAATAGATGTACAGAAAAACAAAGTTGGCGAGTTATGGTCAGAGTTGTTTACTTGTGTGGCACTCGTTGAACAGAGTCCTGGACATTGTGATGAGTTGGTTGGGATTTTGCGTGAGTTCAAGAAAAGGGTAAAAATTACCCCTGATGAAAGTGGAAATACTGGTATTGCAAAGGTAAAGGACAAGAATGCTGAAATTGGGATGCTTTTAGGAACAAACATTCCTAGTGAGATTAAGGTTTTGCCTCCAAGGCAGTGCAAAAACAAAGGCTCGGTAAAAACGCTGATCTCACAAAGAGAATGAGCTGGGGAAGTGAACAAGAAAGCGCTAAGAAAATGCAGAGCCTATGGGGAGACGGCGAACCACGACAGTAGGAATTATGACCGAAGGACAACCGACAATGAGTAGAGTAATTTTTTATTTTACCTTATTGAAAAATTCGGGATTTTTATTTTATTTAATAGATGTTGGACATTTGCCTTATTGAATAATTCGGGACTTTTTATTTTATTTGATAGATGTTGGACTTTTTTTCTTAAAACGAATGAATGTAACACTTATAGAATGTAAAACCTGAGTGTTCCTGTCACCATTATTTCGTGCACATACAACGGTATTTCATGCACAAAGAACGTTATTTCATGCACACATTATGCGAGTATCAAGAAACCTTACGGCAATTAATTTATTCACTGTTTCACCAGATTTGGTAATGCAAAATGAGAATATCCCAACACTAAAATGTGATCAATTGAAATGAATCTTCCTGTACGACAAGTCTTTAAAATTCAAAGTGACGATCCGAGCGAAAATATTAAGAAATCGGAGAAATACATGGTTTAATTATGCACATCATGGTTATTTCATGCACGTAGAACGTTTTCTAACGCAAGATTAAAAGAAGTATTAAGAAACCGGAGAAATGTGATCTACCACTACATCCTTCTTTGCTACCACATCCCCAACCGTCAAAGTTAATAATAAAATTCCAAAATCTAAATTAAAATGCAACATTTTAAAAGTTCACTTGAGATTACTTTAAGATTTGACCTTGGACACATGAGTTACATATTTCATGCATGCACACTGTTATTTCATGCATGTGTAACGGTTTTTAATGCATTTACGATGTTTTCAGATTTCATTACAGCCTTTTCGTTGTCCAATTTTGAAAATTGTCTCTCGTTTTCGTTGCCTCGTGACATGTTCGTTATCCAATTTTGAAAATTATCTCTTGTTTTCGTTGCCTCGCGACATGTTCGTTATTCAATTTTAAAAATTGTTTCTCGTTTTCGTTGCCTCGCGACATGTTTCTAGAATTAGTCCAGAAACATGACTTCATGTCTTACACGCCTTACATATTCCAAAATCTAATATGTACTCTCAAGAGTTAGTGTACTACATATTCCAGAATAAACTCCACAAGAATCTAATATTCCAGGGTCTACTCCCTTTGTACATCCCTCGACTCAAGGAATCAGATCAAAAAATGGCTCAGTGTTTCGAATTTTGGCTTAGGTCATCTGCCACTCCCTTTGCACATCCCTCGACTCAAGTGTTTAGAAAATATCACCTAGTGATAATCCTACAAAAAAACGGGGGGGGGGGGGGGGGGGGGAATACTGTTACGTAAAAGAAGATTAAAATTAGGCAAAATTTAAATTAGGCATTCAAGGTTCTTTATATTTACCTTTCTCTTGTTTCGCTTCCATTTGATGAGACGTGCAATCATACTCATACCATATTCATCCAAATCCTACATATAAATTTTATTTGACAACAAATATTGAAATGCTTGAAATAAAATATACTGAATAATGTTTACATAAGTTTGTTGAAAAATTTATACCTCGTAAGAACGCTCATCACTCCATGATGTTTGATCACACAAATTTTCTAGCCACTTTAACAAATAAACTCAACAAGAATACCCATTCTTTTGTTGAGGCACTTGCACAACCTCCCACTGAAAAGTCTTGATCTCCAACAACCTTGTGTATCTTGGAGAGTCTCTTGCGATGATCTCCAAAGCAGGCAGGAGCTATACAAAAACAAAAAAGTGAGTGATTGTGATTGTGGTATAAGGCTATTTAATGCACATGCAAGGTTATGTCATGCACATACAAGGGTATTTCATGCACATAAAGATCACCAACAGTATTTTCATTCGACAATGCATTTTGGGCAGTCAAAAACTGTTGAGCAGCCTTCCGGATATAATAAGTCAGGGGTAACATGTTTTTGTGCAAAAACTAATAAATCATACCTGTTCAACTATAAAATTTTGCGTGACTTCACGGCGCCTGGGCAGGTTGGAGTCGAGTATGAAGTTCATCCTTTTCCTAAAGTCAACAACGCATGCAAACCAATGTGATCTCTCCACACAATAAGGAAAGAAAGCCTGAAATATTACAAACTAGTCAAGTAGGATGTATCGACTTCAAATGAAAAAAAAATGCATTGGAAAAAAATTGCATGGAAAAAAATAGTAAGAGAATATTTATTTACCAGTTGGGTTGTGTTTAGATTGAGGGGCAAGTAGTCAAGTAGGACGTATTGACTTCGAAACCCCTTTTTACCGACAACTCCCAGAAATTTGAGAACATTTGTCAAAATTCTTTGTCATTTAAAAACCAAAAACAAGCATTTGACACAATAAGGAATATGAATACCTTTATGATTGTCGGAAAATACACAACACTTGGGTTTTCGATTGTAGTACGAATACCAATAGCATCAATAACCATATCCATTACCCAATTTCCTGGCAGCAAGGTCTGCAACGCGCCTTGGGTAACTTGCAACCAATCGGTTTCTACAACGACCTCACTAATGATACACATGTTGCAATTAGATTAGAAAACACGGAACAGCAGAGAGTAATACAGCACGATATGAGATTTCTCGGGCTAGATGAGGGAATGGTGACAGAGAGGGCACAATGGAGGGCAATGATACATGTGAATTTTTAGTATTTGACGTTATTTGAGACATTTAATGTTTTTATTTAATTTTAAAAAAAAACATTTGTTTTTTTCGTATTTATTACACCTTTTTACCAACAACTTTCTTATATATTAACAGTCTGTCTCATTATAGACGGTCACTATACGTCTATAGCTATAGACGGATAGTGGCCCTATCACAAAATTAAAGTGGGAGAACAAGTGGGGTATCCATTTCCCACCCACATGCACTACCCACTTTCATTTGTGAGAGGGACACTATCCGTCTATAGCTATAGATGGATAATGTCCGTCTATAATGAGAATTTGTTATATATTAATACTTGGTTCACTTTTAAGGTATTCCGGAAAGTTTTACTTCAGTTTCAAAATTGTTTTAATCTTTATTATCATTTTAAATTCTAAGTTTTTATAAAAGAAATCCGGACTTCGTTTTTAAAGCCTATAACCTATAAGTTTACCTGGCTTTTGTATTATGTTTCACTCCTCTTTTATTTTTTCACTTTTTATTTTCTTTTTTTTCGCATTTTGAGGGGTGCGTTCATCCGTGGACGGTTCCAAGGATGATTCATGTCGTCAGCCGACCCCAAATCATTTTGGGATTAAGACTCTGATGTTCTTGTTGTTGTTGTTTTTGGTTGTTGTTGTTGTTGTTGTTGTTGTTGTTGTTGTTGTTGTTGTTGTTGTTGTTGTTGTTGTTGTTGTTGTTGTTGTTGTGACTATTAGATTTGAGATGAAGAATCAAAAGTCATCATGAATGACAATATACAGATTGTGAGTTCCGAAAAAATATTATATTGAAATTACCAAAGATTTATATTGACTGAAGATATCAAGTTTATCATCAACTACGGTGGATTTTTTTTCAACGATCGAGAAGTTACGTCAAAAGATGGTTTTCAAGTTATTGCAAGTTATGTTATCATCAGGGGGAGTAGACATGTGATGTACTCTTTTTCCTTATCCATGGTTTTGTCCCACTGGGTTTTCCATGGAAAGGTTTTAACGAGGCATCTTGTTATGCGTATTTGGAGGAGATTGTACTTTTTTCTTTTCTAGTGTTTTTCCCATATGGTTTTTCTAGTAAGGTTTTAACAAGGTAACTTCACCAACGTATTTACGAAAATGGACATCCAAGCTGGGGGGTATTATGAGAATTATGGTGAATGTCCATAAGTCATGTTCTAATGAATGTCAATTACTATAAGATTATTCTAGAATGTCTTTTTACATTTCCATTGTATAACTCCTCCTTATATATTTGTATATATACCCCATATATGCTAATAAGATGTACACGCTTCTCTATTATCATACACTTATGGGGCGTTTGGTTAGAGAAAGGGAAAGGGAAAGGAAATTACAAAGGGTAAGAGGAGGAAAGGTAAAGGATTACCTAAAACTTAACTAGTTGTTTGGTTACATCAAGCAAATAAAGTGTGGTGGGTTGTGGTTTGTTTTGGTGTGCTGGTGGTGGTTTAGGTGGGGTGGTTGTGGTGGTGGTGGTGATGGTGGTGGTGGTGGTGGTGGTGGTGGGGTGGCTGTGGTGGTGATGGTGGTGGTGGCATCATTGTGGTGGTGGCGGTGTTGTGGTTGTGTTTTATGTGGGGTGGCTATGGTGGTGGTGGTGGTGGATGGTGACTGGTGTGGTGGGAGTCGCAAGTGTGGTGATAGGTAAATAAGGTGGTTGAAGGGTAACAACGGTAATGAAATCTCATACCTTTGGGGGGTGGGGGTAAGAAATTAGATTAATTGAGGGATAAGGAAGGGAATTTCATTCTCTTGTTTATGTCAAACAAACACCAACAAAGGAAATCAGTAACTTTGTTTCCCTTTCCCTTTCTTATAGACCTCCAACCAAACGCCTCTTTTTTGGTTAAAAACTGTCAAAACACGATATTCTATCTCGTTAGGGGTTAAAGTGACCTACTCTTTTTAGCCTCATATCGGGGGGTTAAATTATATATGACTTATGATAGAATAATGATGTAAATAATGTAAAGGGCAAAATAAAGGAAATAATGAGACAAGAGATTTTGGTGACGCGAAAAACCCGATGTGGGAAACAACCGCGGGGGGGAGTCGGTATCCCGCCAATATTCCACTATATGACGATCGGAGTACAAATATAATATACAACGGACATATACTCCTTTAACAACGAATCTGTATGTGCGCGTATAATTGGCAAAGCCATCTTCCAGTGGGTATTGGTGTGATGTTGGCTATGTATGGTGATCGGGATTCATGATGAATGATTATTGATGATGGGTGTCGTATGAGGGTTGGTAATTAGGGGAACAAGATGATAATGATGAGGTCATCACTGCCTCACCATTAATAAGATTATTTGTACGTAGAATGAAAGGGCTTGGTTGTGTACGCCGTCTTGTATGTGAATGAATATTCCTCCTTGTTTCCTTGGCTATTTATAGGGTAAGAACCCTAGTTGTGTCCTACTCCTTTTATGGCAAGTAATATTTGTCCTACCATGCTTCTTTCCATAATTGCGACCTTGTATTCTATTCTCCTTGATCTCCCAAAATTCTCCCTGAATTCTCCCTGACGACTGCACAGCACGCGGGTTTTTTCTTGTTCATGGGCCACTTATTATCGCTAATATACTCGGCCTAATATGCTCAGTGAGTCTTGATGGGCTTGCTCCCTATTAGGCCAACATGCGTAATTTGGCCCAAACAAGTAGATTCACGGGTCGTAGCTGTCTTTGGTCTTCTATCCGTATTTCTCTCTTTTCGGTCCAAGGGCCTGACTCCCCTATGTATGACATGGGTCCATTTGCTTAATTAATTACCCACTCCTCTCGTGCCACGTAGCTTAGGCCAAATAGTGAATTTTGGCCCAAACAGTTTGCCCCCAATTTCGCTTCTCAGCTTCGTTGAGGAGGGAAATTGACTCTTCAAATTTTGCCTGCTATTGTAATTCTGCTACTGGAACAAACAACTGCTATGCTTCTGGATTCAACCACTGAGAGTTTTTTGGAACAAGATGTTGTCATTGTGCTGGAAGATGGCACTGAAACTCTGCTAGAGAAGGATGCTAGAATATTATGCCAGCAAGCGGATTTCTGCTGAAGGATGCTCAGCTCAACTTAGTGGATGCCAGGATTCTGATGATGGACGTTGGGTTCCTGAAGGCGGACATTATTGGCTGCCTCTTGGAATCGGATGACTGACATAGGGATCCTGTTGGCTGACGTTGGGAACCAGTCGGCTGGCGTTTGTGACCAGACGGCTGACTCTAGGAACCAGGCAACTGATCAGATGCCTGATCAGAGGACCAGACGGCTGATCAGAGGGCTGACTCTGAGGACAAGAAGGCTGACTCTGAGGACCAGGAGGCTGGCGCTAGGAATCTGACGGCTGGCGCTGGGGACCAGACGGCTGGCGTTAAGGATCAGATGGCTGACTCTGGGGACCAGACGGCTGACCGGAGGGCTGACTCTAGGGACCAGGTGGCAGATGCTGGGGAGCAGATGTTTGACACAGGAATCTTGTTGACAGCTGCTCAGGAGGAATAGTTTCCACCTGCCCTTACCATCATGTTATCTGGTCACCAAGGATGAATCTGGTAGTTGCCACAAGTTTATTGTGCACTTGTCATGTATGTGGTACCTTAGGTAAGTTTATTGTCGTTCTAGGACCGTTGAAATGTTCTGGGAAGTTGACTTTGCAAGGTGCAAGTTCTTGTTAGTATTTGTTGTCAAATACATTGCTTGTCGTGTGCCCAGGGAGCAGATTTAGACTGGAGGTGGCCGTGTCAACCCAAGGGGCTGATTTAGACCTAGCTAGCTGTCGTGTCAACCCAAGGGACTGATTTAGACATATGTTGAGTTGTGGATAAAGGTGGTCGTGTCAACCTGGGAGGTTGATTTAGACCTGTCCTGTCAACCTGAGAAGGTTGATTTAGACTTAGCTAGCTGGCGTATCGGCCCAATGGCTGATTTAGACATATGCCGCATTCTGACTACTTAACCGTATTCATGACGCAAGGTGTGTTCATCATGTTTAAAGCCAACATGGGCGTATCTTAGGCAAGTTTATCGTCATTCTAGGACCAGTGGAACGTTGCAGGATCCTGGTTGCTCAGAAATCCCTGCGCTCCTTATGCCTGTCTAGTTGGTTGTACACCTTCAAGGGCTTGTATGCCTGTTTAGGTGGTTGTACACCTTCAAGGGCTTGTTTTTGAATGCATGCTAGGGCCCTATGCCTGTCTAGGTGGTTGTACACCTTCAAGGACTTGTACGCCTGTTTAGGTGGTTGTACACCTTCAAGGGATGGTACTCCTGATTAGGTGGTTGTACACCTTCAAGGGATGGTACGCCTGTTTAGGTGGTTGTACACCTTCAAGGTAACTGTATTGTCCTTTGCTGATTTGTTCTGCGTGGTCATCTCCACCTGGTTCTGTTCCTTCTTTCCTCCGGTGGTGTTAATGCCTCTCCTCCGAACACCAGACTGGAGGGTGTTTGAACTGTTCTTTGAGCTTCCGCCCCCAGTCTCTTTTAGCTTTCGTTCCAGGTTCTCAATAGTGAGTCCGCTTGTCCATTGGACTGCTTGTTTCTGGCTGCCACGCGAAATATGTATTCTTTGCCCCCTGCGTGATTTTCATAGCTCGGGTGTGGATGACATGTACTTCTGCTTGTCATTTATTATTTCATGTTCTGGGTTTTAGGGGACCTGGCTGATGGCAGCATGTATTGCTGTGATTTTTCGCTTGAGGAAGCTGATGTAAGAATGTTTTCTGCAGCATTCTGGCTGCTGCCTGTCTCCTGCATATTCAGGGTGCTATGAACTTTTATGTACTGCCAGATGTCGGGCAGATGTTGGGGGATCAGACGCCAGAAATTGGGATCCTGTTGAGGACCAGGCGCATGTCACTGGGATCCTGCTGGCAGAGCGATCTAATACTCATTAGGAGGCGAAGTATCCTGCAAGCAAGGTGATCTCGCAAGCCGCCTTTGGCGCGAGCGAGGTATCTATTTGGCCGGGCCGGGTGGACTGATCCGCATGCAAGAAGGCCATTTTCGCAGTGAAAGTTTCTTGCCGGCGGCGTTCGCGCTCGCTCTCTGCGTTCTGCGCCCTGCATTTCGCAGAAGGACGCTCCATTTGATATGGGGAAAGAGTGGCAAGTTCTGGAGCCCGTGTGACCACTTCTGCTGGCAGGAGAATTTAATCACGGTCATACAAGAAATATTTCTGCTAGGGCTGGCAGATGGCATAGCCAATAACCCTCCGACGCTCAAGGCAGTAGTTATACAAAATATAAATATTGTAATAAGATCACGAATTGATGAGCTACCTTAGGAGCAGGTATGTGCCTATGAAAATGAATCTTCTTTCTTTTGCTTACCGCTAATTGTAGCATATAAAATTATGAGTGTGGTTAATAAGATACCTGGCTTGAATGTTGTCCCCAGGGTTATGAGAGTGTTTGCATCAAGGTTCTGGTTACCGACCAGGGACCTCCCTGGTTTCAGATCTTTTTAGGTGTCCGACTTTTTCAGATGTCAGATTGTCAGGTGCCAGACTTTAAGGTGTCTGACTTCAGGTGGCAGAATTTCAGGTTTGTTGCATGCTTTGGACGATCAGGTGCCTGTCTTTCTCAGGTACCTGTCCTGCTTCCCTCGTAGGTACCAGGCCTACTCATATTCCCCTTATATTGGTGGCCCTACCAGTGCGTTATGTCCAACTCTAGGCCCTATATCTCCCTCTAGGTTAGGGGTGCTTTTATCCACCTAGGTATGAGGTGCTAGACTAAAGTAGGTACAGAGTCTAACATGGCCTGTGACTTAATGGTCGTCCGAGGTTCGTATTTCATATTGTAAGCACTTAGATGTGTCGTTCAATTGGTCATCCCTCCTGATATCTATGGTTTACTCATAATGGCTTTCAGGGGGTAGTCAGTTAGCACATGGACATTACTAGATTAAAAATAAGAACGTGATTAATAGAAGGCTGTAACACGTGCAAGAACCAGTTTTTCAAGTGATGTGTACCTAGTCTCTGCAAGATGCAGAGACTTGCTGAAATAATATTCTGGCTTCTAGCATAACATTGGATGTTGTCTCTCTCAGATAGTGTTTCAGTTTCGTGAATGACTTTCATGCTCCTCTGCCCAATCGAGCTTTTGGCGTCTCCCAAGTATGCCGTAAAATAACCTGCATATGCCCCCTTTCGCTTCTGGCTCCTAGGTGATGCTCCCTGTCCAAGCTGTTGCTAGATTCTGGTTGCCTGGGTCGCTGGCTGAAAGGGTTGCTGCGACAACTAATCCAGGTTGCTGTTCTGGTGTCTGCTGACTGCTTCGTGCCTCCTCAATTTTCGACTCTGCTCCCTCCTGCATCCTGCTTCCTGCTTCCTGAATTTTCGATTTTGGCTCCTCCTGCTTCCTGAATTTGAGAGGAGGCAGCTGGTCAAGACTTCCTTATTCTGCTAGATCTCAGCGTGCTGGGGACTTGATTCTGGATGTTGATAAGATCAGCTCCCCTTAAATATTGCTGAGGCTGCTGATGTCTCCGAGCCAGAGCTAGTTCCTGTATATTCTGAACCTCGTCGAATATGACAGGTGGCATATTTTTATGGCTGACTCTGCAGGAGGACTCTAGGAGATCTTTTTGCCTTTTCTTGCTGCTTAGTATGCTAGGCCGCACAGTTCTGATCCACCTGTTATCACGTATAAAAGGTAGAACCTGATTTGTGGAGCCTATTTTACTGGACCTTGCCCCCACGTGATAGCATGTGGTCCAGGTTGCCTTGTTCGTATTGAAAACTCTCTAGAAGTATTTATGTGTCTTACGGTGCTGCTGGTCATGTTCCTTAGCTTTTGGAGTTGTCACTCCACCAGGTTTACAAGTCCTGCAAGAGGGTTAAGAATAGATAGAACAATACCAAATATGTTACCTCCGCGATGACATTCCTGTAGAGATATGTTCTTCGGAGTTACTGATTACTGGAGTTGGGCGACAATGGCTCCAGATTGTCATTCTGATTCCTGATGGCTGAAATTCCTGCAATGAGGAGAATTTTAGCTTCAACAGAATCAAAAGATAAGGTGTTACCTGACGTAGCCTGCAGTCTGATCAGCTTGAAGCGTGGTTGTATGTTGGGCCTCCAGGTTGTAGTCTGGTGACTAGCTCCTCAGGGATATGTCTATCTGCGCCATAGATTCTTGAGGTCCTGATCTGCCTCCCAGCCTGATATGTTTGGTTCTACGACCCTGTATTGAATACTCCTGCTAGTCCACCTGTTGTCTGTACACTTGCTGCTGGCACACTGTTGCTGATTTCTGGTGGATGGATCATTCCGGCTCTAACAGAGGCTGGTGGAACTCTAGGAACCATATCTGATGTAGGACTCGAGAGGAACTCTAGGGAGTAGTTCTGCTGCGAGCATCTGGATGAATTATGGGGAGTGTGTCTGCTGCAAGCATCTGAAGCGATTCCAGGGACCAGATCTGCTGCCGGGACTAAGGCGTTTGTCGGGGACCAGGTCTGCTGCCAGACTCAGGCGTCTGAAGGAATTCTGGGAACCAGATCTGCTGCCAGACTCAGGCGTCGGAAGGAAGTTCTGCTGTTAGATCTGCTACCAGACTCAGACATCTGAAGGAATTCCAGGAACCAGATCTGCTGCCAGACTCAGTCGTCTGAAGGAAGTTCTGCTGCCAGATCTGCTTCCAAACTCAGCCGTCTGAATGAATTTCGAGGGCCAGATCTGATGTAGGTCTTCTGGAGGATCCCAGGAAGCTGATCTGCTGTTGGCTTCCGGATAACTTCCGGGGAGCAGATCTACTACTAACTTCTGGAGGATCCTTGCAAGCATATCTGCTGAGAGACTTCTGGAGGATCACAGGAAGCTGATCTGCTGCTGGCTTCCGGATAACTTCCGGGGAGCAGATCTACTGTTGACTCCATAAATAGCGATGAGATTTTGCTCGCTAGCAGACATGGCACCGGAGATTAATTTGATGATAACTTAGCTATAGAAATCGATCACCATGCCCCACGGTGGGCGCCAAAACTGTTTTGGTAAAAAACTGTCAAAACACGATATTCTATCTCGTTAGGGGTTAAAGTGACCTACTCTTTTTAGCCTCGGATCGAGGAGTTAAATTATATATGACTTATGACAGAATAATGATGTAAATAATGTAAAGGGCAAAATAAAGGGAATAATGAGACAAGAGATTTTGGTGACGCGGAAAACCCGATGTGGGAAACAACCGCGGGGGGAGTCGGTATCCCGCCAATATTCCACTATATGACGATCGGAGTACAAATATAATATACAACGGACATATACTCCTTTAACAACGAATCTGTATGTGCGCGTATAATTGGCAAAGCCATCTTCCAGTGGGTATTGGTATGACGTTGGCTATGTATGGTGATGGGGGATTCATGATGAATGATTATTGATGATGGGTGTCGTATGTGGGTTGGTAATTACGGGAACAAGATGATAATGGTGAGGTCATCACTGTCTCACCATTAATGGGATTATTCGTACGTAGAATGAAAGGGCTTGGTTGTGTACGCCGTCTTGTATGTGAATGAATATTCCTCCTTGTTTCCTTGGCTATTTATAGGGTATGAACCCTAGTTGTGTCCGACTCCTTTTATGGCAAGTAATATTTGTCCTACCATGCTTCTTTCCATAATTGCGACCTTGTATTCTATTCTCCCTGATCTCCCTAAATTCTCCCTGAATTCTCCCTGTCGACTCCACGGCACGCGGGTTTCTTCTTGTTCACGGGCCACTTATTATCGCTAATCTACTCGGCCCAATATGCTCAGCGAGTCTTGATGGGCTTGCTCCCTATTAGGCCAATATGCGGAATTTGGCCCAAACAAGTAGTGTCACGGGCCGTAGTTGTCTTTGGTCTTCTATCCGTATTTCTCTCCTTTCGGTCCAAGGGCCTGACTCTCCTATGTATGACATGGGTCCATTTGCTTAATTAATTGCCCACTCGTCTCGTGCCACGTAGCTTAGGCCAAATAGTGAAGTTATTATAAAATTATATTAAATAATTACGGTGATTTAATTACAGCTGAAATTAAATACAAACATAATAAATGCTGTATAAATCTCAGCAAAATATTAATTATAGTTTAATAAAATTATTATAAAATTATATTAAATAATTACGGTGATTTGATTCTAAATTTACTAAAAAGTTATTTTGATAAAAATTCTAAAATATAAATAAATACGTTCATTGTGAAAAATGTTTTTAATTGAGTATAATTTTCATTATATTTATTGAAATATTTATTTTGATATGTAGAGATGATTAAAGTGAGTGTCTCACAATGTTTTAGATTTACGTAAAAAAACATTTTGCGAAAGTTATAAAACTTAGAGTATTAAATCCATTAAGAAAAATATATTTGGATCGGAAGAGTCATTGAAAACACAACTTTAAAAAAACTACTAAGAGATAAGTTTTTATAGTCTAGGAATGAAAAAAATTATATTGGACAAATTGAATACATATGAGATTTGATAGGTTTCAATAGTGTGATAACAAGTATATGTACGAGTGTGTATGTACATAGTGATCGCGAGTGTATTTGAATAATCAAAATAAAAGTTATGATTATTAAGTAATATAGTATTATAAACGACATGAAAAAGTAGAAACACGTTACATTTTTCTTTAGTTCTTTAACTAAATATGTATAAGTCAAATATAAAATATTGATTATGACATACAAATACTCGTATTACTTTTAGTTAAATATTTTATATGTTATCTTTTAAATACTTTGAAGTTAAACATCAAAAAATAATATTTGGGAAAGTTCAACCTATTATATTTCCAGGTAATAAACTCTTAAACATCATTATATATACTTTTTTTTAAAAAAACAAAAGGTGCAAATTTTTCATAGATATGTTTGACACATATCACATGCAAGACACAATCAAAATATTTGAATAAGTTGAGTTTGAACCATATATGTTTGATAGATAAATGTCACATGTTATACATAAAAAATTAAAAATTACATAAAATTATGTTCACATCATTTTGAATAAAGATTAACTGATTTGAGACATAAAGTATCGTGAAATGATTTAATTTGAAAACTTATTGTTTTTTTTTTAGGGAGAAAACTTATTGTTGATTGTTGTATTATTCGAATAAATTTTATTTTGATTAATATGATATTTCACCAGTCACAAATTTATTTATAAAACGTTGATCATGCATAATTAATCATCACTTATTAGTTTTAATTAAAACTCTTATGTATTTTATTTTAAAACATTGAAGTTAAACCTAAAAATATTAAATTTGAGAAAAAATTATTTATAAGAGAAAATATTGAAGATCATAGATAAATCATATATTTTTTCTTCAATTATAATCATAAAATATTAAAACAGGCCGCGCGAAGTGCGGAATACTACCTAGTTCCTTGAATATTTTTGTACATTTCTCACAATCTCACCCAAAAGCAAGACATTATTTAGTTACGTGTGCAATGTATGACATGAAATTTAGGAAGCCAATAATGGTAAGACTTCCATGCAAAAAAAAAGTGGAAGGAATATTCAAAGCTAAAGTTAACAATAATGCCTCTTTTTTGTCTTTTTTTTTTTGTCTTTATCTTTAACAAATTTGCTTCGTTTTTTAATTTGGCCTATAACTCATACCCATAATCATTCGACTCATTACATATACCCAGCTCACAAAATTCAACAACTTTGTATTTTTTTTCTTCACCTCATTCAAACTTCACTAACCCAAAATTTGTCTTTAATTGACTATCATAAATACATTTTCTTTCTCTTCAGGCTCAGATTTTTCGTACTACTAGGTGCTGCAATTGTTCATCATAACCTGGTAATTATTGCATTCAAATTATTTTTGAAATTATGTCTTTTAAGTGGCTTTTATACCGATCGTTGCAAAGTGATGATAATTTTTTTGGAGCAAACCAAAGTGATAATTGAGATCCTTTACTTTGCCTGTTTGTGAAATTATAGCCTTTCAATTTAAATTGTAGTGATTAGGCCTCATAAATTAAAGTGAAATTAAATTCATTACCCAAAATTTCAAGAGACATTCAATATATCGTAGTATATAAACAGTGAAATTATACTTTTTACAAACTCTTCAATCAAACTAAAAATTAACAAATGAATCAAAATCTAAAATGAATTAACATCAACTAGAGAAATTAGTTTATAAAAATCAAAATATTTAAATTTTAGTACTCTATAAAAAATCTGAATTTTTTTCTTACTATTTTTAACAATTATTTAAAATACATATTTAATTTTTCCTTCTTTTTTTTTAAAGTTGAATTAAAAAATATGTGCCTAATTTTCAGTACCTAAAGTTTTTGTTAGGTAATAGGGAAATTTTTTAATGAAAATGCACGCGGTGCCCTTGAACTTTCGAATTTTGCCCGAAATACCCAATTTTTTGATCCGGAAATCTTTAAGAGGCTATAACTCGTGTTTACAAGCTCGGAAAGTAACGATTTTTTTTTTCAAATTGATTATCTTTTCGAGACCTACGACTTGAAAAAAAAAACTGTCGTGTTTGGAATTCGTGACCAAGAGATATGGTCACTCAAAGTTTGTACGGTAAAAAAAAGTTTGACGTACAAAAACTCCTAGCCACGGGATCCAAATACGACAATTTTTTTTTCAAATCGTAGTTCTCGGAAAGATGATCGATTTGAAAAAAAAAATTATCACTTTCTGAATTCGTAGACAAGAGCTATAGCCGCTTAAAGTTTTCCGGAACAAAAAATTGGGTATTTCGGGCAAAATTCAAAACTTCAAGGGCACCGCGTGCATTTTCCCTAAAAATAAAGATTTTCTCAAAAGAAAATATAAAATAGAATCAAAATTCTCATTTCTTCAGAATTAGAAAACATTATTTTTATTTACATTTAAAAATTTCGATTATTTTTTTTTTTTTGAATAAACATAACCGATTTCAGCTATTATGGTATGAGAAAGTAAATTTCTAAGTGGGATTTTGGTATCGGGCTTACTTTCACTTTTTACAAACATTAAAAAGACTTAATCACTTCATTTTAAACTTAAGAGATTAAATTTCGCGATTAGACCAAGTAATGGGGTTAGTTTACCACTTTCGCGCATGTTAATGTTAATGTTGTATACTTGTGTAAGTATATGATGTTGAATATATGTATATTTGTGTGGTAGGGAATAGGGATAATTTGACTCCGATGAAAATCCATGAAATAGGGATAATTTGACTCCAATGAAACTCCAGGAAAATATAATGCTAGTTCGAGTGGTATCTATTTGACTCCAATGAAACTCCATGAAAATATAATGCTAGTTCGAGTGGTATCTTTAAAATTTAGTGTACTTTGAGGACATAAATTATATGCATATCTCTAAATGGCTAAATCTTTCAAGTGTACTTTAATTTGTAATCAGTTTTCCCTCTCTATTCTCTATCAACCACACTCCGGCGAGTAAGTTTTGGTTTGGCACTACATATCTATTGTCTACAATACTTCTTGTGTTTCGGACTAGTTGGAGCGGGTCATTTCCGGTTTTCTATCCTCAATTTCAATTGCGCTGTTATCAGGTTAAAACCCTCTCGATCGAGTCACTTCAAATCTGTTTGGGGTTAAACCTCTGTAAATAATTTGGCGAGCCAATACAGTTTTGTATATTAAGATTAATTATTTAGAAGAGTGTGGTTGATGGATCCTTTCTCTTAATTTATAAAATATATGGCAGGACATAAAATTAGTTGTTTTGGGTCATTTCAGGGAAATTTGGATTTGTTCAATTACGGTGCCAGATGGTTTTTCATCCGAGTTAAGCTAGACATGCATATAGATTGGGTCCTCAAATCGTCAATGGTGTAATATTATTGGGAGATAGGTTTGAACAATACATTCAAAACTCTTATCTGATATTTATTTCTTCTTGAAGCTGTCAAATTAATGGCAAAATTTGCAATTATACTTGCTCTGCTGACGGTTGTGGTGGTGATGGCGGCGGACGACATCAATAATATTCGTTTGCAACCCCTGGGAGCTCTTATGAGATGCGTGTATGGTTGTTTTGAGAACTGTTGCAACATGGCGTGTAAGCACAAGTATTCACATATAAGGGTCATGGGATGGTGCACAGACTTTCCCTCAACTGGTGTTATCCTATGTGGCTGCTACCAAGTTTTATAGTATCATTGCAGTTTTTTAAGTTCATCGATATCATTAATAGTTATGGAGTAACTAGTTAAGAGAGTTATTAATATGTAATTCTGTTCTTTGTCCATCCGTAAAAAAAGAAAATTGTTGTGGATGTAGTTATGCACTTATGTATCCATTATCTCTATGCATAGTAACATTTGCGGGTTCTGAAAGTCAAAGTGGGTGTGACATTTGCGACTTTATTCGGGTGTGACCGACCCGGTAAAATTTCCCCCGTTAAGTAATTGAAATATTATTACTTTTATGTACTCTTTTACTTGTCTTAAATCCATTTAAAATAATGTATTCCCTTGATTTCATTCACTAGTTTAATATCCCATATATACAAAGAGACTAACCTAAATTAGGAGATTACAATCCCAGTGATCATGCCTAGAATCATGGGATACGTTGACTAAATTAACAACTACAATCCCTAAAATATGGCAATACAAAATCAATGTATATATAAAAGAGTCTTTTTTTAAACACCGTGAGAGACTCCAACTATATTAAAACACTGAAAAAAAATAGCAAATATAAATAAAAAAAATAGCAAATAAATTAAACTCCTATGTACGTTAAATGAGCTTGTACTCTTTCACTTACAGTATATAATATTAATTATTATTATTATTATTATTATTATGTGATTCAATTTCATTAGGAAGCCAAAACTACTCTAATGAACAAACATTTGTCCACAACCCCGACTCCAAACCATATATAAATGTTATGAGTATATAAACATCCGTAGACATCTTCGTTGGTGCATATGCTTTAAATAGCGGAAGCGATAAATAAAGATCGAGAATTAAACCTCCAATCATTGCTTTTCGGAATTCCTGAACAATTCTTAAATCCCGAATGAAGAAATAAACTCGTTTTCGTCTTTCCGATAACTCGTCTGTGTATGCACGTCCGACTCTTGTTTTTACTCTGATTTCGGTTCCGAAACTTCCTTCTCACTGATTTAGATGGTGTATATTTTCTTAAGGGAGAGTAGGTTTGGTGACCTTGTTAATCAGCAATTATGTTGTACTTATACTGATTTTCCTATCAAAAATCAGTTGCAAATATAGGGGAGTGAGTGGTGGTCAACTGAGGGAAGTGGGGAGACAAAATAGGACAGTTTTACTTCATAATTTGACTGTCATTTTAATGGGCCGAAACTTTAGGATTTTTCATAAACTAAATAATTAACTTATGAAAAATCCAACATTCTTCCACTTGGCATTTACGCAAGAGAAACTTCATGTACGAATCATAGCGACGAATTCTCTAGAGCGAGAATTAATCTTCCATGTATTACGATACACCTAGTCTCTCACCACTCACACTTAACTTAATGAATAAACCATATGTTTACTCTAGGTCAAAACATAATGATGTTTCTCAATAAAAAATAAATAACTAAAGTATGTACGTATATAATCCGAAATGAGAAAATATCCAACTAAATGAAAAATTTCAATACAATAAATAAAGGGTTTTTCTATAAGGTGACCCTGAACTTTTTCATATCCCACATGGTAACCCTCCATATTAGAAAAAGATTTTGGTAACCCTAAAGTCCCTTAATTGTAATTAAGGTGACCCTGAGCTTTAATTCCGTCAAAATGGGTCGTTAAATGTAATATGTGGCGAATGACATGGCTAATGTTGGCTGATGTGGCTAATGACTAGGCATCCTCCTCCTTCATGCGTCTTTTTCGACTCTTTACTTTCATATTCTAGATTCACCAGTGAAGTGTCATAATTTTTGGGTGGTGCTCATGCATGCGTGCTCATGGATGCGTGCTCGCTGACTATGGACCGTGGAACGGCCCGTATATAATGAAGGTTAGCCTCCTTAAGATGTTTACTATTACTGTAGGGAAAAAAATGTGCTTTTGATTTTGCACTAATACTTACCCGGCTTACTCCTTAACATGTGTGTAATTACATCGAACGACTTCTTCATGATTAAAAGAAAAACATAAAACTCGGATATTTGCAGACACACTTACATGTACCTTTGTTGTGGCCCTATGTATGATGCTGCATGTCTTGGGTTTCTGTTGTTTAAACTGAATTTGTGAGAAATTCTGAAACAAGTCCAGCAAGTTTCAATTTTACCGACCTGACTGACATTTGACGCCTATGACAGGCTCTCACTAAGCATTGCAAAAACTGGATGAGATCTTGACATGGCGGCTTAGCCCATTTTCCAACAACATATGTTTTGCAAAGTCCACCCATGAAAAGGTAACGAGACCAACTATGAATCCCGGTCAGGAAATACAGGCTGATTCGGTCTCGTGTTTGAAAATATGGATAGATACTTCTACCTCAAGATCAACCCTATCATTCATCCCTGCTATGCCAAGGCAAGCAAGAACACCTCACTTCCATTGTATGCTGCAATAACACTGCATGAATGAAATAACCAACATTAATTTCGACCAATAAATATAATGTGACAAGGGTTTATGAACGGATTGACAGGCTTACACCTATTTTTAAAACCACAGACAGGCTATTTCCCCATAACTCACTCGCTCAGTATATATTTACTCAAAACACCAAACAGTTCAGTAAGCCATTTCGATTTACATGATTTACTCAGATTAAACAGATGGATAAGTGAAGTCTTTGGCTCCACAAAGGAAGGGAAAATAAATTGTGACAAGTGACAACTATGAGAAATTAAAATGATTAGATGGATAAAGGTTGCCCCAAGCAACTGATCTCACCAAGTAAACCACATGCTGTATACTTTTATTCGGGGTGTAGACTACGAGTATCTCATACCAACAGCCAAGGCGCAATCTCCTTTGGGGTGAATGACTAAATTGGTTGTCAACCCTACACAAAATATGCATAAATTTTCAACAATTTCAGGGTTCTAATCAATCTAGGTGGGGGCAAAGTTAAGAAAGGGTAAATTACTACTTACATGATCCAGCTTAAATGATCTTATTCCTGATCTCTTCGAGTTTCTTCAATATCTCTGCAGGAGACCTATCCAGTTCATCTGCAATTTTCCTCTGCATGTCTATTGGGAGAGTAGGGAATTGTTCGCATAGATCGCCGTCAATCACATCCTGTCGTACAAAGTCCAGCATTATAATAAGCATGATTAAATTAACAATCCCTCCCCCCAAGAAGAAAAATAACAATTTCATATTCCCATCTCGGTTTGTCCCAAAATAATACTCCATGAGCTACTTTCAACACTTGCTAACATCATAGTTGATCGTGATGGCTTTTTAACTAGTACGGAGTAGAAAAAATGAAGAGGCCAGATAGGAATACAACCTTACTTGCACAAATTCTCATCTGAGACGGGCCCATATGAGAATTGAAATAAAGTAGCCATTTTTTTGAGTTAATGCGTATATGGGTAGGAGTTTATAGTTCAATAGACTGGTCTCACATTATATCAAAATGAGATCATCTTTCAAGACACTTAACTCCTTTAATTTTGTGTGAAAATGCGATATTAAGCTATATTTCATTTATTGTACTGAAAATGAACTCCAACTGGAACTTATCCATCTTATTAGGTCAAAGAAACTACTAGCTAACAGCGAACAAAAACCATGCAAACAATCCACATAGAGGAAAGTAAAATAGCATGCTCACCTTAACAGGAAAATATGCAGATCTATAAGCCATATGATCTCTGCCGCACAAAGGTGGATGCTCCTGCCTCATATGCATTTCCAAGTGAGAAAAGAAGTCAACATCATCACGAGAACCAAACGGAAGAAACGACCCCAAGCTCCCCATTACAGTCCCGTAGATGATGCATTCTCCACCGCCAGGTATTAAAGATGCCTTCTGCATGCTAGAAACTACATCACCAACATGGAATTGGACAATTTCCTCCACCTTGTTAGGAGCTCCATTTAGCTTTCCCTGTTCCCATTTTATTTTTCCACCGGTTGGGTCTTCTTCAATCTCATCAGATACGTCTTGAGGCAACCGAACAAAATACACATTTCCGAACTTGTCCGAACCAGCCATAGTGTCGAAATCAACATGGTGTGCAGAAGTAAGCCATCTAGGATAAACGTCATCGGCAAATATGTAAAGTTGGTTCTCATCCCGCCTATACTTGCAGTAATGGAATGACTGCAAAGACCACACAGTTAAGAAGTTAGGTGAAATTTGAACATGGCAAGTATAACCCAAAGAACAGTTTTAATCCGATTCCACAAGACGGATTAAAAAAGAAATTGAAGTGAAGAATCAATCTCATTAACCAGTGCAGCTTTGTTTCAGGAAGGATCTATGTCACTCGTTTATGTACAAAGTTATATTCTATTGATTCTGACGTCCATTTAAATGCCACACGGCCTTTCATGAATGAATTGTTCTACAATCACGAAAAGCCTCAATAAGCACTTAGCTAAAAGACTTGGGAAGGACTCGGCCACCGATATTTGTACCAATGCCTTACTTGGTCAGCCCCCTTGGGAAGGACTCGACCAACGATATTTGTACCAATCTGTGTTACTCGGACACTCCGACACGTGTCGGCGTCCGACACGTGTCGGTGTATCGGACACGGCTATTTGGGGTGAATTTTCCTGTTTTGTGGTCTAAATTGAAGTGTCGAAGTGTCGTGTCGTGTCGGACACCGACACGTGTCTGACACGCGACACAGCAGTTAAGTGAAGTGTCGGAGTAACATAGGTACCAATGCCATACTTGGTCAGGCCATACACATAACGCTGATAAATTATCGTCCAAATGCTCTGGCAATACATTTTTTACTGCATGTAATGCCTCTGGCTCTGAGAGATTCTATTCAAAACACACTCATGAATAAGAGAGCACATATTTTACCCTGAAGTGCTAAAGAATGTATCAAGATTGAAGAACACAACATGAAATCATAACATCAATACTATTTGACCCATCTACTTAATGGGTTTTTAAAAACAATATATAAGTATATTTTAGTTGTTATAGGAAGATTCATTACTAAAATTTTTGCATAAGTTAGCTGCAATACAAGAATATTCTTTTTGTTCATTTTTCAAATGTACTGATCAAACGTATAAAATTAGAGTGAATGGTGGGAGTACCATGATGAATAACAAAGATGTTAAAACGAACATGATATGTTCAACAAAGTTAGCTACCCGCATTGCTTTGTTTACCTGTCCTAACTTGCATGTGAAAGACAACATCTAACGGTTGTGAGGTTCCTAGCTACATCATGCACACATTTACATCTTCCTCAAAAGATTGTGTACAGACGGGAAGATACATAAATGAAGAGGACACACTCATAAATGCTCAGGTAAAACCATTTTTAAGTTGCTTGTTGTGCTACATATCTGGTCTGATGTGTTTTGGTTGGCCTATTGTTCCATATTCGTGGACTACTGATTGGTGTGTGCCAAATGCGACCTTTGATAGCGTGCAGCAAAACCCATTTGAGAGTTGAGACATTTGTGATATCATTGTTGTATTGTTTAACAATTTAACATGTAAAATTCCTATTTGTGTTATATATACCACTTAGGAAAATGGTTTTAGAACAACTATACCGCAGATGCAAAATTTAGCCTGCTTGAGAATGTAAAACAAGAATACAAACTAATTGCCCATTTCTACAAAGCACTCGTACTTGTTTGACCAAGCAACATGTTTGGCTCGACATTTAGCTTGACCCAAAAGAGTACATGACAGTGAATAATTGTTAGCAATATATAGCTGGCTCACATGTTAATAAAGCAACCGCAGGCAAGATAGATATGTGCTTACCAATTATAGTTCGTCTTACTTTGAGTAGAATGCCTTCTTGTTAGAAAAATAACTACAAGTCAGATTTTTGCTTAGCATTATAGTTGCATTTCTAAGTTTTGTTCAGGACTTCATCTATAACTTACTGCAACTTCATGTCTAGTAATGTGAGATGGTATAAGGTTGTATAGGAAGGAAGTTGGTAAAACCTAGCATGCTGAAATTGAACCTGACTTAATTTGAAGTTGTTGGGTGTTGATAGGTAAGATCTATAATTCTATATATTAACCACTGTACTGACTGTTTTATCCTTATTTGTAATGCATATTGTTGTAATTTATGATTGGTCTACTGTTTCATATTTTGAAAATTCGCAGGCTGATCAAACAAGAGAAGTTTGGCACCGTAATACAAAAAAAATTACTTCAAATTTCATATCTTTATCGACAAAGCCATTTTTGACAGGTTTTACTTCTCTTCTACTTGACTTGCACATTAGAGCTACCTCAGATTTTGATGTTTGGTGTTAAAAGCAAAAAAGACTATTTTGTGAACTTTAATTTTAATGTCCTAATTTTTTTTCCTGAACTTGTTATTTAGCGTCACCAACGCTATAAATAAAGGGTCGCTAAAGCCCTGTCTCCTTGCAGGGCAGTCATTCACTATATAAACCCATCGTACATGTTTTTCAAGAAATTAGCAGTGTCGGTTCTGTTTTAGGTTAAGAGGTCGAAAAAAACATCATTAGAATGACCGACTACCAACACAATCAAGCAGGATAAATAACGAATGAACAAATGAAAGCAAGGAAGCAGAACAGCTTATACCTCTTGGATATCACCCACGTAAATACGATCTCGGTAAGTGTGAATTGAAAGAATAGTGTTCGGAAACAGCTTGTTCTCACATTTCCTGAGCAGCCTTTTCTTGCCCAAATCATATAACCTGAGTACAGGTCCAATCCCAGCAAGTAACCTCCCTTGGAACTGGCTAAGAGCTAGGGGGACTCCATCAACTTGGGTTTTATGCAAGAGTTCGAGTTTCCCGCCCTCAACAAATCGATAGATATGAATATAAGCTGCCTCAAATGCTCTCTTAGGGAAAAATTGCAGCGATTTTGCGGTACCAACAGCTAGAAGAGTACCATACTCCTTATCATGGAAATTCACAGTACATATACTGAATGCCGCTTCATTATCCTGAAGCTCCAAGCAACATGTGGTTTCCTCCGTCCTTGGATCGAGAACCCTAATGCAAGAAACCCATTTTTCCTTCTCTACCTTAGGGTAACCATATTGCTCATCAGAAAGTTGGCTGTCCTCATCCTCGTCCCCATTTTCCATTTCGATATTACCATTCTCATTCACTGCGGCCCCAAAGCATTCCTTCTGTGCAGTTTCACGCTCCTCAGCGGTCAAGGCTCGCTGATCACTCTCGATTGTGACCAACAGTTTTCGCTTGGGTTGAAGCACAAATTTCCTTGGGGTGTACCGTAAAGGAATTACGGTCTCGTTAAATGTTTCACCAAGCCTCTCAATGGTGAAAACCTTAAGCGCTTCCGCGGCAACAGCAACTACACCCTCAGCACACTGGTCAGATGAAAACGAGGCAGCAAATTCAAGGGTGCCACATGTAAGAGGTGTCAAAAGAAAATGTCCTTGATAGATGTAACCTAACCACGGCCTGCTAGAGAGGCAAAGCATAGCACGTCGGCCTCTGACGGTAATAGAAAACAATTTCGGGGGTCTCAGTCCCAAAAATCGGGAACGGGAATCAGAGAGTTGACCCGTTACCATGTCCACAACAGTTCTAAAAAGAACACCATTCTGAAGACCAGCATTGAGGAAAAGACTAGCAGCATGATCGGCACCATCTTCTCCACCTGACGATGCTTGAATCTCAAGAAACAGGAGTGACTCAGGGGGCGAAAAAACACTCTGAATACTCAATACCTGCATACAATCATCCGGGTCCAAAGACAAAATACGGATAGTGTTGTCATATGATCCGACAGCCAGAAAGCGGGATCTTTGTCTCCCTTCTGGAACAGGGGCAATGTCCAAGCAGGCCACATCCCCCGGCATCTCATGTTTTTCCACTTCCATCAACTGACCGGTCATGTCGACCGCAAAGTAAATGAGCTCTCCGCCACTGAGAGCAATGACAACCTGAAGCCTATTGTACCCGACTTTAACAATGGTCCTCTTTCCGGGAGTTCTCCACTCATTGATACGTCCATCTTCCCTAATATGCCTAATACCGCTAGGATGAACCTGCATAAGGGAATCATCCCCAACCAAAGAAACAGCAAGAGAAGGGGTAGTATCCAAAAACCCACTATCATTAACTTCCTCAACCGTCTCACCAATAGACAACACAAGCGTAACAGTAGCAAAAGACACAACAATGTAAGCATCAAATTCATCATTAACATTCTTCTTAACAGTCCAAACAGCGTTAGGCACGCCGGGAAGGGGTGAAGTAGCCATCTCGGTTATCCCTAACCCTGGCCTTAAAACTCGAACAGACGACCTAGGCCCCTGCCCACACAAGGTAAAAATCTGAGGTGTCTCCTCCTCAAAGAGGTTAAACACCTTCATATCCATAATGGGCATCAAACTTTGAACCTGATCAACCCTAAGAAGGTTTTTAAGCCTCCTAGGCTGGAAAAACACGGGTTGAAACCCGTCCTCAGTTTCCAACTCCATCATCCTAGCACTAGAAGACTCAACATCCGGGTCCTCCCCAATGGCCTGAAACTGATACAAGCCATGATTACCAAACTCAGACGCAGCGAACAAAAAGCCGGATTTCATGACACACAAGGACGAAGTGACAGGAATGGTATCAAAATACTTGATAATCAACTCAGAAACCCCGTCATTCCCATGTTGTAACGTAACCTTAAAAATATCACCATACTCGGTTTGCAACAAAAAGAAAAACATACTCTTCTGCCTATGAGTAGCAGCAGAGACAATCAAGACCCCGCGTTCAGCAGGCAAATCGGCCCGTCTTGGAATGAGTGCCCTAACATCAGGATGGCCTTGATTCTTATAAATAACGAAATTCTCAGCACAAACGAGTACCCCACTAGGACCATCCCCACCACCCGGAACGGTTACAAGCATATTAGCCCCATTATCAACAGGTTCAGACCACTTCCTAGAAACATGATTAAGCCCTAAATCAAGCTCATAAAAAGTTAAATGTTTCTGGGCCTCGGCAGCTGCTAAACCAGTACTATCCTGATCCGCCTCACTATAATCCATCTCAATTGCAGCGAAAACGGGGTTATCAAAACCGCAATCGACACCAACAATAGAGTAAGTAATAGTATGAGATTTATGAGCCTCAAGAGGAGAAGAGATAGTTAACCTGGCAGAAGCATCCCTGTTGAGAACATAAACAAGCTTCTGCTTCTCGGCGGCGGCAATCATGACGGCGCGTCCTTTGGGGTCGACGGCGATGTACTGACCGGGTACAATACGGCGGGAACCGGATTTCCCGAATGTCTCTTGGTGAACCTTGTCAAAAGAGTTGTTCTCCTTGTTGTAATCCAGGATTACGATCCGACCCGAATCAGAACCGATAACGATGTAGTCTTTGTGAGAGCCGGTAAGACGGAAGTGAGCGAGGGAGCGGATAGAGCCGAAGATATCGACGGAGAGGAGGGTTTGAAGTTTGCCGCTGTCATCGGGACGTACAAGGTCGACAACTTTACCACGGGCGACAACGAGTTCTTGGGATTTAGGGTGGCCGGAGAAGTTGCCGTTAATGGCGCATAGGATTCCCGTCGCTTTTTGGAGGGTTAAGCTGTACAGGTACATCCTAATAATGGTGGTATACTGGTTTTAGGGTTTAGGCTTGTTTTAATTCATTTGGGGGTTTTGGTTGACTGGGGAGGAGGAGGAGGTTTAAGGAGTAAACTATAAAGTAGCTACGGAGTATGAAGGAGGGATAGCAATAAGGACTTCAACTATTTTTGCGTAGCTATAAGCACCTAACTTGTATTTCCGTCAAATATTCTGTTATCTTCTCTTCTTTTTTGTTTTTTTTTTTTTTTTGACAAAGGTGTACTTATATTTTATAAATATAAACAAGATGACTTAGAAAGATTCCGATGGTTTCTTTAGGGACTTTTTATGATATTTATAAAATTGCAAAGACAACTTACAATTGGAGTAGGGAATAATTGATGTAGCTTTTGAGCATTGTAGCTCTACCAAGCATGTAGCTTGGTTTTAAAAAATAAAAAGTAAAAAAAAAGTAAAAAAAATTTCATTGGAGGAAATTTTATTGTAGGACCCATAAAGCGACAAAGTGTTGTAGCCAACTATTGGAGTGGTATGTAGTTGGAGAGCCAAATAGCTTAGAAAACCGAGTTGCAAAATTAAGCTACAATGCATTGTAGCTGTCCACTGGAGATGCTCTTACAGTAGACTGCTAACAAACCAGGTTTCATTACAATTTAAGAAAAGCTTAACATGACTAAAACTATTAGAAACAGCTATCGGGACTATAGGCGTGTCACTTTTGTAAAGCAACTGTAGAAGTTTGTCGTTGCTGACTTTGAACAGCACCGTTTGAAGTCTACGAGAGCAGGCGTAAGTCATAGCCTCCAGTAGAGCTATGATGGTAGCTTGAAGATAAGAGTTGCATAAACAGTTCGTACAATCGTGAAGAACACGATTGTTGTAGCGAATCTGAAAGGAACAAGATGACATATATTTGTTGAAAGCAGCAGCTATAACGAAGCAGTGGTAAGAGTGTTGTAAAACAGAGAAAGAGGGGCAGGACGCTGGCTGTTTAGAAGTTATAATAACATTCTCCGGTGGCCTGGAACTGAAAGCAAGCTGTTGTACGTGAAGCTGCTCAGCGTCATGTATAATAGCAACAGGGTTGACAGGGGAAGCTTTAAAAATAACATTATTCCTGTGATTCCAAATAGCCAAAAGTAGAAGCGTAAAGTGTATCTGTGCGCAAGAATCATCCGCATCAGTATGAGATAAATACCTGAAGATATTTTGGAACCACGAATGAAAAGGTACATTAGAGGTAGACTCCGTTCGAACTCCAAGGTGACTAGCAAACCAAACTCTTTTGATGACTTCACAATCTCGGAAAAGATGGCTCATAGTTTCAGAACTCGTGCGGCAGAAACAACAAACAGGGCTAATAACCAAACCCCTTCTAATTAACACATCCGAAGTAGGTAAAATCTGATGGGCCATTTTCCACAGGAAAATCTTAATGTGAGGTTGACATGGCATATTCCAAATTAAATCCCATTGGAAGTCGGAACAATGGCTTGCAACAAAGGAAGAAAACAAGGAACCTTTTTTCAGAAGGAAGGAGTAACCAGAACGAGCTGAGTATCTTCCATCTTCCGTCTACTTCCAATATATATAATCATCCATTGGCTGGTGAGGGAGTTCCAGTGTACATATACTTTTTGCAGAAAATTTATTAAAGAGCTGAAAAATAACATTCTTGTTCCAGTGAGTCGAGTCTAGCAGAAGATCATCAAAAGTAACCGATTGAGGTTGCATCAGAGACTTAAAAATAGGCTTATTACCAAGAATCCAAGCGTCGGATTTAAGATCGATCGATTTTCCATTTCCAAATTTCCAGGCAATTCCATCGCGAAGTAAAAAAGTGGTCTTGACAACGCCTTTCCAGGCAAAAGACGCTGTAGAACATTTTGATTTGCTAGATGGTAAAGGAAAATCATTCTTGTATTTGGATCTAATAACTTTGGAAAAAAGCAAAGACGGCTGATGGTGAGGACGCCAAAAATTTTTGGCCAGCAGTGCTTGACTAGCAATCGTAGCATTCTTCAGGCCAAGCCCACCATTCGTCATTGGTTGTTGTAATTGATCAAAAGGTAACCAGTGCTGATCATTTGTATGATGAGGTTTTTTCCACCAGGAGATATCAATTAGGTAATTTATTTTAGAGGTGATTTGCTGAGGTAACGGAATGACGGAGGCGACATAAGCAATGGATGCCATGAGAATAGAGTTAATAAGAATTAACTTGGCTGCTTGTGAAAAATTTGCTGGCCCCCACGAAAGGATATTATTTGAGATCTTGTCCAATAGAAACTGAAAAGACGGCAATTTTCTTCTGCCCAGATCAATTGGGATGCCCAGATAAAGTCCGAAATTAGATTTTGATTGCACATGTAAAATATCAAGAATATGCTCCTTAAAATCCGTCGGAGTATTGGGGCTGAATTTGATATATGATTTCTGATGATTAATCATTTGACCCGAGATAGAGCTGAAATCATTCAGGATTCTTCGCAAGGACTCACAGGCAGAGGTTGTAAGACGAAGGCACAAAAGCGAATCATCTGCATATAACAAATGAGAAATAGCAGGACTTTGCCTAAAGAGTTTAATGCCTTCAATTTCACCATTTGCTTCAGCTTTGAAAATCAGAAGCGACAAGATCTCCATGCACAAAATAAAGAGGTAAGGCGAAATAGGATCACCTTGACGCAACCCACATTGAGGAAAGATACGGCTGGAAGGAGTACCATTAATAAGAATTTGCAAAGAAACAGTTCTCACACAAGATTTGATGAGCTTTCTAAAAACCTTTGGAAAACCAAAAAGTTTGAGAACTTTGAATAAGAAGGCCCAGGAAACTCTGTCGAAAGCTTTATTCATATCCAGCTTAATAGCCCCAAAACAGCGGGTACCCCTTTTCCGCTGATTAATATAAGTCAAAATCTCGTGTCCCAGAAAACCCCAATCACTGATTAAGCGTCCGGGAACAAAAGCATTTTGATTTTGTCCAATGGTGCCATCAATTACCTTCTTGAGCCTAAGAGCAATACATTTGGAAGCAGCTCTGTAGATGACATTACATAGACTGATAGGTCGGAACTGAGAAATCATCTCAGGTAGGTCAACCTTCGGAATGAGAACAACATGAGTGTTGTTCCAGGCAGGAGGAAGAATACCTGAGTTTAGGAAGGATAGAACAGCCGAGGTGATATCCTCCTTGATAAGTCCCCAAAAAAGCTGATAGAAACAAGGTGGAAAACCGTCAGGTCCAGGAGATTTATTTGGTTTCATCGAAAAAACGCATATTCCACATCACTGGCCGAGAAAGGCCGAGACAAATAATCCTGCTGAAAACCATCAAGCCGAGGAATAGATAAATCTTGAAGCGTTAAAGAACCCGTAGACTGAGTACTGGAAGTAAACAGGCAGGTGAAGTGAGAAACAATAAGATTTGAGAGATCCATATCAGAAGAAATCCAATTGCCCATATCATCTTTCAAAGCAAAAATCCTAAGACGTTTCTCACGAGCTTTCGATCGGCTAAAAAAATATGAAGTTGGCAGGCCATCATTAAAACGGAATTCGGATTTAGCACGTTGTTTCCAAAAGGAGTGCTGGATGTAGACATCATGTTCAATTGATCTAATATTGGTAATGTGATCAAAAGCAGAGGAGCTATCCTGAGCAAGAGCCGCAGAAACTGACAAGTCTTTGGAAATTAAGCTCCAGTCTAACATAAAGTGATGACGATTCTCCAGAACCCATTTTAGAATTGCAGAACGGATTTTTGCAAGTTTCAAAGAAACAGAAGTAGCAGCATTGCAAAGAGAAGAAGAATTCCAGATGGATGAAATAAGAGCTTGAATAGCCGGAAGTTCCAAACACCAATTATCCACTCGATAGGGTCGCTTTGGTTTCTTGACTTTGGCAGAAGTAGATAACACAATTGGGGCATGATCGAAAAGGAAAAGGTTGAGATTTTTAAGATAAGCATCTGGAAACAAAAGATTCCAATCCTGAGAAGCGTAACAACGATCAAGACGCTCCAAAATCAAACTAGATGAATTCCTCTTGTTAGCCCAAGTAAAATTAGGGCCGGAATACGGAAGTTCTGAAAGAGGAATATTTATACGCCAATCTAAAAAAGATTTCCATCCCGTAATGTTTGAAGAGCCTCCAAGTTTGTCGTAATGATGTTCAACCTGGTTGAAATCTCCAATCATACAAAGAGGAGAGTAGGATGAACACAGAGCTTTCATTTCGTGCCAGAAACTATCTCTAGACGCAATACAAGACTCGCCGTAAAGAAAAAGAGCATACCAAACACTATTTGAGCCATGATTTACAACTTTATAAAGGATGAAATGCGGATCCGTTACAAGAGGGAAAATATCGGATCTGGCATCCCATATCAAAAGCAACCCACCACTCGTACCAACAGAGTCAGTACCACAAAAACGAGGTAGGTTGAGAGGACTAGTTTTACAAACCGCATCCGCTACAGAACATTTTGTTTCTTGAAGGAAAACTAAAGAAATATCGTAGTAGCGTACGGACCAACATAAATACGGAATTTTAGGGGCGTCCGTACTTCTCAAACCCCTACAATTCCAAGAGAACATCTTCATTGGCCTACTGGTGGCAGCAACGGGCCTGCCACAACCCAAGTTTTTGGAGAATCAACTCGGATATCCGGAGAAAAGGAACATGAAAACCCCCTAGAATCTGCAAGGTTAGAGGAAATCTTTAGGCGTTTGTTGGGGAAAGATGAAATAAAGCCACGAGATGCTTCATCCTCAGAAAACAAAGAGAAATCTCTTTTACGAGAGCCATTAAAAGGAAAAAAGCGTAACATAGATTTTCCAGAGGTGGACGAGACTGTCCTGCGAGAATTGATGCTAGAATTATCATTAAGAAACTCTGCAAAGGCAGCAGTTGACATTGGAGAAACAGATGATGACAAGGAGCTGAATGCATTAGACAGAGAACCAGCAGCTGAAAAAGTATCTCCAGGAGTTACGGCATTCATAAAAGCTTGGCTATCAGAATTATGGCTAGAGTGAAATGCCTGACGAGTTTGAGTGAAAGATGCAACCGGCTGAACCAAGGGAGGCGAGTCTGAGAAACTTAAAAACCCGAGGGTGGGATCCTCAGTTGGGTCTGGAGCTTGCATACGAAAAACTAATCGTGGGACATCTCCATTCGGAATATTTGCAGGGGTAGGATTAGGGGCAAATTGAACAGGCCCCAAAACCAAATTAGGGTCATGTGTATCATGAACATCATGACGAGGGTCTGCGTGAACAGTGTGACCTTGGTGTCCCGCTAAATTAGCGCCAAAGGTTGGAGGTGACGGGTGTTGTCCAGAGGAAGAACCAGACGAAGAAGTAGAATAAAATCCAAAAAGAGAAGAGGACGACGAGGAAGAGTTACCGTGAGCATCAGGCTGTTCTGGAACAGAGATTACCACCGTATTGATATTCGAAAAAGTAGAAGGAAGACCCCTGATAAGCTTAGTATAAAGTGGCGCTGTATTTGGTCCGTAGACTACCCGGAAACCAGAAAGATGCAAACCAAACAGACGACGGTCTATCTTGGCTGATGCACGAGCAATATCAAGCTTGCAGAAGGAGTTCTTATGACCCACTGTACCACACCTGCGACAAAAACGAAAAACTCCTTCATAACCAAACGAAACTCAGTGAACTCTATCGTCAGAGAGCGGTATATAACAACCAGGAATAAGGGGTTGTAAGAGGTCAACCCAGACTCGAGCTCTAACAAAAGGCCGAGGAGGAAGCTCGGGACCAATATCCTCTTCTTCAATCACCTCTCCCACATGTTGAAGAAGGTGAGCAGCCACAGAGGGATGAAGATATTGGACTGGAAGACCTTGAACGCTAATCCACAGAGGAACAGTTGTAAAGTTCATGTCTTCAAGCACAGAATCCCAAGACAATTTGCGGAGAACCAAAAGACTACCTTCAATATTTAAAAAACGGAGCTGACTAAAATGCGCAAAGTCAGCAGGGTGTGTAAATTCGAACACAAAGTACGGCTTCATAACGTGGAGCTTAACGACATCTCGAGTGGTCCATGAAATATTAATATACTGCTGGACCCTCACCACATCAAAGTGTCTCTGATCTATAAAAAGGCCAGCTAAGGTTTGATTGAAATTGATATATGTGAGATTGACACGAAGGTTTGTGGGTAAATTAATTAAAGGACCGGTCTGATATGGTAAAGCCATGGAAAGCAACAAGGATTTTGGAAGAAGGAAGGTAAAGAGGGGATAAAGGAGGGATTATTTTATCTTAATTTGTGTGGAGGAGATTAAACGGTGGATAAAAGACGATAAACAACAGCAAAAGCAGAGTGAAGACGGTGGGGGAGATGAAGTGGCAGGGATATGTGTGGAGGAGATTGACGGTTTGGCAGGAAAAAGGAGAGATATTATCTCAAAGGATAAGGAAAAGGTTAAAACTGTTAAATTATGGATTAACCAAAGAGCATAAACAATTAACAAGAAGTTAGTATGGAGTATTTTTTAGACATGCAAATTATTTTGACTCACGCTTTTTTACTGCAATTTTTTTAAACCAGTATTCCTTAAAATAGAGGTATTCGTCTTAATAATAAAACGATTCAAATATAAACGTGCATAACCATATAAGACAAATATTTTGTTTTTCCAAATGTAATTTTGCTTTTTTTTCTTCTTATTCCTTCCACACGAACACATTTGACCTGTTTTAAGTTTAAGACGGATATACCTTTCTTAAGTAGTGAGAATTTGCCTTTTTCGAGTCCGTAACAGAAATATTTTATTTATAATTTTATAGGGTGTGTAATTCAGTGGTGGACCTATATTAATGACATAGACCTATTTGTATTCATTTAAAAGTTACTTGGAAATGATACGAGTAATGGGACGGGTGTGGCTACTAATGGTTCGTTGGGTCATAAGCTGGTGTTGGCAGATTGGTTGTCGAGTTCGAATGCGCGGTTCGTAAGTTTACTCACCTGCATTGGATCCGTCTAAATGATCATTCCAAGACTTTAAGTTACATTTGTTTATTTGGGTCAATAAAGGGGTTGTAAATGCCTTATTTAGTGGGTAGTTATTGCCATTCAATATGTAGTTTTAATTCTGTTTTTAAGGCCTTAATTTGCCTTAGTAATGGCCTTAATTAGTTTTAAGTCTAGCATTAGGAAACTGCTTGAAACGGTAGTTTTAGAGCAAACACAATGAAGAAGTTTTGGACACCTCTTAAACACTTTTTCACCTCAAAAGGTGAACTCTTCATAGTGAGCACCTTTTGCATTCCCTCTACATATAAGGTAACCCCTCTGCAAGGGGTTTGTTTACCTTGGCCCATGTGCCAATTAGTTACCCTTTTTTTACATTTTTTGCATACTTTGTTTGTTGATATTATATTTATTTGCTTTTTTTAAGTGTACAATAATAATGAATTAAATAATTTATCTATTGTGCATATTGTTTTACAAAAATATTTTAATAGAAAAACTAAAAAATTTCTATTCTATAAATAGATTATAATTTCAACCTATTTTCACATACTTGATTTTCATTTTTATTTTCTCTATCTTATGAAATAATATTTTGTTTCACACTAATTAACAAAAAAATATCCACAATAATAATAATAATATAATTTCTTATTATGGATGACAATAATCAACATTATGGAAATAACACATTTTCCCATAAAAAATTGTTTCTTAATCGTTCAATTTGTTCCATCATAAATGAGTATTTGTGTTATAAATTTATAAGAAATAATTTATTTAATAGTATTTGGTAAAAGTAAATGGTAGATAGTATATAGTGGGGTCAAACAAAAGGGAAGGGGAAACCTCTCCATTGTAAAGAAATATAAGTAAAACTTTAAAGGGTAGTGAAAAATAAGTTGGAGGAAAGAGAAGGTGAGGTGTAAAAAATATAAGAAGAGAGAGAAAAATAAGAGGGAGATGAACAAACTCTTTGTTGTTCATGCTCTTAGGGGCTATTTATAGTCCTTCTTGTTTACATTTTCATTCATTCAGTAATCAAATTTCACTAGTTTTGTGACCCGTGAAAATCACGGGTTTTTTTGTTTTAGGAAATCGTGTTTGTTTTCGACCCTAAACCGTCTATGTTGGGCGGGTATGGGTGTCAATTTGCTGGGCCACTTGGGTATTTGTTTTGGTTTGTTGTTTTTCTTTTCAGGTTTTTCACAAAATTGTTTATACTTTCCCTCAAAATTAATTAAAACTTTGAGCTGTATATCGTGTTTCTTTCTTCGTATTCCATTTTAGATATTCTACAAAGGAAGCCTGATGTTCACTTGTTCCCCCTCTCTCTCTCTCTCTCTCTCTCTCTCTCTCTCTCTCTCTCTCTCTCTCTCTCTCTCTCTCTCTCTCTCTCTCTCTCTCTCTCCATTAAATCCTGCACCCGTCGATTCACTGTTCAGCACACCCGAGACGAATCAAACGGTGGCGCGCGTAGTTGTGATTGCATGTGTACCTGGATGCTGATCTTATAGAAACCATATCAGAAAATATCGTCATATAGTTACAATATGATATGGTGTATATATTTAGTATATAGAAAATATTGTATAGGATATCTAGTTGCTATGTTTAGGGAGATATTTCAGGAGTATGAAGTGTATATAATGTAGGGTTATTTTTCTGATGAATTGATAAGAAAACCTTCATCATCAACACTGCCTCTCACGTTTTCGGATCTTGGTGAAGAAGAAGATATTGTATTCAAACTTGTTGCGATTTGATTGCGTATTTTGGCCTTCTATTGTCTGTTTTGTTTATGTATTTTGTCCTAATTGATACGATTAAGTTTGTATTTGGTAGATCTTGTGTGATTTAAAAAATTACGGTTCTTTAGGTTTTGGCTATTGGGTTTGTCATTGTTTTTGTACATCTTATTTGGTTGTTGTTTGTTGTCGATCAATATATGGGGAATTGGGTATGGTGGGGGTGTTCCCATTCCCGATCCATTCTTGTTTGTGCGTTGTTGTTTTTCTGCGGTAGTTGTTTTATGGCATTACTGAATAAATGGAGTTCCTAATATGCTCACTTTTATTTGTAGTTTCTGTAATAATTTGTTACATATCGCGAGTGTAGTGTAACGTTTTGAGCTGTTGTCCTTTGTGTAGCTATCTATGGAGTGGCATATATTTTGTTGTTTCTTCACTATCATTCTTCGCCCTTGCTTCCATCACTTGCTTTGCTTGTCGTGTTGTTGCCTGGGTCTTCGTTATTGCCAAGCATGCTCTTATTTTCTCCTTTCTCAGGGTCATTGTGGTTTTCATTTTGATTTCTTGCCTGCTTGTTGGTCTCCCAGTTGCTTTTCTTTGGTTTTGCTGATGTGTGTGGTATGTTGTACCTGTGATGTGTCATGTTTGAATTTTGTTTTAGTTTATTTTTTCTTTGGTTTGTTTTGTTTTATGCAATGCTAGGTTTGTTTTTACTTACTCTTCTATTATCTTCCTCTTGTCTTCCCTGGGGTTTTGCTGTCCGAGGCCTTTATTTTCCGCTGCTTTTGCACCGTCGTCCTTTGTTGGTGGTTCGTTGGCCTACGCAGCTTTTTTGTCTTAGTTGGGCTGCCGAAACTCCAGCCTTTTAAATATTTCCCTGTGGAGGTAGCTATATTAATATACAAACTATGGAATATGTTAGCTGGTTACATTGCGCTCTATCACAAATTACACTGAATATATATAGAAACCCACTTGCACGCTTAATTTATTTGATTAGTTAGAAAGTGTAGAATTTGTTAGTTGATGGCGTTGCACCATATACAAATTTCAGTGAAAGGCACTGAACTAATAATAAAACAAATGTAGGGTAATATAATACTCCACGGAGGAGGGAGTAGGGAGGAGGTTATATTTTTAATAGGGTAAGATGTAGAAGTCGAAGGCCTGAATAAAGGGTGAAATGTAATGATAAACAAACTGAGACGTACTTGAAGGTGGGTTGCTCGATGTTTGGGCGTTGTCCGTACTTTCAGATGCAGGGACTGTTTTTCTAAAATTGCAAGTAATTAAAAACAATGATGTGTTTATCGTTAATCAATAGAGTTTTCTGGGAATGTACATTGTATATAAATATACAATGTGTTTTGTTTTCGCATCTTAACACCGTTGGCGTAGGAATAATAAGGTTGTTGTTTGAGTTTCCAGGATTTGTAGCCTTGTGTGGTCAGCCTTTTCAACGATAACTCAGCTTGAAGCTTGACGTCAATGCTGCCTGTCATTTGACCCGCAATAAGATTTCAAGTTAGGTGAAATCAGCTAAGGAACAAAAGTAGTCAAGTGGCCTGCATAAATGAGTAATATGAAGGGGATAAAATAGAGTAACCAAATAATAAAGTATGGCCTACTTTAAGCCGGATTCGTGATCGGGGCAGCAGGAGATTGGTCATGTGTGGATTTGGGGGTGGAGGTGTACGTTGCACCTGTTTTTTATGAATCAAATAGTTTTATAGAGTCTGTTAACTGATGACATTGTAACACTACAAATTTCAATGAATATAGAAACCCAATTAGTAGGTGGTAAAGTTGTTTTGTTATTTAATAATTTTCCATCTAGCCAAACTCCTTAGTGAAAATAATATTGCAGAGAAGAAGGTATACTTATAGTAGAATAACAGGCGGCATTGGAAAATTTCAATGGTTGAAGAATGTGTGAAAATCGTAATCAGAAATTATACCTCCGTTGTTGATTTCGCTGCTTAACACGGTACGGTCCGGAGTCATGAGGTTGATGTTTGAGTTCCCAGGAATTGTAGCCTTACGTGATCGGCCTCTTCGGCCATAGCTCATCTCCACGTCACCCCTACCTGCGTGTTTTTACCGGCAGAAATAATGCTTGTCACGTTACATAAACAAAAATACTGAAATTACGCAGGTACCTGCCTAGAGTCGTTACTATGAAGGAGATAAAATAGGGTTAATAAACAATAAAGATGGCGTACTTGAAGTCAGGTTCGTCATTGCCGTGGCAACAGATTGGTCATGCGTAGACGCGTGGCCTCGGAGATGTGACTTGGACCTGTTTTTAATGAAGGCAATACTTATGAAACATTTTTGTGTAATTCAGAAAGAGCAAAACATAAATAAAGTGGGATAATATACTGTTTTTGGATCTGAAGACCACTTGGAGGGCGCGAGCGGTTGAGGCAGGGTTATCAGCACTTGTTGACCTGCGTGGACGTCCTCGCCTACGGGGACTATAAGCCAGGTCACTGATGCCTGTGTTTCTCTTACGTCCGTTGGTGGCTGGATGAACCGAACTGATCGGGTAATTTCCGCCCGCAGTTTCCATGGATGTTGAGATGTTAGAGGTACCAGCTGGTTGGGCCGTGGTCGGAAAATTAGTTGGTTCAATGTCCATGCCGTCAAACATTGGAACTGCGACTCGGAATATGGTAAGTAAGAACAATATATTTTTAATTACAATATTCAGCAACAAATATAATAAAGGGCAGAAGAGGACAACATTGTTGTCTACACTCCGCAACACGGCCGGCCGTGAGATGTTAGGGGTGATCCAATTTGAGTCATTGGAACTTGTCGCCTTACGTGGACGACCTCTTTTGCGACGACCACACTTCATATGAAAACTGTGAGTAGCCATGTTAAATAGGCTGGAATTAAACAAATAATGGTAAATATGTCTAAAATTAGACGTTGGAAGATGGAACAAATAGCGTGCAATTCCTGATTTCGGCATGATCTGTGGTGTACTACTGGAAGGAAACTTCAGTAGAGAAATGTACGACCAAGGTGACACATTCCCAGCCAATAAACAAATAGTGCCTTCCGCACATAACTGTTGTTGGAATTACTAAATACTCTCTATTCAAAATAAGTTGATCGACTTCTATCTTAATTAGTCAAAAAAACGATTAATCACTTTCTATGCTTAGTATCCTAAAATGATTGAAAGTTGTAACAAAGATCGGGCAATTCCTGATTTCAGCATAATCTATGGTGTACCACTGGAAGGAAACTTCAGTATACAAATGTATGACCAAGGTGTCACATTCCCAACTAAGAAACAAATAGTGCCTTCCTGACATAACTGTTGCTGGAATTACTAAATATTCTCTATTCATAGTAAGTTGATCGGGTTCTATTTTAATCTGTCCAAAAATGATTAATCACTTTCTATGCTTAGTAACCTGAAATGATCATATTAACATTTAGAGCACAAAAATAAGGCGTGTTCAAATGGGTGGGTAACAATCTGTAAATTATATGATATTAAGAGTGCAAACCCTGATACGCTTAAATATGAGCTCAATCAAAAGTGGCCGAATTCTTTTACGATGCAGGAAGTTGCGCTTGCGTATCGGACGGTGAGAACTCGCAGAACTCAACTTAAGGATGCTTCATTTATGCTAAACTACGCTTTCTATTGGGGTGGGGGTAGAAAGAGAATGGCAACAGGATGTACTTATCAGTTATCAACTTATCACTAATGACAACTTTTGTGATACATTTTTTTCCATTACTCGTTCCATATCAGAGAAGCATTTTTCTATATAGGTTCTCCTCATTCCCTAAATATAAATGTGTTGATGAATAGCAAAAGTGCTGGCAAAATTTGAAAAAACAAACAACCCACCTCAGGAGAACTTGCTAAGATGAATGTAAGTCTGCCAATTCTTGTTGCGAGTGAATCACAAGCACAACTGCAACAAACAAACACATTCTATTAAAATATAAAACAAATAAGGAATAAACCATTAGTAACACCATGTTACTTAGACTCAGTTATTAGTATCCGCCAAGGGTGCGTCCAAGTGTTGGTCTCAGATATTTTGTTGACACATAGTTTGGGCATTATTAGTTAACCGGTCTTAAAGCCTCGCCACATTTTACTGATCTTCATATCGCGATACGAACACACTTCTAGAATAACAAACTTGTAATTAAACCAAGAGAAATGAAACTAACAAACTACAGTGAATAGATTTGCAGTTGAAGGTGAAGAAGAATTCCAGATTTCGCTAACACGGACAAAATGAATGGGGCATAATTCACGCCAATAGGTAGACCCAAATTACAAGCAAATCCAACAAATATAAGACCCCAATTTAATACTACAATTGTGTGTACAAATCAATTTGGGTAGGCAAAGGGACGACAATTACTCCAATATGTAGACCCAATTTACATCCAAATTCACCTAATGTAATGCCTAAATTAAATCAAATTGTGTGTAGAAATCAGTTTGGTAGGCAGAGGGACGACAATTAAGTGTCATCAATGTAGGAGCTAGTAACCCTGAGAAGGGGATGTTCAAAAGTTGCAATAAATTTCAGACGGTAAAACTGACTAAGCGCAATAAATTAAAGGGCAGAAACGGACCTTTGATTATCGAGAACTGCCACAATCTGCGCACAAGGATAGCAGCTTGCCGTCCAACCTACCGATCGGGGTGAATATAATCCAAAACCAAGGGCGTCGGTGGGGCTCTCCAGATTGACCATTCCATCTTCGGCAGTCGTGTGAAGCCGATAACAGATTGTCCATAGCAGATGATGAACGAAGTGACGGTGTGTCAAGTTGTTGAATGGGATTTTCGCACAGCATAATTAAAAAGCTAAGATGGAGACTTTAATTAATGTAGGCGAGAGATGGTTTGTTTTGGTTGTGGTAGCATATAATGATAATGGTGATAACGTGTGAAGTTGGTGAGTTGGATTTTTTTTTTTAACCAATGTGGCATTTAGTGTGCCTATGTGGCATTTAGGCATGCCTAGGTGGCATTTAATTGAGGGTTTAGTTTACCCTTTTAATAATATTTATAGATTTCACAAAACTATTGCTTGCTAAGCACAATTTCAGTTTATATTCGATTGCGTTTTGAATATTAACTTTGTTCATACTCAATAGGTCTTGAGTTCGTACATCATTGACAAATTATAGGTTTAATTTGTCAAATATCCTTACAAATCAGATCGGGTCGTACCTAGTACGTTCGGATCTTGTTTGTTCTTTCTTTGTTTCCGCTGCACTCACACAAGTTTTATTCTCTCGAGTAAAATTTGTATCATTAGTGGTATCAGAGCTTCGGCTCTTGATTTCCATTTATCAAGACGATCCTAGGCATTTGGGCTCGTCGAAATCTTATTCCGTCACAACAACAAAAAAAAAAAAAAAAGTACTGTTCACGGGTACTGTTCATTCGGGAAAAAAAAACTTTTAAAAAAAAATGGCTGGTGAACAATTTGACGACGAGTTTTATGACAAGCTTCAAGACTTGTTGCGTAATAGACCTACCGGGAGTCGAACCGGTGGAAAGGCGAAACAGGACGAGTTCAAGGTGTCGGAACTGCCCGAATTCGTTGGTGGTACCAACCCGGAGGATTATTTGAGTGGGAAAGGAAAATCGATCGCTTGTTCGATTTTAAAGATCTCAGTGATGAAAAGAGGTGCAAATATGCTATTTTGAGATTGAGCAAGGGTGCATCGCTTTGGTATGAGGGTTTGAAGGCCAAACGAGCACGGGTCGTCAAAGACAAAATTGCTTCCTGGGAGTCCCTTAAGCGCAAGCTTCGTAAACGGTATGTACCTACGACTCACAAAATGTCTACCTATCGAAAAATTGCCGAGTTTAGACAAGGGAAATTGAGCGTTGGGGAGTATATCGATGAATTTGAAAGTTTAGCTTTGATGGGGGAATTAGAAGAGATAGAAGAGCAAAAAATGGCTAGGTTTTTGCGGGGATTGAATTTTAATATTTCTAGTGCCGTAGAAATGTACCCTTATGCGGATTTTGATACATTGTGTAATTTATGTATTAAAGCTGAGGCCCAAGGAAAGTATAAGTCGGGGGGATCGAGGAGAATACAGTAGCCCTAATGTTAACCCCAAACCCGTTTTCTCCCCTAAAACTGTGTCGACCCCAAACTTTACCAATTCGACCAAAAATACACCAAAAACCTCGGAGTCAGGGAAGGAGACCAGTTTATCGAAGGTTCGGTGTTTCAAGTGCCAGGGTTTCGGACATTTTCAAAGTTCGTGTCCTAATAAGAGGGTAGTGACTTTGAGGGAGGCTAGGGAATTTCGAGATGAGTTGGTCGAGGAAGAGGAGCAAATGGGAGATGTGTTTAATTTTGATGAGAGTGAGAAAGAGGAGGAAGAAGTGGGTTATGAGGCTCCCTGTGTATGATACACTGTTGGTTCTCCGTTCATTGCAAGTTCAAGCCGAGTCTTTTTATTCGGATCAGCGGGAACAATTATTCCACACCAAATGCCAAGTCAATAACAAATGGTGTAGCGTAATTATAGACGGTGGGAGTTGTACTAATGTGGCCTCGGAGGAAATGGTTTCTAAATTGGGTCTTGCCACCATTGCTCATCCAAAATGCAGGTACACTTTTGGTTTTTAAGTTTATCTTAATATTATTTTATTTAAGTAACATTGTAGTGGTTTTCTCTACTACTCCCTTTACTTTTAGTTCGAATTAATTGCTGAAATACAATAATTAAAAAATACTTCCTAAACAAAAATATACCCCATATTATATTAATTAATATTTATTAAAATACAACTCATTGTATTGGAAGATTAAAGGACACATTGTCATTTCCTAAACATATTAATTAAAATACAACTTCCTAAACAAAAATATATTAATTTAATTTTATTAACTAAAAAAACTCTTGGCATATTAAACGACACATATTTCATTTAAATACTACATATACAGTAAATGCTAACCACATTTCTCAACCAACTGATTATCTCATTTATCTTTTAATTTCTCCAAAACCTAAATCTTTAAAACCTTTCCAAACTTCCTTCAATAGCGTTCTTCATTAAAAAATGAATCATAATTTGCGATGTGGGATAACTAAATTTAACCCAAAAAACTCCAGCACAGGATTCGAACACGGGCCGCTAATAAAGCGAGTAACAAACGCACCACTACACCAAAATCTTATACTTTTATAATTCCATTCAAAAAAGTGTATTGCCCATTTTCACTATGGACCCTGCCATTTATATTACCAAATATAAATGACCAAAAAAATATTGTCGAATAATAAGTAGGATTTTATAAGTGAAAAATATAACTGAATATGTAAAATATTAATCATAATATACTTAACGAAAAATAAATTAAATTAAAAATTTTAATCAATGTGTAAAAAAAACAGAATTTTTTTTTTAAAAAAATTGATGTCGCAAAAAAAATTACAAACAAAAATTAATCATAACACAACATAAGAATAAACTACAAAATTTAAGATAAAATAAATTTAATTACAAAATAACCGCAAATTAACAAAACTACTGTAATCTTAAAAAAAAAAGTACAAAGAAAAATATGGATAAGAGGTAATTAATATCGTATAAGCAAAGTACAAATATACGATATACGAAATGTATACGCTGAAATTTAAATACACACAATAATGCTTAAATACTGAAAATAATAAATGTATTATTAATTAATTAATTAGAGTTAAATAAAAATTAGTTGAAAAGTAATATTAATTAATAAGGTAGGTTGTCAATACCGAAAACATTGATTAAGTGGCAATTAATGAATGAATCTTGAGAATTAATGACTAAAATAAAATTTTGCAAGTTTGACAAGTGACGCATTTTAATTGGGGTGTATGAGGCTCTCATACACCCGGTGTAACTCTAACATCTTCCATATGAAGGGAGTACAAAATTGATCATTTATGTATTCAAAATCTCAAAAGTTAAAAATAAAGTTAGAGTTAAAGTTAAAGTTAGAATAAATAGTTAAAAATAAATTTGTAGCTCTTAAATTTGACTTTTTGGTTTAAAATAAATAGTTTTGACATTTTTAAATAATATTGTTTGGCATGATATGTGCTTATTCAGTACAAAAGTACTCCTAAAAATTGGCCAAATATGTAATATGAGTTGAGTTTGTATACAAAGTATTAACTAAAACATTCATTGTTTTTTTTTCTTTTCATCGAAGTTATTTCACAACCGTATTTACATCAATCGAGCTTAAATCCAAATACAAAATGGAAAAGATCATCCCCACAACTCGCATTTATTAAAATGCAAACTCAACAAGGCATTTACATCCCTATTTTCAGCTAATAATTAACGATGTTCTCCGCACTAATACATGGAGTATGAAGTAGCCTATGTTGTGAAAAAAATTATTGTTCCTATAAATAAATAGTAAAGGATATTCTCCAACAATAGTAGCATATGACTAATTATATTATATTGCATAATGTGTATGTATGTATAATTATCATGAAATCAATCACTTTTTATGCTCTCCAAAATGGTCTTCTAATTCATCAAAATCACATAAAAATGAACCAAGATCACTAAAGAGCAAATCTTCATCGATTCCCGTCTCATTACTAGTCGAGGAAGCTTGACCTTCCACATACCAACACAAATCACGGTCGATTGGATCAAATTGCAACAAGTCACATTCATCGAACCCTAGCAAAGTCGATGAACAATCGACCGAAGATGGCTCACCCAATAACATATCTACATCAATGTTAATATCATCCTCTTCAATTTGATCATAAATTTGCTCGAAAGTATGCTCACTTAATGTAATAGTGCTACCACAAGTAGTACTACTAGAAGCACTAATTTCATCAGTTGACTTAGTTGGAGTAGGACTAGGTTGGTCATCGCATGAGTTATCAATTGGTTTGACCAAGTCAATGTAGCGGCTAAGGTCAAAGTTGGTCACGGCATTGAGCCCTCTATACTCAATTGCAGCCATATCATAGGCAGTTGCGGCTTCTTCTTGTGTAGCTGCAAAAATGACATAGGAGATTAAATGAGAATTCAAATGAAACCGGATATGGAAATATTAAGAGCCAAATTAGCTCGTATTATAATATACATATCAGGAAATCAAGGAGGTACCGTAAGTCCCAAGGTACATATATTTGTTGCCAAGTACTCTACCAATTCTAGCTTCCCATCTTCCGTTATGATGATGTCTGAAACGAAAACAATACCCACTAGTTGTTTATAATGATAATCGCCATATGTTATACGATTAGGTTTTGATATAGTTTTTGTAAGAGTGAAGTACATAAAATTAGTTGTGTTTATACTTGTAGTACCTAGCGACTCCTCTATATTTAGAAACGCCTCTTGAAAATCCACTGCTTTTTCTGCAAAAGAAAAAAAAAAAAAAAAAAAAAAAAAGAAGAATGTAGCTAAATGTAACATGATAGATAAAAGAGAGAAGGAATGACATGAAAGCATGGGGTAGTGATAAAATTAGGATCCCGGTTTTATTTTCGAATTTTATCTTGTGTTTTACTATTTTTATGTTCTGACACATTATCTCTTATGTCATTTTATCATTTATTTTTAATTATTACAGTAATATTTATGTGTCAAATAAAAAGATAGTGAGACACGAAATAAGACATAAAAATGAGATCTCTTATGTAGATATACATGAAATATTTCAAATGATGTCGCACCTTCTTAGGGATCCAATATATTCTTCCCTTGAGAGTGTCTCCATTTCTTCCAAATCTTTTTCATAATTTGATGGCTAAATTCACAATACACACAAAAAACTAGGTGGTTAATTAATAATTATCATATGAACAAAAATGAAACTACCATTAATCAATCACCAAGTATAATAATACGGAGTAATATACTAAAAATAATAAAAAAATTGAAAATGCAAAGTACGTAGTTGAAGCATAAAACTGACGGGAAAATTGAGAATGGTTTCCTTGCCCCAATACTTCAATGCTGCCAAGTCGTATGCCCGCGCCGCTGTTGCTTCATCATTATAAGCACCTAACACAATTGCCATCATAAATTCTCATATTAATATTGCTCTTTTTAGTTAGGTTTATAAGCTTATTTATATATAAAATCGTTTTACAAAAATATTATTGCAAAATCAAGTGATTATTTACTTAAAAACCCTACTACGATATCTTCCACCAATCACCACTTTTCATATAAAACCGTTTTACATCAGATTTTTCATTATATGGTTTTACAATATGATATTGTAAAACCGTTGTACAGGAGACTAGCTCTATGGCTTCAACACGTTCTAAGATATTGACGAACAAAATGCAGACACGTCAAATGCTAAGCTATGCTGATTGTAATTGTCAGTATATTTGTAAGGTTGACTTTATTAACGAAACAATCTCTTTTTTTTATAAAAAAAATGTGAAAGACTAACACTTTTATGGCTTTTCATATCCCATTTTGATTCATTTTTAGTTTACAAATAATCAAATTGAACAAAATTCATATTTTCAAAACACTGCTCCGTATTACACATATAAATTCTCTCGTAGAAGGTCGTATAGCTTTACTCTCGGTCATTTGTTTACTTATTTTATTTTAGGATGTCTCGTCGATTATTTATATTTCTGTTTTAAAAATACCTTTAATGAGCAATTGTCTTTCAAATAATGAAATAAGTATCATTTTTTTTTCACGATTATTGTTATTTAATATTGTGTGACATGCCACTAATCTAAGTATGATAGGGAAGTACGTAGGGAGCAATCACACGGGAAGGGACCATGTTCATGAGTCATGACTATTGATTAGTAAAAGGTCGGTCCACATGTAACATTAAAGGGACGGAAAATGTAGTTTAGAGTTTCTTGCTAGATTTAGCAGCATTCATGTCAAATAAACAATTCATTTACTACTTGAATTTAATTTTGCCAGCCAGCATGAAGTTAGGGAACATACCAAGATACACTGCATTGTAGGAATTTCCATCCCCAATTTGAAGCACAATGCCATGAGAAATGAAAAGGACATGCAAAATTAGTAAACTCAACTACCCAACAAAATATAGTCTACCTATAAAAGTATTTACGGTCTACCCGAACAATTTTTTTGTAAAACGGTCATATAATAAAATATTACAGAGCGGTTTTTTTTATGCTCAGTGCGCAACAGAGGTAACTCTGTGGCTTACAGAGCAATTTTTTATGCTCAATGCGCAACTGAGGTAAGTCTATGGCCAGCTTTAAAAAAATAATAGTGTATAATAAAAGTCTAAGAATTTTCAATAAAATGTATACAAAATTATAAACACAAATTAATTAGGAAATTAATTTGGAAGAGTAAAGGAAAAAACCTTGTCGTCCTTTTTTCTTTTGTGCATCAGTCCAGCAATCTTTGTCCCATAAATGTGCTTCAAATCTTCCAGTCCACCTATGTCTATGCATGACAACCATAAACAAATGTAAACAAATTAACGAGGTCGTATACAAAATTATACACACTTTTTTTTTTGGATATTTTAATCAAATATAAACAAATGATCAAGATGTAGTGAATAGCTTATCGCGAAAAATTTAAAATGGATTAAAAAAAACTTAATAATTTCAAAAGTTTAACAAAAAAAAAAACTTTTATTTATCCCTTTTTCTTGGTCCACTACCATATCATATACTTGATCAATTAATTACATGCTTAATCAAATTGAGAAAACCAAATAAATCACATTAAAAATTTTAGGGACCGGAAATAAAAAGTTCACCTAATTCAAGCTTTAATAATACTATTAGAATGGTAAAATCTTCAGTTCAAAAAACCAAAAAAGCTTTAAATTTTCACCATGTAGTCGTGCCATAATAAAATTATATCGCGAAACATAATCAATCCGAGTAAAGATTACGACTACCTTGTGACGCCGCGGAATATGGAGCTACGTTGAGAAGGGGAGTCTCTAGGCAAACTGCGTCTTGTTCGCTTACCTTTACTAGTAGAAACTTTGACACAATCGTCATTGTTATTACTATTACTATTACTATTTCTAACGATTTCAACTTTATTTTGGTAATCGACATTCTTCCTCTTATGTGAAGCTTTTGCCATAATAATTATATATAATTATGTGCAAATATTTTTTTGTAGAATTGTTAGATGACGTAGGAAGAAAGATGATGAATATATAGGATATTTTGATTTGTTTGGGGTAGTCAAGTTTCAAGTATATATATTTTTGAGAAGATGGTGAAATAATAATACTATGATGTTTGGGTCCTACGTTTCCCAAGTATTAGGTAAGCAAAATGAGGTGATTCCCAACTATATGGGAAATTAATTAAAGATGGATATGCCTAATTTGACATTTTGGTGTTTCTCTTTTGTCCTTGTGATTTGGAGTCTTGCTTTATGATTCATAGGAGTACAATTTCTTATTATAACTTTTATAATGCTAATGTAAAATGTTGCAAAACATTGATGTAAGTCCATATCAATTGGATTCAATTTTCTTTGAATATGATGAAATTTGTGATTCTCTTAAAAGTTGCTTGGAAAATGACTATTTCATTGGTAGTATGTGCAACAAATTATGTGAGTATTTCTTAAGTTCATTATTAGCTAGAAAATGCAGGCGGTTTTTTAATCGGCCTAATTTCGGGTTTTTAATTCAGCTCGCTTCAGTTCAACTCTATTTATCTCAAGCTCAATTTATCTCAGGAAATTTTAATTCAGTTTAACTCACTTCAGTTAAGTTAAGCTCACCTCAGCTAAATTCAATTCAGTTCAACTTCATTCAATCGAAAAAAAATAAGGCTTAAAAACACACTGTCAAACTAAAAGTATCCGGAAAAAAAAAAACATACTCGGTATCCATTAACAATTCAAATGAGTAGGTATAGTCTTACTCATTGTTTCTACAAAATCCTACTCTATTATTAGCCTAATAAGAAGGAATGTAGACGTATATATTACACTAATTTCATGTGCAAATTAAACTAGACAACAACTATATATGGACAATTTTGTCATGATCATCTCACTTTTTCCACATTAATACAATTGATTTAACAAAATCCTTTTTAACTAATACACTAATGAGGGAAGCAATGTAGTTGCAAGTTTAGGCACGTTATGGTCAAAATGGTACGGTGGACATGTCTTCTTCAATCATCTGAAAATGAAGCCACAAAAAAGGCCACATAAAAACTTAAAATATAAAGGCTCTAATGTTTGCAATTTCTTCGGCTAGCTTAATTAATACGGTCTTTGTCCCGATTATTTATTTACCTTTTTTATTTTTTTGTGAGTGGTATTTTAATTAAAGATAAACAAATAATTGGGACGGACGTAATAATACGAGACTAAGTATTGCAGGCATATTAGTTGTAGAGACCGTGTTGTCTTCTTTTTTTTCGGCTACTTTGTCCTTTTTGTGTTTGTGGTTAATAATAATTGATTTGGCAACATCAAAGCGATCAAGGCACCGTTTGATTTTCATTTAATAATTCGGAGAATGTACTTTTTAAATGTTGTACTATGTTGAAATCACTTCGAAAATATAGTACATTTTATAACTTATTATATATGCAGAGTATGCCGTACAAAATTATAATTTTCATTTTCATGAACTTGAAATGTATTGTTTTGTCGCCCAATTAAATGACCTTGTATATGGTTATCTTAACTTTGGTACAATAATACTCCGTAGTAATTTATGCTCGATATAGCTTTTTATTTGTCGACAATTTATGATTCACGCTATAGTTGATCTTGTTTCTAGTATCGAACAAGTAACTTCTAAAACCCTAGTTAAATAAAATAAATAAAACCCATACAAATAGATAAAAGTGCTATGTGATGTAACTTGGATTAATTGTGTTCTTACGTCTTGATGAATGAGGTCATGTGGTAATTAACCAATCCCGGATACAAAGGAAGTGAATAATTGGAGCCATTATATTTGGTAAACGACCACACGCTCATGTCTTACAAACTTGTACCCATATGCCATCAACTCTCAATTATAGTTCAAAATTATGGAACTTGCGTGAGTTATGGGTTAATTCAATGTGCATTTTACCTAACACAATCTGATTATATGGTATATTTCATTCCAGTAGGTCTCATGAGAGACCGTTTCTCACTAATTTAGTGAGAGACATAATATGAAAAAAAGAAATTTCGTGGATCTCTCAGACTCACCCTATCATATGAGAGGTCTCTCAATAACGCTATTGAGAAACCGTCTCTCTAAAGTTTTTGTGATTTCTTTATATTGATCTATAGATATTTATGTCCATAGTACAATAATATTAGGGGCGGATCTAGGTAGAAGGCAGTGTGGGCTTGAGCCCAACCAGTTTCTAAGAATAAAATTAACTTTTGTTATCAAACGTTCATGACGTTCATGGATTCAATGTATCTTAGTTGGTCTAAGTACTAACATGAAGAATTTGCTTCTATTTTGACAGCCGGGTGTCAAACCCCATATCAAGCATTTTGTTTTCCTCATAATATCCCACAAGTTGGTTGACATTTCATCATAAATCTTAATAATGTTTATTTTTTATTTTATTTTTTGGTGCGAAAATCTTAATAATGTTTATCATAAATGTTAATACGGTGCACATAATAATTTGATTGTTGTTAAAATTAATTTAAAAAAAAAATTGTACACACCTGCCTATTCGAGAATGCAAAAATATCATATTTCAAAAAGACGGAGATAATAGGACGTCTGCGTTTTTTTCATGATGGTTGTTAAATTTAACGGAACTTTGAAAATAAATTGTAAACAAGTATAAAATTTGCAATATTTAATCATATATTTTTAAAAGATAACATTTATTCCGTATATTGTAATTCTCCTTAAAAAAATAGCTTTGCCTAGTTATGATATACACTATGTGCGACTCCGATTATACGGTTTGCCGGTTTCACAAGTCTAATCACTGCGGATGTTAACCTAGTTAGCCCAACCTACTTCTAAATCCTGGATCCGCCCCTGACAATCATGTTGGTGTCATGACTATACCTAAGTATCTCAATTGATGCTAGTAAATAAACAAATAACTAACAAAAAATTCGGGTCAGCTCTTGGCTTCTAAAAAAGATTGGGGTGAACAAGACACGATATCAGCGAATAGTAGAAGAATTCAAATGCAGGTAGACCTGATAAATGGGTCAACCAGGCCAGGTTCGAGTCAGGTCAGTTTCGGGTTTGTTGGTTGACATTCTGGAGTTAGCATCGTTGTTGCCTTGATTTTGTTGATTTTGCACAACACTTGAGTAAGTGTTTGAAGAATAACATTGTCAACACTTATCGGTCGCACCATCTTTAACCCAAGTTAACAAAAAGGTTAGCATCTAGCAAAGAGAATGCACTAAGAGACTGCTACCTGCAGCAGGAGTTGATTAAGGGGACGCCAACAATCCTGACCTTGACTCAAGCTCCAACCAACCTCAGACTGAATCAAGTCCAACCCAAATCCCTAGGAGGTTCATAAGGTCCGGTCAATTGCCAATCTGGCGAGCTGATAACAGCCTTAATTAAGCCAGCAACATCCATCAAAATTCAGGGTTAACAAGCAAGTTAAGCAGCTCAGTTAGCATTAAATAATAAAGCAATGGTAGATGAAATGTCACTGTCACAGTTTCCTTATTTGATCAGGCAATGACCAAGCCATGGATTCGAGGCCTTTGGAAAGTATACCACAAAAACAAGGCCTCTTTTGCTGAAGTCAAAAACAGCGGGAAGCTTTGAAATTATAAAGAAAGGCAAACAGCAAAGGACCTGCACCAGAACAGAGCAAAAGGGAGGACTGACAGCCTGAATTTCTCCTGTTTTTACATATGCTTTACCTTAGTTGACATCTTTGTAATATATTAATCTATATTGTGTATTTCCTAGATGCATTGCTAGCCCTTAGATGAACAAGTGTACTTAGAATGTAACCTAAAGCTGGCCTATATAAGGACCAAGCTTCTACTGAATTCAGCAGACTTTTGTGAATGAAAAAACTAATCTTGAGAATTTTCTAAACCAAAAATCAACTTGTGCTTTGGTGTAGTTGAGTCCAGGCCTGTTAATTAACTTGTGCATTGTTGTAGTTAATTGAACAAAGTCTGTTGGCATAATTAGATTAGTCTTGTGCCTTGCTGTGGATTAGTTTAGTTGTGTTGTTTCAAGTTTGAGTCTTTAATCCTGCCAAGCTGTGGATTTGAGTCTTAAATTTGCTAAATTATCATCTTAAGTATCTTGTACGTGATTCTTCTGTGTAACTTGAGATCATAATTATATCTAGTTACTAGTCTAAAAATCTAAACTACTTCAGTTCAAGAAAACTGTCAGAATCACAAGCATCGGGCCGTCTTGCTCGAATTATTAAAAATAGTTAGAATGATCTTAAAATCTTGAAACTTTACTCAGAGTCTGTTTATATATTGAAGTTGATTGCCACAAAATTTCAGAATTTGTGGAGGTCATTTGGTATTTTATCTAAGTCACCACAGTTTATTGCATCAAACCTTTGTAAGTCTAATTTCCCTTAAATTAGTGACTGTCCTGGGTTATTACACTGCACTACCAACTTAGGTCCTTAAACTACCCAACTCTCATTCATTATTAAGGGTCAAATTCACTTTAAAGGTTGGGTCGGGGTTACTCAAATGTGCGTCGTGAACGTTATGCTTTGATACCAACTATGAGAACCCCGCGGTTATACACAAATATAAACACACAAATATGTAGCGGAAAAACGTAGTTTATAAAATTTTTGAGTAAAAACCACAAGACTCGCTAAAACATTTATAGGAATGATAAAAGTATCTTCGTAAAGGCAACGGTTAATTTTTTTTTTTTTTTGAGAAAACCCGAAGGTTACTTAAATTAAAAGCGAATCAAAACGTACAGCATCAGATGCAATCGGAGGTAACGTATCCGACCACACACACCTACCAATGACTCGAGGCTCCACGTGTGCAAGAGCGTGTGCCACAGAGTTATTAATTCTACGCGTAAAAGACCATAAAACCGTATTAAAGTTACAACAAAGAGCTAAAATGTCATCTAAAACTTGATGAAAAATACTCTGACCTCGTTTCCTCATCTTAAGAGCCTCAACAACTTGGATGCAGTCACTTTCGATGAGTACATTCGCATGCCATCTATTCCTTGCTTCCTCGAGACCGTCATAAACCGCCACCGCTTCAGCAATGATAGGTTCCCACACTTGTCGTCTCATCCACGACAAACCCCATAACACCCCTCCATGCTCATCCCGACACACAACACCCGTCCCAACCCCCACATCTTGTTTCACCCCCGCGTCAACATTAACCTTCACAAAGCCACTTTGAGGAACCTGCCACGCTTCACTCCCACTACCCTGCCGTGCTGCTCCCCCCCCTTCCATTTTCCTGTACATTTCCACCCCACCCTGCCCCTTCAGTTTCCTCCACAACATCTCGGATTCTCTACAAAACTCGTAAATGATTAGGCTCAATTGACTCAAAGACGACTTTGTTCCGATGCTCCCACAAGGCCCAACACCCTACCATAAGCCGCATATGCTCCACCGCGCCCAACTCCTTCCACCTTGCTTCTATCCAGTCTCGAACTCCCCCTCCATCCCCCCTCGTCTCATCATCACATTCCAACCCCAACCCTTCCCAGACTCGACAAGACACATGACAAAACTTAAATAGATGTATACGTGACTCAATATGAGAATTACAAAAGGGACATAAAGGGGACTCACCTCCAACTCGAGCGACTATGTTTGCTCTCGTCGCCAATGCCTCATTGCACAGCTGCCAGAAGAAGAATTTCACTCGGAGCTGAGGAGTCTATTGATCGAATACGAAAGAGGGGGGGGGGGGGTGAATTGAGTATTAAAAACGATGACCGCTTTTTCGAAATATATGATATAAATTAATTAATTGATTTTATTGATTAAAATCAATTAATTAAATTACTAACAATAAATGCAAAAATGAAATAACAATAATAAGGAGAGAGAGAGAAAGAGAGACACACAGGATTTTTGAAGTGGTTCAGTTTCACAATTCGAAACCTACGTCCACTATTCTCGATTAATAATTTTTAGTACCTTTCTCCGGATTACAAAAATTATCAATCCACTCGTATAATCAACTATATGATTATAACTCAGATTGAGTATCGCTAAATACTCTAGGTTGCTCTTACGTTAATAAGAAAAACACAACGACAAATACTAATCTCACGTTATGCGAGTGAGTATACTATCCTTGTGTATTTAGTATCCTATAACGATTTTTCTTTGAGTGATTGACAAATTTGATGCGTAATTTTTGTATAAGCAAATTTGAAAAATAAGAATTAAAGCTCAAATGATTTTGCTTAAAATATTTTTCTCTCTTGAAATTTGTAGATGTGTGTGTCAACAAAAATTGTTGAATGAATGAAAGTATTTATAGTAGAGCGAATTAGGGTTTGGAATGTTCTGGAATTAGGGCATAGGAATATTCTGGAAGAATAAATCCTAACAACTTGATGAACAAGTAAGAAGCAAAAGGAAGGAGGAGTTTGGCCTCCTAGGGTTTCGGCCACCCTAGGGTTTCGGCCTCCCTAGGGTTCGGCCCACCTAGGGTTCGACCACCTAGGGTTTGGCCGGCCTCTAGGGCTCCTTCGGTCCACTACTTGCTTCTATAGCCCGCAACAAATCGAGATAGAATTTAGTTAAAGTCCTAGGTTGCATGACGATATAAATATCGTGTTACAAACCAATAGTTTATTTGACTTAAATTCTAATTAATTAATTCCAAATAAAATAAATACTCTCTTATTTTTATAAACCATTAAAAAAATATATTTTCCAAAAATTAACGCATCATTTTTGTCTAGCAATGAAGTTATGTCTATTAGGTCATAACTTCACTAACCTTTTAAATCAAACAAAGTAAAACCATTACCGGATGACGACCTATACTATCTAATCTTCAGTAGATCTTCAGTAAACGAATCATCTCTTCACAAGTCTCTTATCTTGAGTCTCGTGGTTGATTTCCAATCTTGATCTCGCTTGAAAACATCGATCAAGTATATTTGAAGTTGTACCTCCTTGGTCCAAACTTCAAGCTTGCATCATTGTAATTGTTCCTTTCTAAATTAAAACTTAAGCACACAATTTCATGCATATGTTTATATATTAAGTCCACATACAAATCATTACTGTCATTATCAAAACAATTAATAAGGACTAAAGGTCCAACAAATTCCCCCTTTTTGATGATGACAAGTCTCCTATGATTTGTGTCTAAGTCTAGTTCCCCCTCAACATAATACTTCCCAAATTATAGAACAGTTGAGCGCAGAAGCTAACAATCTCTTCAAAGTTATAACTATAGAACGCCATGAGAGAATTAACTTTGAGACGGTCGCAAATCATAAAAATAATTCCCCCTCTTGGCATCATTGAAAAGATAAGAACAAACATAAAACGACCAGAATAATATATTATGAGACAAGAATTAATCATGAAAATCATATTATATTAAACGCAATCTAGTTCTTAATTAGCATAATAATATTATAAACTTGCAATCACAAAAGAAATAATGCGGAATTGAAAAAGCTAATATCCATAAGAATGGATTTTTATTGTGAGCAAAGGAATTAAAAAGATAAGGCTAGGTTGAATGGATTAGGGCAAGATGGTCAAGGGTAGCGTGGGCTTGGCGGGTTGGACCTAGGACGGGTTCGGTATTCCAAGTCCTCGAGTCGCGTATGACAATGGTCTAGGAGTGCAGCTTGGGCAGTCAATCGAGTATCAAAGTTACCAATCCTCAAAGTCATTGCTTTAACTACTTCATATATAGTTTGCATCTCAGACCTCATCTCCTTCCCAGATTGCAAAATATCATCACCAAACTTAACCAAACTAGTCATACCTTCCTTCATAAGAGTAGACTCGGAGTGTGTTCGCACGGCGGCCTTAAGAGCACTGTCGAGTTTTGTGTCAAACCGTGACAACACGGTGTTTATACGAGCTGAGCTAACTTCACTTGGTCCAGTAGTATCAACTCTCTTTTCCTTTTTAATAAGATCAAACAATTCTCCTAATTTCTTGTCTTGCTCATTAATCCTTCCAAGAATAGAAGTAAAATTTGAATCCATCTTTGAATCCAACATATCAAAATTCACATTGCTTTTTCCTCCTTTTTCTCCTTTTTCTCCTTTTGTCTCAAAACATAATTCCGGGCCATTAATAACGAGCTTCATATAAGATAAATAAAGATCGCTCATCTCGTCATTTGATATCACTCCATAACTATTCTTCCCAATAACTCCTTTCTTCTCTAAAATTCGAGATATCCAATTCCCATAAGGCAAACTTAAAGTAGAAGCTAAATCATCCATCTTAGCCGTTACACTAGCTTGTATAATTTTATGAAACACAAGCATGGGTAGACTAACCTTTTCTCCTTCAAGCCAAGCCTTCATCATAATCATCTCATGTGCCCCGAATTTATCTCTACCTTCTTTTCGAGGAACAATGGTAGTCCAAAGGAACCTCTAGATTGGCGAAAACTTTGCAGTTAAGATAGTCTCAGATGAAGTCGCATCTTGTTTGAAATACCGTTTCACAATCAACCTCTTTTCGGGTGTCAGACTTCCCCATTCTACGCTTGGATTAATTTCGATTCCTCCTCCAGGAACTCGAGCCAAGTCGCAAAAATCACCAGGAGAGACTCGTATAGAAGTCTCATTAACTGAGGAGTCTATTGATCGAATACGAAAGAGGGGGGGTGAATTGAGTATTAAAAACGATGACCGCTTTTTCGAAATATATGATATAAATTAATTAATTGATTTTATTGATTAAAATCAACTAATTAAATTACTAACAATAAATGCAAAAATAAAATAACAATAATAAAGAGAGAGAGAGAAAGAGAGACACACAGGATTTTTGAAGTGGTTCAGTTTCACAATTCGAAACCTACGTCCACTATTCTCGATTAATAATTTTTAGTACCTTTCTCCGGATTACAAAAATTATCAATCCACTCATATAATCAATTATATGATTATAACTCAGATTGAGTATCACTAAATACTCTGGGTTGCTCTTACGTTAATAAGAAAAATACAACGACAAATACTAATCTCACGTTATGCGAGTGAGTATACTATCCTTGTGTATTTAGTATCCTATAACGATTTTTCTTTGAGTGATTGACAAATTTGATGTGTAATTTTTGTATAAGAAAATTTGGAAAATAAGAATTAAAGCTCAAATGATTTTGCTTAAAATATTTTTCTCTCTTGAAATTTGTAGATGTGTGTGTCAACAAAAATTGTTGAATGAATGAAAGTATTTATAGTAGAGCGAATTAGGGTTTGGAATGTTCTGGAATTAGGGCATAGGAATATTCTGGAAGAATAAATCCTAACAACTTGATGAACAAGTAAGAAGCAAAAGGAAGGAGGAGTTTGGCCTCGTAGGGTTTCGGCCACCCTAGGGTTTCGGCCTCCCTAGGGTTCGGCCCACCTAGGGTTCGGCCACCTAGGGTTTGGCCGGCCTCTAGGGCTCCTTCGGTCCACTACTTGCTTCTATAACCCGCAACAAATCGAGATAGAATTTAGTTAAAGTCCTAGGTTGCATGACGATATAAATATCGTGTTACAAACCAATAGTTTATTTGACTTAAATTCTAATTAATTAATTCCAAATAAAATAAATACTCTCTTATTTTTATAAACCATTAAAAAAATATATTTTCCAAAAATTAACGCATCATTTTTGTCTAGCAATGAAGTTATGTCTATTAGGTCATAACTTCACTAACCTTTTAAATCAAACAAAGTAAAACCATTACCGGATGACGACCTATACTATCTAATCTTCAGTAGATCTTCAGTAAACGAATCGTCTCTTCACAAGTCTCTTATCTTGGGTCTCGTGGTTGATTTCCAATCTTGATCTCGCTTGAAAACATCGATCAAGTATATTTGAAGTTGTACCTCCTTGGTCCAAACTTCAAGCTTGTGTCATTGTAATTGTTCCTTTCTAAATTAAAACTTAAGCACACAATTACACGCATATGTTTATATATTAAGTCCACATACAAATCATTACTGTCATTATCAAAACAATTAATAAGGACTAAAGGTCCAACAGGGGCCAAACCCGGACCTTCCACATCCTATTCCAGAGCCATTTCTCCCTTTCCCAATCTGATGTATCGCCCATATCAATCGTCTTCCCCGCTAGGCACCTGTAAGTTGATCTTACTGTATATTCACCATCACGCTCGGCCTCCCAATACCACGAGTCAGCGGAAGCAGATGAGCTAAGACGGATGTTTATAATACGCTCACCCTCAAAAGGTAAAAACCGAGAAGAGATAGCCTCAGATCGCCATGCTCCATTACCGTCTATAAGCTCAGCTACTAGGAGATTCTCATCCCCTTGGGGGCACGGTGAAATTATCCGACCCGTTTGGGTCCCCGGTATCCAAGCATCCCCCCAAACCTTCGTAGCCAGCCCATCCCCCACACGTCTCCTGAGTCCCTTAAGCAGAACTGATCGAGCCTCGAAAATCCCTCTCCAAGTGTAGCTTGGGTTGTACCCAAGTGAAGCCGACAATAAGTCACAAGCGGGAAAGTATCTAGCCTTCATTACCTTTGCCCATAGCGAATCCGGGTTGACCATTAATCGCCAAGCTTGTTTACCTAGGAGTGCAAGATTAAAAAGGCGAAAATCCTTGAATCCCATGCCTCCTTTACTCTTCGGGTGACACATTTTCCTCCACGAAATCCACGCCATTCCTCTCTTACCCTCTTCATGACTCCACCAAAAGTGCGTGACCATAGAACAGATGACCTCGCAAAAGTTCGCAGGAATTTTAAACACACTCATCGCATATGTAGGGAGTGAATTGGCAACCGCCTTTATAAGAACCTCCTTACCCGCCCTAGACAAGAATTTCCCACGCCATCCATTAAGTCTCTTGCTCAGTTTATCGCGTAAAATGTCAGTGATAGCCTTCTTCGAGCGCCCTATAACCGTAGGAAGGCCCAGATATCGCTCTTGCTCCTCCACCTCGACAATGCCCAGAATATCCACAATATCATCTCGCCTAGCCCTCCTCACACCTTTGCTAAAAGAGACTGTGGTCTTATCCAAACTTACCAGCTGCCCCGAGGCTTCCTCATACCATCGCAGCAAAGCTTTAACCGTGCTTGCCTCCTGTCCCGTGGCTTTCACAAAGAAGATGGAGTCGTCGGCGAACAAAAGGTGCGAGATGACCGGAGCCGAATTTGAAATGCGGATACCATGAATTGCCCCTCTCTCAATAGCCCTTCTCATCAGATTCGAAAGAGCTTCCGCACATAGAATAAATAAATAAGGCGACAACGGATCCCCTTGCCTTAGTCCCCTCGACGGTTGAAACTCCTCCGACGGATGCCCATTAATAAGAAACAGAGAAAGAGACAGAAGAAACACAAGCCATAACTCGGTCAGTCCATCTCGCATCAAACCCCATAACCTCCAGAACCCGTCTCAAAAAAGACCATTCCACCCTATCATATGCCTTAGCCATGTCCAATTTGATTGCCATAAACCCCTCCGTCTGTCTGGCGTTCTTCATGTAATGAAACATTTCGAAAGCTATAAGAATATTATCAGTTATCGCTCTCCCCGGAGTAAAAGCACTCTGAATTTCTGAGACGATATCCCCTAGAAAAATATTCAATCTATTCGCCAGGACCTTCGAAACTAGCTTGTATACCACATTACACAAACTAATCGGACGCAAATCGCGAATTTTATCCGGCGCTTTCTTTTTTGGAATGAGGACAATATTAGTTTTATTAAATTCCTCCGGTGATCGAGAACCACGAAGGATGCTCAAAACAGTCCGCACCACCTCCGACCAAATAATACTCCAATAAGACTAATAGAAAAGGCCATTCATCCCGTCCGGACCCGGCGCTTTAAGTGGATTCATCTGGTTAAGAGCTTCGACCACCTCAGCCTCCTCGAAATCTCGCCTGAGTTCCTCATTCATACCTTCAGTAACCCTCCTCTCTAAGCCCACCAGCACATCATCGACCGCTCCTGTATTCGACGAAGTAAATAACGACTTAAAATAATCATTAGCCACAGCCGCTATAGCTTCATTTCTCTCCCTCACAGTTCCATGGTCATCGACCAGTTTTTGAATATGGTTCTTTCTTTCCCGGCAACGGTTAATTATAAAATGTCTATAAGTAGCAAATCGAAACATAAGTGTATCAAATATAAACAAGAGAAATCAAATCTCTCAAAGTAATACGTTCGTCTCAAAAAGATAAGCTAAGTTACACCGTGAAGGTCTATTGTTGTCATGACAATGCCAGATAGCTCACTCGTCGTAATCCCCCCAAAAAAACACGGACTTTAACTTGTACATTTATGAAACATGAACGTCACATACAATCAGTGGGAGCAACTCAGGTGTCCTCTCAACCGTATTACACAATGATAATGCAAAATAAAATAGATAAAACATATTCAGGACTCACGTTAAACATATAAGAAAATAATAAACAATCGAAAGCGGTAAATAAACATCCAATGACTCTTTATCACCATAGGGAGACATATCTATACAACATCAAATGAGACCAAACAAGACAATTAAGTCAACAAACATCCAACGGTCCAAAATGATACCAAGGCAAGCAAGTAAAGGTGACTCATGAGCACGAACAACATCATAGCCAAACAACAACAGTGAACCAATGCAATATGCGACTCAACCAATACGACTCAATGACACGACAAGCCTCCTGATGAGGCTACGACTATATTAAGTCCTCAATTTGAACCTGGTGCACCAAACTCACGGGACAAACCATCATGTATAGTGATTAATATTTCACTTTAGAGACTCGAAATATGGCTCACACATTCATGGCCAACAGTTGAGTAGTCTCAGTTTAGAAACATGACCACACAACCATGGCTAACGGTCCAAAAGAGATGGATATGTTAGTCTAAGAAAGTATACAATAAGCAAATGGACACAACAACGCACAAGTACAAGACGACGGGGTCGGAGAACGCAAACGTCCAACTCCCAACAACTTTTTCATACTTACACAACTCAATCAAAGACTCAAGCAATGAAGCTCAAAATGCATGATGTCGACATACAACATGTACAACAAATTAACAATGCATTTGACATAATGATTAATTATAAACATGAGCATGACATAAAACATGTGATATAATGGACGTATAGAAAATGAGGAATCATACTTAACATAAATGTGAAGTAATATAAGCAAAGAAAGAATAAAGCGTTGCAAACAAAGCTGACCAAACTCAACAGAGCTCGACCGAGAGTGCTCAAACTCGGTCGAGTAAGCCTGGCTCGGCCGGATAGTGTTGAGCTCAGCTGAGCTTGTACAGGCAGGGGGCAAAGGCTGTTGTTGTCATCTACGGCTTGACCGACGAGGAGTGTGCTCGGTCGAGCCTGAGATCGACTCGACCGAGTGACTTCTAGGTCAGCTGAGCTAGCTTAGTGTAGTTCGGGCATTTTTCGTGCATTTCATGCTACGAATAACACAAACAAAACGACATAAACCATGTACCATTACTTATAAGCTTCAACAACAACAACAACAACAACAACCCAGCATATTAGTCACAACTCACAACCAACGACATACAAGGTTGATTTACAGCCAAATCATTCAATAGAATAGACAGGAACGACTTTACAACATAAACATGTGAAAACAACCTAGATAACGACTCTATAGCATCGAAATTACATTATCATGCATGATACCGAGTAAATCATCACAGTTACCTCGATAATAGGGTAATCTCCAAGATTATTGTCGACAACGTAGATGTCGGAGTCGAGATCGTTCGTCCTAACATTTATAATAAACAAAATAGCACAAAAGTACACATTCGTCATTTACTCATAACTAGGGTCACGTACTGACGTGCACTACGTGGCCTTACATGAACAGTGTACTGTGACGGAAATTCCGTCGCAAATTTTGACTTTCTGGTTGATCCTTGTGCCTACGTGGCCTTCCATGAACAGTGAACTGCGACGGAAATTCTTTCGCAAGTCCATGTTTTGCGACGGGTATTTACGATGCTTTGATCCGTCGCAGATTTTACTTTGCAACGGAATTCCCGTCGCAAAACGAAATTTTGCGACGAAATAAAGCGACGGGAGATTTCCGTCGCAATTCCGTCGCAAGTTCTATATTTGCGACGGGATTTCGTTATTGGCGACGGATTTTTCCGTCGCTATGGAAGCTTTTCTTTGTAGTGGTGGTTATAATTTACGGACTTTTAACTCCTTAAGTAACCTCATTTTGCATGTTATTTTGGTCTTTTATAGTCATTTTCCTAGTCAATTGCTTCCTATTTGTTATCCTAATGCACTTCTACGTGTTTTGTAGGAAATGAGCTAAAAGGGGCGAGATTCCCAACTTTTGTGCGCATTTGAGAGCAATTGGACAACATAGGAGGTTTAGCTTGAAGAGGAGGCGAGAATGACGACCGGAAGATGTTAGACACAAAATTTAAGAGGAATATGTGGGAGCTCGTTTGATTACAAGTTGTTCTCAAAGAGTTTGAAGCCATTAAAATCAAAGAGGAGGAAACTAAAGCCTGTCCCGCTCGAGATAAGGAGCAATATACAGTAACTCGCTCGAGTTTTTTCTATCCCGCTCAAGATACATCCCAGAAAAGCTCATCTCGCTCGAGTTGACCACGACCCGCTCGAGGCTACGACCAACTTCGCCTCTCCGCATTTCCACTTAACACTACACTTAACCTAATCTTGTAATGACTATAAATACCCTATTTGTAATAATTCTAGGGTGTTACTTTATTAGCTTTAGGAAGCCTCTTTAAAGTAGGTTTGATTTCCTTAGCTTAGAGATCTCTCTAGATTAGGAGTAGATTAGACTTAATCTTTCCCTAATTTACATTAATCTTTCAATATTGTTCTTTCAATTCCATCTTCAATAGTTTACATTTGGATATCTTGGTTATGTATTTGAAAACTAGGTGACAAGTTTTCATCATTATACAAGGATCCACCTTTGTTCATATTCATCTTTACATATTAACCAGGTGTTTGGTTGGGTATATTGGAATGGAATGTAATGGATTTGATACATTCGATTGTTTGGTTGGGGTGATTTGGAATGGAGTTAGATACCCAATGGATTCTAACTCCACCCTAAACCCTTGGAATCCCATACCCACACTCCCCCATGGATTCAAACTCCATTCCCCCCTTTTATAATTTGTGGTGAACCAAACAAGATTAGGCAAGTATGAATTTAGATATCCATACCACCCTACTATCAAACTCCATTCCATTCCATTCCAACTTGTTGAACCAAACGGCCCCTAAGTTGGTATATTTCTATTTTCCTTTTGTGACACCCTCACATTTAGCGATAAATAAACACGTAAATTCTACAGAAAAACTGACAGGATATGTTTGTAATTGGTTCAACTAAATAAAACCTGTAATTTTAAAAACTTTTCTAAACCATTCACAAACATTCCCAAATGTAGAGTGCCAAAACCTGCAAATACTAACAAACTAATTTACATATCTATGCTAAAGACAAGAAAATATAGTGATACAAACCAAAGTAAAAGAGGGAGACATATGTCCCTTCAAAATATATACACAACCAAAAGTTAAAAGGTTTACTACAAAAATAGCCAAACTAGGTCCAAGGTTCTTTTGCTCACTAGCTCGTCTGTGACCCCATCTAATCATCATCAACCTGTCGATCGCATTTTATACAAACACGAAAGCCACAATTCAGTGGGGAGTAACTTCGAGTCCTCCCAGCCACGAAATGTCATATTTAATGTAACATGTAGTGTAACATGTAAACAACATGATAAATAATTTAATTATCAAGTATTCTAACATATTAACACTAGACTGACCAAATTAAACTATCATGTGAAACATATAACAACCAGTAATCCAAACTTTATCAATTGTAACCGGCTTACATCTCACCTATTACAATTCATAAAATCACCATACAAGAAAGGACAATATATCAAAGACAGGCATAAGTTCTTAGTCCCGTCAATAGTCACTCAGAACTCGAGTCTATACCACGAGGTAGGGAAGGTAATCGAACCGGTATCTTGGCTCAGAGGTTCTATCAAAACATGGCCAAGACACAACACAACCCTAGCCTAAAATCTGCGCAGACCTAGACATGCGGATACACACCACCGCACCCAAGACCCACAATTTTTCTAAAACAAAGTGAGTACCCTAAGGAGTCCACCAAAGGGTTGGCTAGTACTTAAGCTGACCACTTACTATCAAAATAAGTAACGAGGTCATGCCCCAACTTGGATATAATCCCACCAAGTCAGGAACACAAAGGCTATTAAGCAGTGAACATATACTCGTCAGAGACTATAAAGGCCTATCTATGACAAACACAACAACCTGCAAGAAGTATTCAATACCAATTCCAATTCTAGCAATATTAACAATATTAAAGGTTTCAGGGAATCTAGGGCCGTTTCTACAATATAAGAAACTATTAAATTCAACCAACTACACATGTGAACTAAAAACTTAACAAATGGCCTAAAACAAGAATAAGGCCAATTATCCATTTTTCACATTAATTTTCATCCAACCGAATTTTTACCCGCAACCCCAGTCCTGCGACAGGTACGGGTTAAATTGCGGCTGACCAATCACACAATTGACTGACATCGATTCAGTCAAAGGGACCAAGGCTCAGTTTTCGGCATAATCATCCAAACATTACAATTATCGCTATAAAATTCATTTTGAGCCTATTCATTACAATTTCATTTTATAATCTATCCTAACATGTGCAACTACCAATATAAACATAATTTTTTTACTACTAATATGATTCATTTCAAAAGATTACCCATTTGTTACTTATACTAATTATAACATTAATAAACCCGAAATGACAAATAATGCATGAAAAACCGCGAAACAAGCAACGGACCAACCCGGGCCAACCCCAAGGCCGGCCGTGGGCTGCTGGGCTCTGCCGGCTGGTTGGCCGCCACCCCTAACCCTCCATTTCCCCATTTTTGTTCGGTTTAACATAAATCGAAGCATCAATTAATCATCCCCATACTAATATGTTAACTTAAACTAACAAAAGACATGAATTAGACATGCATTTAACCCATATTATCATGTGAAAATTAACTACTCAAACAACAATCACAAAATCATACAAGAAAACAAAGTTGTGACATTTATTCGTCGAGTAACTCGAAATAGTTACCTTTAGCAACAAAATGAGCAATTAGCACCTTGAACACCAAACCCTAATCTGCCAACTAACCACTATCTTCAACAATATACGAGTCCCCAAACTCGTCCTCTAAATCTTCACCTAAATAAACAATAAAAACACAACAATTAGCATAAAAACCGAAATTATGCCAAAATCGTCTTAAATTGACTTAATGAAAACTGAAATTAAAACATACAAGGATGTAGATCTCGAAGAGAGGATTCCGAAAATATAAATTTTGTGAAAATCGGACTAGAAACAAGTGAGTTATGGTGAAATTAGCTTGGATTTTGTATAAAAATGGTGGTTTTTTGATTTGGGAATTATTTGGAGTAGATGGAAAAGAAAAAAAAATCAGAATGGAAGGGGAAGGGGGGTGTGCCGCGGGAAAGGAAAGGAGGGAGACGGGTTTTAGGCGGGATTTTACGAGTCGGTTTTGGCTCGTTTCGACGATAATTAGAACCGTTTGTCAAACGCAAATTCCGACAAGACCAAAGTTCTTAAACACGAGATTACAAGAAAATTGAATACTCATACGACCCATTTCCAAAATCGTTTACCCGATTTTCAAAAGGGTTGTCATTTTTTTCCCGATATGCCCATTTTTCGAAATAAAAAGTTTTTACACGGTTTAAACTATTTTTAAACATTTCGGAACTATCAAAATAAATACTTTACTTCAAAATATAATAAAATTATATTTCTTTGAATTATTATTACTTCAAATACATTAATATCAAATTTTACTTGATTAATAAATTACTTTCGCAAAATAATAACGGTCCGAAATTACGGGGTGTTACACCTTTAATCCTTTGTTATTACTTGCTTTATATCATCATGCTTAGTTTAGACTCTTTGTTTGTTGTTTTTATTAGCATAATTTTCATGATGATTAGTGAGTATAAATAGTCTCTTAGCTAGGGTTAAGAGGGGGGATTAGGGGAATGATTATTAAAGGGTAAATCCATGCTTATTGAGTCTAATAAATTGATTAAAAATTGTGGTTTCACGTAGTGCATATTAAGTGTTTGATGAAATGCTTGTTTGACAAACTTGTATGAATCTCTATATATTCAACGCTCATATACGATGTAGAGCCTTAGGAGTTGTTAAACCATGTACTATGTTGGTGGGAAGAATGGGTGTACGCGAGAACTAACCCGACTCGACCTAGGTCGGACCGTAATATCGAGAGCCTCGACCCATAGTCCGACTACAATCTTGACTCAACCTAGACTCATACTAGTGGACCTTCTCTTCTATAAACTCATGATGACACCCTAGTGTTTTCTCTTGATTGTTTCATCTCTTGCTTTTGTTTCATTAGCTTAGTTAAAGCCCAAAACCCCCAAACATTGTGACACCCATACAACTTAGAATAGACAGACTTAGAATCCAAAGCACACCGTCCCATGGATTGACTTCGACCTAATCACTTGCTAGTTTTTAGTTTGATATATATAAATATGTTTGATAGAGCGTGACGACTAAACTCTCATCACATACTTACGTAAAATACTAATTTATGTGAAAATTGACTCACAAAAGACTTGAAAGGAGGAAGAATGAAGAAGAACGAAACTCGGATGAGTGAATCCCATCAAGAAATGAGTGGTTGATGGTGATTTGGAGTTTGGTGAAGAAGATAGCTCATTAATGGGGCTTTTCTTAGTGAAAATCTGATTTTGTTGGAGAAGAGATGGAATAAGTTCATTTTCCTGATATAAGGTTAGATGAGTTGCATTTAGATATATCTTACCAAATAGGAGTCGGGTTTAGTAATTAGAGCAAGTTAGAAGCAGTTTGAGCTAGAACTAGACTTACTCTTAAATTAAAATCAAAACTCACCTAAATTCCTATTTATCCAAATTAGAAAACATTCGGTGTTACAATCGCCCCACCTTCAAAGGTTTTGTCCTCAAAATTTGAGAGGACAAAAATAAAGGAAAGAGAGACAAACAAAAGGAAGGAAAAAGGGAAATACTTAATGATTAGACGTGTTTAGTATGTTGTAATACGGTATACTCTATGTTAATTTGGTTGCTTGGAAAGGGTATTTGAGAGCTTTATTTCATATCTTGTCTTTGACGGTATTTAGCTGGAGTTGTGTGGTATTTTGATAAAATAAGTAACATGTGTTGGGCTAGTGGAATAAGGATGAGGTTTTGATGTTTGTGATGGGTTAAGGAGTGCATTAGGAGTTATTTATGATGAGGGTCAAAGCCCAACTTTGCAAGTCAAGCCACAAAGTCAAGATTGGAGTCAAAGCGCGAGGAAAAGAGCAGCCGCACTATGCGGCTGTAGCCGCATCAAGCGGCCAGACCAGTCCACATATTTCAGTTGGCCGCATCACGCAGCTAGGGCCGCACCACGCGGCGGAGCACGAAACCACTCAAATTGCAACGCCTCTTTGAATTCCTTCTTAAGTTATTACATTTACTTCATGACATTAGTTTAGAATTTTATGGGCTATAATTAGTCATCAGTTTTAGCATTGAGGATGATCTTAAACATTAGAATGAATACATTGCATCTTCATCTTCTTAGTTTTTCCAATAAAAATTGTAATCTTTAATTATTCATGGAGGGCTAATCCCCCAATTCTTGGAACAAGAGATTGAAACCTTCAAGCTATTTTGATTGTAAGTCTAGTCTTTATTTTGTCATTTAAATATCAAGTATTGTTTTGTTTAATTGTTTGATTGTTAATTTAATTCTAGTTTGATCACCTAGTTGTTTAATTAAGAATCAATTGCTAGTTTGGGTAATCGAATCCGATTGTTCATTTACCTAGATATTTTTGTGGCAACTATATTTTCTCAATTTCTATGCCGATTCATCGTTGTTGATCTATAGAAAGATAACACTTGTATGAATCAAATCGTCTCCCGCTTGTGAATGCGTTCATTCATCTTTGTTAATTCTCATTGATTTATTCTACATTATGATTAAACTTAGACGCTTGGATTAGGTTGTCATATTCGTAAGGGTTATTTGCGTACGCGTCCGTAGTGAATAGCTAAACATAACTGAGAATAGAAATTCATGATTTCAATAACAAAGTATTCAATGACAAAGTAGAGTAATAGAGTCAATGATCAATCTTTAGTTTGTTGGTGGAAATCGTTTTGTTCCGGGTATGAATTCCGAAGTAGGTTTGTTTACCACGCTAGCTTTGTCGAATAATGCCTCTTCTAGCCTTGACTGCTCTCCTCGGCCTCTCCTGCAACAATGAGCAAACTGAGGGCTTGGCTTTGTGCCAAGCGTACTCACTCCGACGCTCAAGTCAGTGAACTTATTGTGATTAAGTAGAATGTTGCTTGATGACGTGTATTGTAGAGAGATGAGAGAGATAATACCAATTTAAGTGGTTCTTAGGTTAGATTCTGAATCCCTTCCTCAATGAGGATTGAGGAGTATTTATAGACTTTCACCTTTTGTCACGTAGTGGCCAAGTGGGCCAAGTGGCGTAGCGGTGGAAAGATCGATCTACCCTCGGCCGAGGGACCTATGGCAGCGGCGAGCCTGGTTGACTCCATGCCGAGGGTTCTTGGATATGAGTACGCGGGTATGTGCCCCGGCTGGTAGGTTGCCATCCGAGACCAGTGGCGGGCAGCCGAAAGGTCGCATCGGTTTGGGATGTCTAAGTCATTGGCTTCTTTGTGGATATCTTTGACCTCGTTCAATATGTTGACTTGGTCGGGGCATGAGAATATGCCCCATCAATTTGCCCCAGCCGTAGTCTATGCCGTGGTATGGGCTCCGATGTATCTTGAGTGTATATTCGTGCAAGTGAAAATTTTACGCCCGGCTTTTTCTCCTCGGCTTACTTACGTACGGGCCGTACCGTATCCCCCTCCACATGGATGTGTAATGGACATCAAATGTGGAAGAGAAGGTGTTCTTTGGCCGGCGGACCCAAGGTTGAGAGTCGGTGTATTTTTGATTGCCCCGGCCGTCTTTGCCTAGCTTGGTTAGTCGTGTTGCGGCGGAGAATAGATACTTTAGGAGTTTTCTTTGAGGAAGATGAATAGGCAAAGGGATATGAAGGGGCGTGTTGAAGACGCTTGGTTCTTGTTGCTTTGATTGACATTCAATTTGTTGCGTCGATTGACATTCCGTGTACGCATGCACGACATGTGTCTCTTCGTTGATTGGCCGACGCTTCATGGGCTGCGTTTTGATTGGTCCTCCTTTATGGGCCTTTGCCTATAAATACGGATCTACGAAGTGAAATTGGTTAATAATTTCATTCATTCTAAAAATTTTCTTCTTTCCAAAATTCCAAGTCTTTCCCTCTCTTCCGATCTTCAGAATTTTTACGTCGGCGTAGCACTTTTCTTCAAGGTAAACCGAAAAACCTTTTCAACTTTTTGTTTTGTTTAAGTAATTGTTGTGAACCATGTCTTCTACTGATGCCGGTCCCAGTACCCGTGCGCCGGGGGGTTCCCCGTCGCATTTTGATGAGGAGGAGGCGGTAGCCGCAATTCCGTTAAGGTCGAGGGGCCCTAGGTCTCCTTCCCCGAAGTTGACCGCGAGTTCGGAGCGAGTGGGAAGATGATGTCGATGATGAGGAAAGGAATCCTTAGGTGCGGAGAGGCGGCAGTCTTGCATCATTACGATGCTGTACCATCGGCCCCAATCGTGCTTGGACCGATGGGCTCGCCCATTGCTCCGGCTCGAATTTTTCGAAGAGCACTTCTTTTTTGGCAAGGGTACAACATTGTCATCCCGGAGAGGGTCGACCGTCTCGTTGCCCTCCCCGGGTCACATCGGCGTATATATGAGGCACTTGGAGTATGGTCTCCGGTTTCCTCTCAATATGTACGTCTCTACCATAATTCAGGCGATGAACGTTGCAGCGGCGCAGCTTCACCCTTTGGCCGTTAGGACTATAATCGGCTTCGTGTGGCTGTGTCGCTTCAGGGGTGTGATCCCAACGGTAAACTTATTCCGCCGAATTCATTTTCTTCGAATGAATGTTCAAGGTGGCCGGGGGTGGTATAGCGTCCAGACTGAGCCAGGCTATCTCACCGTGCCTAAGCTCACCTCTTGCAAGGGCTGGAAGGAACGGTGGGTGTATGTCGAGGTCCCAGATGATTATCCGTTGCCTCGGTCTTTTCAGCACCACGTTAACTTGCGGTGCGAGAGCAAAGGGGAGCGTGAGAAGATGATCCCCAAGGGCAAGAATAAGATGGACGCCGGGAATGTCTATCTTAATGAGGACGAGAAGCAGGCACTGAAGCTTTTCGAGGTCGATGATGATGGGGCGCCGAAGGTTTGGTTGCCCCCGACGCAAGTCATCTTGATGGACGAGCCGCTTTGCTATGTCGGCCTCATACCGGCCCTAGCACAGGGTGAGTGGGGTCGGTGTGAGGCCCATTTCTGCTTTAATGTTTTTCGTTGTTTGTTTCTTGACATGTCCCTTTGTCTAAGTTTTACTTTGTTTCTTTTACAGAGCACTTTGGTCCCGTTCTGTCTGAGCAACTCCTCGAGAAGATGGGGCTGGACAAAGACGGAAACGTTAAGGAGAAGAATCCGAAGGTCGATGTGCATGACCGCCGTCCGTCGCCTCTCGACCTCTGAAGGGCTTGGACGAGACGGCGGCCCGAGGCCAAGGTAGCCGCCGCCTTGCCTCGCCGGTCCGAAAAGCCAAGTCTACGGCGGCGACGGTGTCAACCTCGCCCGCCTCTACCGAGGTGGAGGTCGTTGACATTGTCGATGGAGAGGATTCCGATCTTTGAGGATCTCCGCTTAGGCGTAAGAGGAAAAGATCTACCCATGCCACCGATGCTTCGGCTTCCGTCGCTCATGTTAATGCCGGTAGCCGAGAAACGGGTCAACCGGCCAAGAAGAGCAAGCCCTCCGTGACATGGTCTAACTTGCGGCTCGTATTTAGCCGGCTCATTAGATATACCGATGACCAAGCTCTCTGGTATGTCCATGAACGTTGACGTGGACTCTTTGGTTGAATTTTTGTAGATCAACCCGCGCGATCTGTCCCAGTGCGAGCGGCGAGTTGAGAAGAGGCCTATGCGGACGGCGGGAAAAATGCCGACTCCGTACTCGCGTCGATATCCAACGACCCGCTCTCACGGCGGAGGGTACAAGGTGAGCAAGAGGATTGGGATTTGGTCCGCACAGTCGGCTCTCGTATTAGGGAGCAAGAAAAGGCCTTGGCCGAGACGGGACCGTTGATAGAGCAGCTGAGGCTCGATGTTGTTGCCGCAAAGGGGGTGGCCGGGAAGGCTAAGCTTGACCTCCTTGCCGCACAAGCGCGGGTCGAGGATATCTTTGACCTCGTTCAATATGTTGACTTGGTCAGCGGGCACAGAATATGCCCCATCACGTTTGTTCCTAGATTCGTTTTATTATTATTTTCAATACCAAATTATTGCATCTTATTTTAGTAGAATTAGAATCAAATTTAAACACCCCCAATTGGTTACTTTAGAGATAATTTCTACACACATTTGATTGACATTAATACCTTCCTTGTGGGTTCGACCCCTACTTACACTCGCTACTAGTTTGAGTTTGTAGTGGATAAAAATAATAATTTGAACTTAATAATTTACACTTCTTTGTGGGTCTTCCTTCACTAGCCCTGGCACGATCCACCCCATATCCCCGGACCGGTTCTGGTTCTGCCTAGCCAAGCCCGGCCCGAACGTTTGACCACTCCACAATAGTCCTACTTAGGGGTGGTCAACAGTGCGTGTCGGCCGGGTCCGGGCTAGGTCGGGGGCGGGCCGGGTCAGGTTTTGGGAGACTCGGAACCGGCACGGGTAAGGGGTGGGACGGGTCGGGTTGAGGCGGGCCGGGTTAGAAGTGACCCGTGAGGCGGGTTTATGGGCGGGTCTAGGACGGGTCCAGGGCGGGTCCAGGTTTGACATTTGGGGACCCGTAACCGGCCCGGATATATGGCGGGTCAGGCCGGGTCTGGGTCCGGCAGGTCGGTTTCATCAGCGGGTCACGGGCGGGCCGGGTCCGGGTTAGTAAGGCCGACCCGCAATGTTGACCACCCCTAGTCCTACTCAACACATCCCAACAATATCTTCGTAACATCATATCCTCACACTACTTACTATTTTATCTTCAAAATCAACTCCTGCAACTCTTCTTCCCCTCCAAAAGCTTATACTTGAGGGTCACAGAAATGGCGATGTCATCAGTGTTATCATTCAATTCAACACTAGTAAGGCCTAAAACACTCCCGCCTTCCACACCTCGTAGTATTTCATCCCATGGCATTTCTGTTGCGCATTTCAACAAACATGTTATGAGCACTGTTAGTCTCAGCTCTTCCTTCAGCATTTCTTCTTCTTTTTTGCAACCAATTCTTCTTCACAAGAGAATTTCAACCGTTGATTCAAGTTCGTCATCATCTTCTCCTTCAAAATTCACGATTTTTGCTGCTAAAGGGTATAAGATGAAGACCCACAAGGTTATTTCTTTCTCATTATGTCTAATGATGTTGTAATTATGATTTGTGGTTGAATTGAACTAATGGGTTTGTGAGAATGTGATTAAACATGGACTGCTTTGGTGGGTTTTGAATTATAATGGTTTTTCTATTGTGCAATTGCGCCACTGACAAATACTTGTGTAAAACCGTCTTAAAGCGCACTTGTTAGTAACTTCTATACGGTATGTTATGGGTTATGTTAATTGGATATAGAAGTGTGACTAGTTAGGTGGGTTTTGAATTATTATGGTTTTTCTTTTGAAATAAGAAGCAATTTCCTTGGGGGTTGATTAACTTATGTCATTGGGTAATGGTAATTTTGGTTAACTGTTGGTAAATTGGAGTTCTTGCAGGCCTCAGCAAAGAGATTTAGGGTGACTGGCAAAGGTAAGATTGTGAGAAGGAGAGCTGGAAAGCAGCATCTTCTTGCAAAGAAGACCACCAAGCGAAAATTACGCCTTTCTAAAACGGTATAATTCTTAACTTTTGCTTGACTTAAAATATATTGTTTAGTTTGACATCGAGTTTTTGCTCTGCTGGGTGTATAGTAAATAATAACAATAACATTACCAAAGAATAATGAGTCGTTGTCGTGTAACATTACCGTTTTCGTGTTCTTTTGTCAAATGTAGTTATCAATTTAGAAATTTTGAGTGATTGGGTGGTTCCTAACTTCACATTATGTTGATTTCTAGGGGTAACTGTTCTTTCAGTACCCAAATTAGCTTAACGTTCTGATCATAGTTTCATTTGGTGTCTCACTCAAGTCGCATTCTGCGCATCTGTATTGCATTAGTTATGCCTTGCACAGTTGGAAGGACTGTTTCCATTAACTATGTGTCTTATCTAGCCAAAGTGTTGTTACATTTCATGACACAATTATCACTGAGGGTCACTTGAAAACTATTAACTACCTCTATAATTTTAGTGTGATTAGATTCCATACATTGGACCTCTCGAATTATTCCACGTGTGAGAGCCATTGAGGCACGGGGGAAATGCTGTAAAACAGATGGAAAGACTAGCAGCATCCTGTCTGTTGACATGAATGCTAGATTGTTTTGTAAATGGCTAGTCATCGGAAGACAGGAAGTAATCTCTTGAGATTGCGCCCTAGTAATGTCATGGACTCATGGTAGCGTTTTTTAAAGATAGGGAAAGAAGGCTTGGCTTACTATTAGGCGAGAGCTAGCATATTTAAGTTTATTTACTGCATAGCAGTAGCGAGACTCGAGCGTGTTTGAATAATAGGAGTACATCTCCCAACTTTTTTTGGATCAATTGAGAAAACATATGCTATAGTGAAGAGCATATAGGGTCACCTTGAGGAATTTGGTGATGAGTTAAGATTCGCCTGTATTATGGTATGCACAATGGACATTTCTGATACAACTATACAAGAGTTAATCAAATAGTGAAGAAACAAAAGTTTGCTCCTTTTGTGACAAGTTAGATGCCTAATTGTCAATCTGTAACGAGTGAAGACTACCACTTCGGTTTTTTCTATTTGTATGCGAGGTCGACAAATTTGAGAATTTGGGTTAAGGTCCTGCTTTTCCTCAAGATATATTGAATCCAAGCAAGCAGCGTGATGATATTTCCCCTTCTATTTTTCCTTTCTAAATTCTAAACTTTATAGCTGTTATAACAGAAGCAAGAAAGACAAATAAAGAACAATAAAGAAGCAACGCGCAGATTTACGTGGTTCACTAACGAACGGTGTGTTAGCTACGTCCATAGGGCAGAAGGGAGAGAGTTTTATTAATGTGTGAGGAGTTTTCAGATTACAGATTTAGACAGTATGATAAGCATGATGGCTTAGAGAGTTTATATAATACTCTTTAAGACCTAATAGCTTGATAGGATGGAATGGTTTAGAGGGAAAGGAAAGAACAATTTCGTTTGTTTGGTTACTAAGTTAAGGGGGAGTAAAATTTATAGTGGGGAGGGAAATCGCTTATAATCGTTGAAAATCATAGTTGCTGCATCATCTTACATCATCTTCCTCTACTTTGCATCGTTTTTGTTTCTCCTTGTTGAAGTGTCTCGCAACAGTAAATGTCAGGTTATGTATTCTGCCCTTCTAACCTTAAGTATCATGTCAAACACTAGTATGGCCCCAAAAATGGAGGTTTGAAGTTACATAGTTCATGATAATCTTTTTATGTACCATCATTGTTGATTTTGACTGTTTCTATTCTACGAACTTATAAATAGGTCCAAGTCAACCGAAGTGATTACGACAATGTCATTGGGGCTTTGCCGTACCTGAAAGTGAACCGAAATGTATAAAACTGGAGCTACAGCTCAGTTTGAATCATGTACAACTACCTTGTAATTCTATCTTTTGTAACTAACTCTTGAGTTATACTCCCGTAATTCCGTATTCAAAAGCTAGCAAGCTTGTTTTAGTTCTAGCTAATCATCTGCAATCAAGATTTGCTATTGTTTATTTCCTTGTGTACCTTTAGATTACTGTTGGAGCTAAATGATCATTCTTTTGAGTTGATTTTACAGCATTCTCCCTCGGGTGCATCAGGTTTTTTTGCGTTAATATTTTTTTTTTTACTGAAATTTAAATGTAAAAAACCGGTTGAGACGTATAGCATACTTTACAAGGAAATTTTGCTATAACTTCGGCTTGTTACACAACATATCTAACAGTGCATTTCCAGTTGCACCTTAGATACTTAAATGGTAAATCATAATTGATAATCACAACTTAATCGGTAACCAAATAACCAATTTATCAAATCTGGGTTGTTTAGTTAAGTTGTACTCGTAGTAAGGAGATTTTGAGAAAACAAGGTTAATTGAATAGGACCCTACTACATAAGTACATATATAAGACTAGTTTCCGATAATAATATTATCTCGTGTTAATATATATACGAAAAGAAAATTATTTGGTGCCTAGTTGTACCACAACACGACATGGCTAATTTCACGGTTTCTTGAGTTTTCTCATTTGGTGCACAAATTAATGAACGCACTATCTTATGGATGAAATTGAGTAGTATTACTTTCATCTTCAAAAATGAAAAAGTATACTCTTATCAATTCAAATCATGAAATATTTTTTAAAAAAAAAAAAAAAAACTTCTAAAAATGACGCAGAATCTGGAGAACAAGTGTTTCAATTGATCCAACATTCCAAGTAGTTCCAACCAAGCTAGCCCCAAAACGGACACGACACGGACACGTAATACGGTATCCCGTGAAATTTAGGACACGAGACACGTTATTTAAATTTAAAAAAATATACAGTATATTTTATAGTTATATGTGTGATTTTATTTTTGAAAAAGTATTTGATATTAAATTTAAATACGTGAATGTAAAACTTGACTTTGATTATAACTCATTCTTATTTTCAAAACCAAAACTCAACTTATAATCAATCTATTTTGACTTTTCATTACTCGTCTAAAGAAAAGCATTTGCCCCAACTCAACTTATTTCCCCACCAAATTCAACCATAAAACAATTCACACCATTTACCTTAAATTCAACTTAATTCCGTTTGAAGGTGTGTCCAAAATGTGTCCAAGTACCACGGACACGGGTCCAAATACAATGGACATGGGTCGGACACGTGCCCAAATAAACGATAAAAGTTAGACACGACTTTATAGGTGTCCGACACAGAAAGGCCGATTAGGAGAAGTGTCCATGCTACCTAAGTTCCAACCAATGATAGAATCATCACAAAATCTCATTATAAACGGCACATATCCGTCTATAACTAAAGACGGGTCAAATACAATACCACATTCCTAATAGGACGAGCAACAAGTGGGGGTGGTGGGGGCTAAAAATGTCACCACTTTTAAGCTATTTGACCCGTCTTCAGTTATAGATGGATATATCCGTCTATAGCAAGACTATCTGTAGAATCATTGACAAGTATGACAACTAAAACTCAGGTCCCATACATTATCCATAACTAATACTCAAACCCCCAAAATACCCTTATCATACCAAACACAAATTGTACAATACCTAACATTACAAGGGCATTTTTGTCTTTAAATCCATGCCACCTTACCGTTACCTGTAGACCTGACAAAACTTACCCGATTCGAATAACCCGATCCACACCTAAATAGAGCACCCGAATTTAATCCTGGACCTAAATTAACTCGACCCTATCCAACTCGACTCGAATATTTATTATCGAATACTGATCGTTGTCTCCAAATAATTTGACATTACCTTCTTTACCGGTCTTCAAACCACTAACCTAGTATTTTTGGTTTTGAGACTTGGGTTACCCTCTCTAAAAAAACACTCTCTAAAAACCTAGCCTCCATTATTATTCGGGGGCTTCCATCGATGGTAAGCCCCACAAAAACTTTCTTAAACAACTAATATTATGCAGATCTATCTTATTTTCAATAATAGTCTCCCTTTTGGTGAGATCTGTTGTTCCGTCCCTTCTTTCGGGGTTTTTCCATTTTTTCGTGGGATTGTTATCAATATAATAAGTTTTAATCGACGGGGAGATTATCAGATTTGTTTCGTGGATGAATACATCAAGACGGCTACACTGTTTCCCTCCATCAAGAATGATGCAAAGACATCGATTATTCATAGATTCAAGAAATTATCTGATTTTGGAGCGGTATACCATTCAGAGTATTTAGATAGTTATTTTGAATGTATTTTTTACGTTAGCAATCTTGATTTTCCTTTGTCTATTTGTTATCTTCATTGTAACCTACGCTTAGTTGATTATTAATGAGATGACAATTTCAAAAAAAAAAATAATAATTTGACATTAACCCACCTGAAAATTAGCCGAAGCCTGTGATGGTCAACCCAACTCGGTCAATCTCTTTTGCAAATCCGAATTGATTCGATCAGAACCGACGAGGTTGACCCGTTTGCAAGGTAAGTGTCTAACGCGTGCCAAATCCAAATATTACCCGTACAACTACCTGAAATCCCCAATTATTTGTCTTTCAAGTTTCAACAAACCAATCCCCAATTACTTCATTACTCCGTATAATTATACAATAAATAAATTCTAGGGTTTTGAGAAAAATCCCCAAAATAACTCCTCCAATCTCAGTAATCCCTCTCACTAGCTAACACAATTTTCAATCAATTTGATTCACAGAAATCGCCGGAAACCAACCTAATTGCAGAACCCTGATTTTCGATTCGTCAATTATTTTCGGAATTTCTGACATTTTTTATATATATAATGGTTAAGTTTGCGATTTCCGAGGATGGTGAACAGCCTCCAGTGAAGTTGGAGATTGAGGATTCATTAGATGATGAACATGGTCCATTTTTGAAAAAGCAGAAACAATTTCAAGCTCATGATCAGGTCATTTAACTTAATTTTCTTGTTTAATGTTTTCATTTACAGTATTATATTTGGATGAATGTTAATTGAATAAATTAGTACTTTAAAGTATTGAAGAATTTATATGCTGTTTGTGATGAAATATATGGTGGATTTTCGTCGAATGCACAAATGGACAAAGTTGGTGTATTGTACAAAGAATAGTATTATTCATGATTGTGTTGTTAGCTACTCCTTTGATGACACATTTGCCCTTTGTGACGAACCGACTGCCAATGAATGCAATGATAGTCTATTGTTTTGGATGTTCCTACTGTAATGTTGCTGAATTGGTAGATTGAATTAAGACTGATGTTGTCGTGCCCTTGTGATCAGCTAATCTAACAGTAGTTGTCATCTTTTTGGTGATGAATCAATTGCCTTATGCGGTAATCAGTCGGATACAGTGAGCTGATACAATGACTATAATTGCCTTTTTGTCGAGTTTATTGCATTCCCTAAGTTTGATAACACAGTTAGCAGTTTTACAACTACAGTATACTGTGGGAGTGTTGAGGGTTGCGGAACCAGGGACGAAGCTAGGACGAAAAAGTAAGGGGGCCGGTTTATAAGCATACGAAGTCACTTCTTTATATAACTTTTAGCATGGTCTAATAACATGTACCTTTATATACTTCGTAATAAATTTTATTATAAGCGTATAATTATAAATTGCTTCTTTCGATATAATCACAAAGGTTACACACAAGTTTTTGTTTTTCCGTAGATACCAAGCTTTATTTATTGTTGAAACTTAGTGACGCAAAGATTGTTGAAACTTTTTATCAAACTTTCATTAGGTGGCGCAAAATCCTAGACTCCCTACACCAAAGCTAAAAACAAACCACAGTTGCCATCTTTACCAAGTTATAGCTGGTGATAAATTTACCAACGAGAAATATGTATATCCTGTATTCAAAGCAGCCCGAGCCATGGCCCATCCGGCCCAGGCTATGCTTCGTCACTGTGCGGAACATTGTGCTTTTTAGGCTGAACCACAATCAGTATTCTTTTTATGGTTACTGGTTAGTCAGAATTGGTGAGCCCCTTGAAATTGTTTAACGGGTTTTACCCACATAACCTAGGATTGGCTTAGATTTATCTGAAAAACCGAGTTTTACTTACTACGTTTCTCTTCGTCTATTATTGAGAAGCATTTTGATTGAAGTACTGTTGCATTGATGATATGCAGTTTAATGCTGGAAATAATTTGTTTCCTGCTCAACCTTCACAATATAATCCACTTGATGAGCCTAGTCCATTGGGATTGCGGCTGCGGAAAAGCCCATCACTTCTTGAATTGATCCAAATGAGACTTTCTCAAGGAAAATCATCAACTCTTAAACCCACTACTTGTGATGATGTTAGTACTCGGGAGAAAACTAACACCAGGAACAGCGCTGCTTCTGCTGCTGCAGACAAGCTCAAAGCTTCAAATTTCCCAGCCTCTTTACTGCGGATAGGCGATTGGGAGGTAAATGAAATATGTTTCCTTTTCATTGAAACATTGTCAGTTTTTTTTTTCCCCCGCAAAGTACTGACTTGAGATGACTGTTAAAGTGTTATTGCTTTTTAATTAGAAAATATTCATGTTTTTTTTATTGCTTACTGGCAGTATACTTCTCAGCATGAAGGGGACTTGGTGGCTAAGTGTTACTTTGCTAAACATAAGCTAGTTTGGGAAGTTCTTGACGGAGGTCTCAAAAGCAAAATTGAAATACAATGGTCTGATATCATGGGATTGAAAGCAGATTTGCCAGAAGAAGCACCTGCAACCTTGATAGTAGTGGTATGCTGTTCCGTTTTTTTGTCTCTCAAAATCTGAATATTGGGTGTTGTGCTACACTTTTCTTTGAGGAGAAGTTTAACATTGTACTTGAACAGCTGGCACGCCAACCTCTTTTCTTTAGGGAGACAAACCCGCAGCCAAGGAAACATACATTGTGGCAGGCTACTACAGATTTTACTGATAATCAGGCTAGCTTACATCGGTAAGTCGTTGTGTGGGTACTATTTTGTTCTCTCTTACTTCATCCCATTTATATAGTCCCTGCTTGCTTTTTGGTCCGTCCAAAAGAATTGACCCCTTTCTTATATAGAAAAATAGAAAAATGAATTTCTTATACTATTTCCTAGCTAATGAAAAAGCAATGTGGTATCTTTACATTTAGATTTTTCAATCAGGGGGTAATACTGCTATTTCATCGAAATTTACCTCTAGTTAAGTGGGGACAAGGTAAATGAAATGAAGTATATAAGAGTCTTGTTTTATAGAATTTTCTACAGACGTGAGATAGAAATTGCTACCCGGGTCACACAGCAACATGTCCTTACCCATTTAATTTTGGTAGATGTGGATGGGTAGTTAAGATGTAGCATATCTGCATGTTGAATAAAATACATGATGCAAAGTGTTGCTGTTACGTACTGAAATGCCACAGTTGAATTGAGATGTTTCTGTTATATAACACCATATTGAAAAACAATGATAGTTTGACCGTAACAACCCATATTTCAAAATTACCAATACTTAACTGGTGCTTCATGACAAAATTTCAAATTATTTTTCTAAAAATGTTATCCGTATTGGCGGATTTGCCAATGGGTGCGTGTGTAATTGTGAAAAGAAGTCATAAGATAGAGAGCATATACTTTGAAGTACTAACTTTTGTACACACTATAAAAGAAGGTAGTGAATTACACTTGGTAAAGTTTCTGAATTTACGTCACATATATCTCAACACGTACCATTACATCTGCTGATAGTCTGATACCTCATCTTTGAGATGGTTTCTGCCATTGCAATCCATACTGCATATTCGCACCCTGATGAGATACGAGTATGTCCTATTTTAACAACCGTAAAAAACTATAACGAATACCGGTAACCCTGGTTGAATAATGAATGAGAATCTTTCTGCCGAGTGCAATACACTGGAGGTAGGTGCTATACTCATTCTATGATGCTTTCATAAAGGTGTTGGTGGCCTTGGAACTTGAACTCTCCATGCTTTCTAGTTGTTCCTTAAGCACCGATGTGACTCTAGGTTGTGTTGTGCCGCACATTTGTTGATCTAAAACCTGTGGTTCTAATGTTATGTAATCAGTTTCATAGAATTCCTTTGTACAAGGAGCTATTGTGTGTTAAAAAAGTTGTGCTAAAAGTGGGTAAATAGTTTCTGGTGGAAGGGGTATCTGACTTTGTACAACCATTGCAACCCAAGCTATCTGATGTTCAGTGTGCTGGGAAATGGAGTTTTGTTGAAGTGGCTTTTTCATTTCCTTTTTTTTATATGACTGGATAGTAACATTTGAATCTATTAGGCTTCCTGTTATTTACTTGCAAATGTCATTATCCAAAATGTTACTTTTGGCCAGTTTCCCTCCAAATAAAGGAAATATCAAGATCATCTCGTTCTTGTTTCCAGGATAATATCCAAGATTATCTCATTCTTGGTTTTCGAAAATTAAGAAACATTGTGAAGATAATCCGTCATCTCTGATTCTTGTTACTGAGGAATGTTTTCTAAAAGTATTGATGTGCTATCCATTGAAGCTTTAAATCAAATTTATTGCTTCTGTGACATTGCAGGAAACATTTACTTCAAGTTCCAAGTGGACTTTTAAACAAGCATTTTGAGAAATTGATTCAGTGTGATATGCGCCTTAATTTTTTGAGCCACCAAGCAGAAATAACTCTGGATTCTCCCTACTTTGAGTCTAAACCTACTGTTTTTGATCGAAGAGAAAGCAGTAAAGAAACTAGCGCCTCTATATTTGAAGATATTGCTACACCATCTATATCCCATTCCCAGTCTTCTTCTATATCAGTCAAACTAGAGGATGCTCTTCACATACTCTCTCGTGAGGCTACTTCTCCTATCTCAGGTATAGTTGGCGCGTATAGACATGTGTACAAATTATCTTTGTCTGATCTGATTTTTAATACTATTTTGACAAACTGTTTCCCTCTGCTACTAAATTCTATGATTATTATGGCTTTTTTTCATGGTTTCTTATACTCCCCTTTTCCTGGTCATCATTTGGGGTATTTTGTTCATTTTTTTACCTTCGTATGTTGGGAATGCTTTTAATGGTAATTGATCATCCGCGTACAATCATTGTCCATGTCTGTGATCCAATAACAATACCCACAAACTGTCCCCTTTTCTCACCTTGATCTCTGTGCCAAAACCAAAGGTAAACAAATGACCGGAACAGAGGGAGTATTTTTCCTTTTTTAATTGGGGGTAAAAATGACTGTTGTGGGTTGAGAGGGGGCGGGGGTGTAAAGTGAGGACATTTTTTAATACTTCGCATCAATTTTTTTTATCCTTTTTTCTTTTTTCCTTTGGGGGTGCTGTAAACCATTGGGTTTCTTCCGGGTAGAGGTCTTTATAAGGAGCTGCTTTAGGTATGCTGTAAACATTTGTTGTTACTTGTACAGTTGTATGGACTAAGTAAAAATGTAAAATTACTTTCTTTGGATGTTTTAACAATCTTAAATGGATAATTTGGATATCATTATTTGTGCCATTTTATTGAAGTTAAAGACTCACCATTCTTTTGTTTTTCGATTACGACCTAATAAAGAAACAGGAGTCACTAAATTAGATGCTGTTAATATATTGCAAAGTAAGTTATTCCATCACAATCCTGAACATAATTTATGGGAGCCCTTGACACTCTTGGGCCTGGAGTATTAGTGATGAAATTCCCCATTGTTTTTGAACTTCTAGTTGACGGCAAGTTCTCTATTTCAGTGACGCCTACAACTGAAGCAAGTACAAGCACTGAGGCAAAAAAAATGAAAAACTCAAAAAGCTTCGAGCAGCTAATAGTCCAAGGTATTCACCCGTCCATGTCAATGAACGACCTTGTGAATCACATCGAAAGTTGCATGACTTCCGAGAATCTGTCATTCACAGAAGATGAATCTGAATCTCTGAAGATCCTGGAGGATATCTCCCAGCACTTGCTGGGTGACTTCCAGTTCACCTCGTCTTCTGATGAGAAGTCACTCATGTCAAGAGTCAACTCCCTCTGTTCTCTCATTCAGAAAGATGGCCCTCCTGCGCAAAGCTTTCAAGTATTAGAAGGAAAAGATGCAACAACTTCTCATGAACTTGAGACAACCGATCTAAGTGACGGTAAACCCAATACAGGTGCCCTTGAAGGTGGTAACAAAGATGTATCTGGGTGCAAGCGGGTCCCCAGCATGGCAAGGATTGATTCCTTTGGGGACTTGCTACTACAACTCCCTCGAATTGCGTCCCTTCCTAAATTCTTGTTCGACATTTCTGAGGACGGCGATAATCAAGCCCGGTAGACAAGATAACTAGTACATTTCTTGTTCATTGTGTCGGTAAATTGTTGGGATTCAGAAATTTGGTTTGATGATGAATCCAAGTGCACAACTGTACAAAAGAGAATTATTAGGTTTAGGTTTGAAATTATTACAGCTTATTTTTCATTTTTTTTTTGTGAAATGTTGAGTTGTTGATGACTGGTATCTTCTAAACATTTCCTACAAGTGATAATGTGTATTTATTAATTTTTTTTTTCAGTATATTGATTTCGAGCCTATCACGTACACTCGGAGGTTTACCTAGTGCACGCCTAAAGTAACGGCGGTAGATTCCCTAGACTTAAAAAAGAATCATCTTTTCTCACAAGAAAGACGCATTTCATGTTGCCCAATTTCCTTGGTTTTCTGATAAGATTTTGAGATATTAGTATTTCGTGTATCCTAATCTTGTTTACTCATGGCTGTTTTAATTAGAGGTAAACAAATTATTTAGATAAGAGAAATATTTCCTTGTGAGATGTCGGCGAGATTTGAGGGTATATTGATTTTCTGATAAGATTTTTAGCGGAAAGATGAATTGCGAGGAAAAAAAATACTCCCTCCTATTCTAAATAGCTTTCCCTATTTCTTTTTTCGTCTATTCACAATACTCTCCCTATTTCCTTATTTGGCAAACTTTTATACTTATTTTAATCACCCAACCCCACAACAATACCCCACAATACTCATACTTTATTTTATTTTAATCACCTTACCCCACAACAATACTTATTTTAATCACACAATACCTTCCCTCTCTCCAATCTTCTACCCCACTACAATATTTTATCATATAATACTCCCCTCCCTTAATTCTCGTGTCCTCCATAAAAGAGGAGACTTATTAAGAAATAGGAGGGAGTAACTCTTTTTAAAATTAAAAGTTAAGATGTCACAAGAACGTAGAAGTCTCCATCACTTATTACTGAATAGGGTCTGAATCCAAATGATTTGAAGTGGCCAAAACTCAACCCAACCAAACAAATAGAAGTATGTAATACTGGGATCCACTCCTAACCCATTTAGGTCGGGTTTTAGCGCCGTTGTTACCCAATAACACACTCAAACCGGGTAAAAGGAGGTCCATTTTCAAACTCAAAAGGCAATTGAAAGATACTGTGTATCAAATTAACATCCCAAAAAACGAATTTCGAAAATGTTAAAGAAGCAAATGGAATAACTCATCAACAAACCGCGAAGTAGCGAGATTAGCAGTAAACAAAATAGTTTTGTTATAACCTTCTTCCCAATCATTTTTTGTGAATCGGACGGTAGAAAATCTCCGTTGTTTAGAAGCAGGAATTAACCAAAAACAAAATCTAAAAGTATCATTTCATTTTATGCACATTTTGAACAAACTAACCCTATACTGCTTCATTGACAAAATCGGCTAAAATCACATTAAACTTTCACAGAACACACAAATAAGATCTCCTTGATCATCTGAAAGTTCAGCTTTATCAAGGCAACTAACATGAAATGCATGCCCACAAGGAAGCATTGCCACTACAGGAAGCGTCGAGAACTCTGTCTCATTGACATCTTCACTTGATGCACTTCCGAGATCTAACTCGCAAAAACAGCAGGCCTGTCCTATTCTATATTCCGGTTCATCAAAGCCTGCAGTCAAGTTAGACGTTTTTAGACAAGTAGACCTACGGAATGTTACACAACCTCGAGTATAGTATTTGTTAAGTTCTAAAATGAATTTAGTGTTTGTTAAGTTCAAGTAAACCCCACAAGCGATAATGTAGCGTACTAGTCATGTTAATCTTACAGACTTCAACTCACACCCCCACATACATTTTCTCAAGTGCAAAAAAGTGAAAGTCGAATTGAAAGATTTGTGAACCAAGCTAAATGTAATTTGGCAGTTTGCTAAGCAAAATGTAAGATAAAATTATAAGGAACGACTAAAAGACAAGAGCCATACCATCCCATGTTATATGATGTTCATAACTATCGTCGTCAGAAAATTGATCTTCTAGCTCCTTTACTGGAATCTGCTTGGAAACTGCGGGCTTTTTACGAGGTGTCAGATCAGCTTTCTTTCTCCATATTTGACGTGGGGTCGCAGTCTTCACTGTTGTAGTGTTGTTAGGTGGTATTGCAGGAACTTTTCTGATCTTTGGAGTTCGACTTGTTTGCGCAATTTCCTGTACATCTGCGGGCACAAAATCAGACCTATATAAATCAGCTTATGATATCATGGGACAACAGTGACAAGTCAAATAGTTTTAACAATTTTGGAATCGACGCCATCAAAGCCAACATTCCTTAATGAGACTCCATGTTGAAGTTCTACGTACAGTATGTTTTTCGTCAGAGAATGATAATGTAAAAACAAAAAATCTACAACTTCCATCAACAACATTAGTCGGTGTCTAATGGCTCCCACAAATTGCGGGGGTAACTCTTCTATGTTATTGACATTGGAAGACGGCTACTTATAAAAAGGAGCACAAACAGTTATGGGAAATATTGTATTTTACTTTATTTTATTAAGAATCCAACCAAATTAAGCACCAGCTTTTCAAGCAATACCTCCTTCTGTTTCCTGTGAGCTAGGTGCTTCGTGCTGCAATGCTGCAGAATTATCAGCAGAAACAGTCACAGGTTTTTTGGGTTTTTTCTTAAGAGCATCAGGCCTGAGTTGAGGGGAAGATTTTGCTCTTGCAACACTAGGAAGAACATCTGGTCCAACTTTCTTGGGTTTATTTACATGAGCATTACTCTTGCTAGGCTTCACTGATGTTCTTTTCTTACCAAACCTTGATGATTCATGTGGCCCTTGTTGGTACTGGCAGGCACAACATTTCCTTGAAGATGATGCTCGAGATCGTGTTGATCGATCACCACCAGTGACACCAACATCATTAGAGTTCCCAGCTGTCTTGGACATGGTATTTCAAAATCTTGCCTGTCATTGAGAAAAAGTAAATAATCTGATCGGAGATCTCTTGACAGACAAAAATCAGGACTTTGGAAAGGAATTGTTCGCACGCAACATAATCACTAATCAACAACTACACATAGAAGTAAATAGCCAATTAATCAGATGAGACAGGATATTTTAGGGATTAACCCTGCAAAACAGGGGAAAAAAACACTGGCAAAATCGATAGCCAAAACACAAGCATTGGCGTACACCATTCCAGAAACCAAAATAGTTTAAGAATACAAAAGTAAACCGTAATATAATTAAAATCGCCGTCAAGTTACTAAATTATACTCCCTCCGTCCCGGTCATTTGTTGTCCTTTGGTTTTGGCACAAAGACCAAGGAAAGAGCGTGAATGACAAGTGGAATAAATTGAGTGTGAATGATCAAATTCCTCATCAAGTTCATTCTTAAAATAGAAAGGACAACAAATGACTGAGACACCCCAAAATAGAAAAGGACAACAAATGACCGGGACAGAGGGAGTACTATATAGAAAAGATTGTGTAAAGCAGGTACAAGGCCATACACGAAATACAACTACATTACCTCAAGTAATGTAGTAAGATAAAAATCTCGAATGTAAGTCGACTTGCAACAGCCGCACAACCACACATTAACCAAGACAATCCTCCTCTTGAACACCAACTACAAAGAGAACCGTGTATCCGAAAGTAAGACGAACAAGATAAGCTCTCTCTTCATATGTTATGCGCTAATGTGCCTTTTTTTTTTGACAAGACTTGAAATTGTCTCTTCTTATTTAGGTAAAGACTAATCCTCTACTTGTATATAAATAGTATAATAATCTAGAAATTTTATTACTTGCAGTGCAAGGTCAATGCATCCGTGGAACCCAAGCAATTAATTTGGTCATTTTATAACCTTAATTGGAAAAACTAACCTAATATCATTTCCATTCTCTCTCAATCTAATAGCATTATATAATCTAACTAATTATGGAGTACAAATGATCAATTTTAATCAAACATCAAGGAACTAACAAAACAATTAGTCTTATGTAACGCAATTTTACACAAAGATTATGTAAAACGAATCCAAATCAAAAGAAAACCGCGTACACTTAGTAAGGCCGTCTTACACAAGTTTTATGCATAACAAATTGCCAATGTTGGGGTTAATATCAATAAAGATTTGCCCCCAAGAAAACGCAAAAAAAAAAAAAAAAAAAAAAAAAAAAATGAAATTGACAAATGCAAGTGCATAAAATAATCATAAATTACCCATCAGTAATTAATGATCAAAGTCGACAAAAGTACCCAGAAACGAAATTATCATCAATGATCGAAATGAAAAGTACCCATATAATTATTAATGAAATTGATGTTCAATCATGAATCAATAAATAAAAATAACATAAATTATTGTATAAAGATTGCAACTTTATGGTAAAAAAAAGTAATACATTATGATTAAAAAAATTACCTGAATAAATAAGAGACGATTGAGATTGTTGAATAAAGGGTTTAAGAAAGAAAAAGGGAGGCGTAGATGAAGAAGAAGAAAGTAGGAAAGGAAGAGTACGAAAGTTTGGCCTTTGAAAATAAAGGTTGTGTTTTTATGGCCCTTTTAAAGGTATCGGCTTGGTCGGTTTATGTGCTCTTTTGCATTGCTTTACTTTTTTATAGACATATAAGTTTTTGTGTAACTTAAGGTAATTATTAAATTTGTGATTTTTTTGGGTGAGTAATGATTAAATTTGTGATGATGGACTAGTTTAAACATTGACTGTTTGATGATAGTCGGGATACGGATTTTGATATAAAGTATCATACATTAAAACGATTATATATAATAACAATAATATATGATAACAGTAGCTGTATTAGTCGACTATTTTATAATCTTCTGAATATATCTTTGATTTTTCTTATTTCTTACTATAAAAGGAGTGTTTTTTTATGAAGATGATGCTCCATTGTTTTTGTATATTTGGCATGTGTTGAACTAGACAACACATTATGTAAGGATCTTCAATTATTCTAATAAAGTTTCTCAATTTTCTTCTTTGATCGAAGGAAGCTTGAGTGAACGGAAAAAATAACACCAATTTATTGTTAAGGATACCAATAAATGAAGATATGTTTTCTTTACTTTTATATTGAAAATCCCTCGCAACACAGCATTTGCAAATTGCAAAGGAACTTCCGTCGTGAAATTTCGTTGCCATATTTCCTCGCAATGAGAGATTATGCAAGGAATTTTGCAAGTGAAAATCCGTTGCGAATCTTGATCTGGCAAGGAAATTTGCAAGGGATTTTCCGTTGCAAAAAGCTGTAACATTGGGCAGCTTCATCCAATTTTTGCCTCTTCCCATTTGCTTAAAATTTTATTCAAACCTGCAAAACACATGTTTGCAACGGAATAATGATCCCTCGCAATGAGTCCTTGGCAAATCCCATGTTTTTTTGTAATACAAAATACAAAGCGTCTTGCTTGTGACGGGCTAATCCCGTCACAAGCTGAAGATCTCTCACAAAAAAGGAGAGGAGACAAGGTGGGGCATCCCCCTTGTGCTTCCCACTCAGCTTTCAATGGGTATTTTGTGAGAGGAAATGGTATCCGTCACAAGCTTGTGACGGATATCGTCCGTCTTCAATGAGATTTTGTGTACAAAATAACAGTTTTGAGATTTAGTTGAAAATAATGAAGATTAGGCTAATAATGTCATGCGTATGGTCGTGAAATGAAAAATTACGTAGCCTAATTTATGATAATGAAAATACCATACTTGTCAAAATGAATAATTAAATATCAATCAATACTATATATTAATTCCAGAAATTAATGGACTTCAATGTAATTAAAGAAAGTTATACAAATTAATTATATTATATAGTTTTAAATCAATAGCACCGTGTGATGGACCCGATTAAGGGATCTCAATGCAAATATTATATAGTTTGGGTTAAAATTAAATTATATAGAAGTTTGATAATTTTCCTAAACATTTGTAAGAGAATAAAACATGGTCAATTTCCTTAAAATAAAATAATTAATTAAGATGGTCAATTTCCTTAAAATAAAATAATTAATTAAGATGATCAATTTCAATGCAAATATTATATAGTTTGGGTTAAAATTAAATTATATAGAAGCTTGATAATTTTCCTAAACATTTGTAAGAGAATAAAACATGGTCAATTTCCTTAAAATAAAATACTCCCTCCTATTCACTATATTCTTCCCCTTTACTTTTTACCCAAGAAATAAGGAAATCAATTTGGACCACACAAATCACACTACCCCACATGCCATTGAATTTGGACCACACAAATCAACCCAAAAAAGGAAATAGGGAAGAAAACTCGAATAACCGAATATGGAAATAGGGAAGAAAACCCTGAATAGGAGGGAGTAATTAATTAAGATTGTCAATTTTCTTAAAATAAAATAATTAATTAAGATGATCAATTTCAAGAAGACTAATAAAACTAAGAAGATGCTTGGTAATTTTCCTAAATATTTATAAAAGACTAGAAGATAGTCAATTTCCTTAAAATAAAATAATTAATTAGTATAAACATGCACACGTATGGTATTAATTATTATCATCATAAAATTATATATTAAATTTAAAATCTATGCAATTTAATTAAACTTGGTAGTTTATTAGATGTATAGAGATGTTAATTATTTAACATACAAAAATATAATATAAGTAGGTTATAAATAATTCAAGTTAGATTCCATAATATAATATTGCATAATTCTTTCGATTTGAATGCATATATGTAAATATGTAATATATTTATATAAATATATAATCCTCTTAAAATTGCATGCCTAAGTAGTAAACGTAATTTCGTCAATAAAAAAAAGAATTGTAGTAACATTGGATATAGTTATATGATAGTAATCACTCATTTGAATAGTAAAGGTAACAATATTATCAACGGTATTTGTGAAAGTGGTAAAAACAACAACGGGAGTAGTGAAATAATCAATATTAATGCGGCAATAGTGAAAGTAAAAATAATTACGGCGGGAGTAGTGAAACTATCAATATTAATGTGACAGTAGTGACAGTAATAATAATTACGGCGGGAGTAGTGAAAGTAACAATGATTACGGGCAAGTAGTGAAATGTTATTACTATTGTTTCATTAATAAGAGTAAACTCGGGAGTAGTGAAATTGTCTCAAAATTTATTTCATCGTAATTTTAGGATATGTCATAGAAAAATAGATTAATGATAAATTTATAGGTTATACAACTTTAAATAATTTTATTTAATGAAAAAAATAATAATAATGGTAAGTAGAGGTAGCCCGGGCGAAGCTGTGCACCAATACTAGTTCAAGTATAAGTCTAGAACCCAAATAACATAAAAGGGTGATTAGTTTCAATAAAGTGGGATCAGAATTCTAAAGGCTGAGATTAGTGACCTAGTCGATTACCTTGTTCTTTTAATTTTTGGGCTCTCACTTTCAGTATCTTTTCCTTTATTAAAAATTTAAAAAATGTAAAGAAATTTTTAGACATTATTAAAGACATTAGAATCGATTCTTGTTTGTTCGCCTGTTTTTGGGAAGTTACCCAAATCGTTGACTTCATCATATATTCAGGACGTTCATAGCCAACTCTTTCAAACTTTGTTTTTAAATTCCAAGATTTTGTCCACTCGTTCGTTAGGATGAAGTAACTTGATCCTATATAGAAAATAGTAAGTCTCAATGACAATATCCGTCTTAAGATAAAACAGATCAAATATATTCTCACTCTTTTGTAGATCTCTAAATATCTTTTTTTTTTTTTTTGACAGGTAAATATCTTTCTTTTGTTTATTGATCATTAACTATTTTAAGTTTCAAAAACACATTGCCGTCTAAACATGAATGTGTACTGAAAGTAGACCTGACAAAATTGGCATGCCCATATACTCTATTCCAACACTCGAATTTGACCCGAACCCGAATTGTCCCGACCTTATATGACTCGACTCGAATGTTTATTGTTCGAAACGGGTCGTTATGCCTATATAACTTGATAATACCGGACTCGACAATGACCAAGCCCGAATCAACCCGACTCGAATTCTGTTAAATCCGAAATGACCCGATGGGACTCGGTTGACCCGCTTGACAAATAAAGGGTTTGGCCCTTTGATAAATTTTGATGTTAACCGGAAAACCCAATTCAGAAGACCCACCCACCAGAAATGTGAATGTGCAGACAAATTCAATCAATTTTCATCCCGATTTGCAGCTGAAAACACAAGATAATTGGATTAATTTCATCCTCTTCTTCATCAACCATTATCTATCTATCTATTATATACTACTTCAAGGTATGACACCCTACCTTTTATTTTCCTTTATTTATACATATATAGTTCATAAATTTTTAATCTTTTTTACCTTCAAGTTCATCAGTAATTTATTATTCAACATTTTTAATGTTGTATGTTGATGCAATTGAGATGTTTTGTGTGACAAATTGATAATTGGTTTGTGGGTTTTTGATATTGTTTTGATGGCTTCATTGCATTTACCATTTACTTTAGATAATTCATATGAACTCAAGAAGCTTAATTTTAATTTGGGTTTGGTTCAATTGCCCAATACCCAGTTCCTAAATTGTAGTAATGGAAGTGGGTCTAGTGTAATTTATGCTGTTCATAAGATTAAACATGTCCAAGCTTCTCGTTTCGACTCGGGTTTAGTAGAGAGTTCAGGGAAGAGTGGTAATGTTGAGGGTTTTGTGGCAGTTAGACCATTAGGAAGTGGTTTAGCTGATGAGAAGTCGAGTTGTTCCGATGGTAGTGGGGTTGGTAGTAAGAAGGTGTGGAGGAGGTATGGTGATAAAAGAGATATAAGAGAAGGGAAGCAAAAAGTGATTGTTGATGATGATGAATTTGATGTTGGTGTTTATGGTGTCGGACCTGACTCGAGCGCAGAGTTGTGCAATAAGATATTGAAAGGTTTCGAAGAAAATGATGATCGTAAAGCAATGAAATTTTTTGAGTGGATGAGATGTAACGGGAAACTAGATAGGAATTTGATGGGTTACAATCTGATGCTTCGAGTCTTGGGAAGGAGAGGTGATTGGGAAGGTGCAAAGAAATTAATTGACGAGATGACAAGTCATTCTAATTGTAAGCTTGAGGTTCGGGTCTTTAATACGATTATTTATGCGTGTTCTAAGAAGGGCGTGGTGGATGTTGGTGCCAAATGGTTCCGTATGATGTTAGATTCTAATGTTGAGCCCAATGTTGCAACCTTTGGTATGCTTATGGGTTTGTACCAGAAGGGTTGGAATCTTGAGGAGTCTGAGTTTGCATTTGCTCATATGAGGAAGTCAAATATCATATGCCAATCTGCATATTCTGCTATGATCACGATTTATACGCGTTTGGGTTTACATACTAAAGCAGAAGAGGTTATTGATCTTTTGGTCAAGGATAGAGTTGTTCTAAACCTTGAGAACTGGTTGGTTATGTTGAATTGTTATAGCCAACAAGGCAAGCTTGAAGAAGCTAAACGTGTGTTGGCGTCAATGAATGACGCAGGTATTCCTCCAAATATCATTGCATATAATACACTGATAACTGGGTATGGGAAGTCATCCAATATGGTTGCAGCTGAGCAAACATTCCAGAGTTTACAACATATGGGACTGGACCCTGATGAAACAAGTTACCGGTCCATGATTGAAGGTTGGGCAAGATTTGGGAGCTATGAGAAAGCTAAATGGTATTATAAAAGGCTCAAAGACATGGGTTTTACACCAAATTCATCTAACTTGTACTCATTGATAAACTTGCAAGCTACACACCAGGACGAAGCCGGTGCTGTCAAGACCATTGATGATATGTTGAAGATGGGTTGCCAGCCGGCCTCCATTCTCGGCTCCCTTATACAAGCCTACGACAAAGCTGAGAGATTTGATATGTTGCCGCTAATTATGAGGGGGCCATTGTATGATCATGTCTTAGTCAACCAAACTGCATCCTCAATTCTTGCTATGGCTTATGTGAAGCACTCGCTGGTGGAATATGCAATTAAGCTTCTACGTGTTAAAAAATGGATAGATTTAGCCTTTGAGGACAACCTGTATCATTTACTGATTTGTACTTGCAAGGAACTGGGCCATCTGAAGAATGCTGTCAAAATTTTTACCCATATGCCCAAGTCCGATAAGCCCAACTTGCATATAATGTCCACCATGATTGACATTTTTTGTATCATGGATCGATTTGCAGATGCTGATTCCACATACCAACTTTTAAAGTCTTCCGGACTTGATATGGATATGGTGGCCTTCAGTATTGTCGTCAGGATGTATGTGAAAGCTGATCGTTTGGACGATGCTTGTCATGTCTTAGATGAAATGGAAAAGCAAGGCAACATTATTCCAGATACATATCTTTTGCGCGACATGTTTCGGGTATATCAAAGGTGCAATAAGCGTGATAAGATATCAGATTTATACTACACTATATTGAAGAGAGGAGTCACTTGGGACCAGGAAATGTACAATTGCGTCATAAATTGCTGTGCTCATGCTTTACCTGTTGATGAGCTCTCCAAGCTCTTTGATGAGATGATTCAAAGAGGGTTCATTCCTAACACTATTACTTACAATGTAATGCTTGATGTCTATGGAAAGTCCAGGTTGTTCAACAAGGCTAAAAAAGTGTTTTCGATGGCCAAGAAACAAGGATTATGTGATATCATCTCTTACAATACTCTTGTGGCTGCTTACGGTCAAAGCAAAGACTTTAAGAATATGACAAGAACTGTGGATTTAATGCAGTTTGATGGATTTGCAGTATCACTTGAAGCTTACAATAGTATGTTGGATGCTTATGGAAAGGAACGTCAAATGGAGGATTTTAGAAATGTCCTTCAAAGACTGAAAAAGTCAAGTAGGGTTTCCGATCAGTATACATACAATATACTGATAAATATTTACGGGGAGCAAGGATGGATTGATGAAGTTGCTTCGGTGTTGAAAGAGCTAAAAGATTATGGACCAGGGCCAGATGTGTATAGCTATAATACATTGATAAAGGCGTATGGGATTGCCGGAATGGTTAAAGATGCTGTTTCTGTGATTAAGGAAATGAGAGAAAATGGGATAGAACCCGACAAAATAACTTATACGAACTTGATAACTGCACTACGCAGGAATGACATGTTTCTCGAGGCTGTCAGATGGTCATTGTGGATGAAACAAACAGGATTCAGCTGAAGAACCAATGAAGTACCTGCGCAATGTAGTTTGCTCTTGTTTTTTCTAAGTTCTAACCAATACATAAATTTTTACTATTTGCTATGATTTTTGAATTTTGATCTATACCCAACTGTGGATCCTTGTACAGTGACATGGGGTCCCGGTACACCGTAGACCACATTTTTTTGTGCGTTTTGACCAATTTTGGTGTTTACAAATGAATTCTTTCATTTTAATAAAATAATGGCTTTTCTACTTTCTAACAAGTCCCGGGGAAAAAATTCACGATCCTAAACTGTCTATGTGGTGACTTTTGATGTTTAGAACAATAACAGTAATTCCCACTCTTTGAAGTAGGTACCTATGATACTTTTATACAAATGAAGATACCTGAAATTCTATTTGTAAACCTCAGTTAATCTATGTCTAACTCAAATGTGTCCTGACCTATTTTATTCAGACTCGGTTGCAAGTGTCAGAAGCAACACGGTGTCTAATGTAGGGCAAGGTTATTTTGTGTGAAAATTTTATAATTTTGGTCGAAAATGAAGTGTCATGTTGTGTCATAATGTCCGAGTGGTAGACATGTGACACGGTGCCAAAGTGAAATGCCGAAGTAACATAGGTTTTTGCAACCGTTTCTTGATTCTGGCATTGTGTACACTACTTATTCGACATGTGTAATTTTATTTTTTCTTCCTAAATGGATCTTGATGGATTGTTCTCCTCGTCATTAATGTGTGTGTTACTGTAATGTGGCAAATTCACATAGCTACAGTTATTTGTTATAATTGGATAGTTGCTCGAAGCCTTTACAGTTCTAAGTGGGAATAATGTGGGATATAACAGAAACCTAATAATAAACATTATTCAATCCGTCTTTTTTCTTCGCTTTCTAAATTCATTTTTGCTGATTGTTGTAATTGATTGTAGGTGGTGAACTTGTGATGTCGTGCACTGATCCTACGACAGACCAGTAAGGCAGTAAGTCTATTTTCCACTATGTTCATATTGTTCAAGGGTTGATATTCTGAAATAATAGGTTACTAACCTTTTCGAAAATGACATTCGGTATCAGTTCATTTGAATGAAGATTTAACATCAGTTTTTCTTACTTTTTGTTTTCTCCCTTCTCAGAAAGGTTGGCAAACTTTTGGAGAAAACCTTTATGGCCCGTTTTGGAAAATGCATTTCATTTTCAAATTCGTATTTGAGACAAATCTTTTATTTGGGAAATACATAAATTTGGATCTTTATTTGCGTCAAATCCTGTCAAGTTCTACCCCTTTGTAAAACCATCAATATGAAATCACACCTGACCCCCCCCCCCCCGGCTTTTACAAATCCACCATCATTATTTTTCTTTTATTTTCTCTTCATTTTGTTTAGTGAGTCAGTAACTATAAGATGTACTGCTCTTCGATAATGGATTTGAAATCTTTGGCTTTCCCAAATGTAAGCTTTGCATTTGAAAATTTCAAATTATACATTTCAAATGAAATTCAAGTGTATCCAAACACTATCTTAAAGAGTTGATTATGGATTGTAGCAATGTTTGTTCATGCTATTTTGAGACATGATTTTGGAATTGAGGAATTGGTCATCGTGGTCTGATTTTCGCTAATGCCCCATAAATGGGATCAATACCGCCTCAAACTTGGTCATGTTAACCTTCAAAACTTTATAACTCAGTTGAGATACGGTCTCGTGCCCCAGATTTAATGCTGTGGCCTTATTCATTTCAGATGTACAATTATGGAATTGCCTTTTCTGCCTCATAATTAGAAATTGAATTCTTCTTCTGGGGCATCCCACTGTTATTATCAGGTCCTATTATCACGATGATGCAAACTTGAATGGCAAAAAGAGCTGGCCAGTGCTACTACAAAATTTTACGAAGCTTTATGCTGGACTCTGGCCATGGGAAGATCCATCCTATTTTTACTACCTTTATAAAGAAATATGGTTTAAGAAAACCTACTCTAGGTACGATGCTGGTTCGTCACTTATGCTTGGAGAGTAATGTGGATGTAGCACTTAGGCTAATTCATGAACTCGATCAAAACAATCTGAAGTTACATTTTCCAGCCGACGTTATTAGGACCCTTAAGGATCAAGGTAGACTGGTGGATGCATATAAGCTTGTGGTAGGAGCGCAAATTGACGATATCGATGTGGTTGATTACTCCATCCTTGTTCATAGACTCTCCAAGGAAGGCTACATTGATAAGGCTCTAGAACTCTGTAATTTGGCCATAAAAAGGGGAGTTTTTCTTAATGTAGTAACGTATAATTCACTATTCAATGGGTTGTGTCGTCAGGGTTGTCTTGTTGAAGCTTTTAGGCTATTTGATGCTTTGGAACAAAATAACATCTTTCCTTCTGAGATCACATTTGGGACATTGATTGATGCTTTAGTTAGAGAAGGTTATTTATTGGATGCCAAGCAATTGTTCGAGAGAATGGTTGTGAAGAATATAAAACCGAATACCCATATATACAATTCACTTATTGATGGGTACTGTAAGTTTGGTAATGTGAAAGAAGCATTGAGACTTTTCGGTGATTTGGAGAACAAGTCTCTCCAGCCTGACAGATTCACGATAAGCTCTTTGATTTATGGCTTTTTCTTGAAAGGAAACATGGAGGAGGCACTTGTTTTTTTCATGAATATGAAAGAAAATGGGTTTTCTCCTGATTTCTTGGGTTTCTTGTATTTAGTAAGGGGTATGTGTTCGAAAGGTAGAATGGAAGAAGCCAGGAGTGTTCTAAGAGAAATGCTCCAAGATCAATCCGTTATCGAGCTGATTAATCGAGTCGATGAGGAGATTGAGACGGAATCTGTAGAGGGTTTTCTGGTCAATTTGTGTGAACAAGGAAACATCCAGGCTGCTCTTGTCATCCTCAATGAAATTGGATCAATGTTTTTTCCTTACAAGAGAAATACTTCACCTGAAGAGGAAAACCTGACTATTCCCTCCGAGGGAGACAACCAGGATGTTTCTGTAAATTTTTTGTCCACCATCCACCAGATGGACTTCGATACTATATACTCGAGAATGGCAACCCTTTGCTCCGAAGGCAATGTCCAGGGGGCCGCTGATGTAGCAAAAGCCATGATCAGAGATTGCGCAAATGACTGAGCATTGCTCAACTTCTTTTCTCAGGCTGCTTAGCGTAGAAGTATACGAAACAGGTGCGTATTTTGTGAAATGCATCGTGTTTTTGGTTTAGAAATGGCGTTTCAAAGTGATATACCCAAGTCAGGGTATTGACTGTCGAACATAGCTACCTGGGGTAATATATCGAATCATAGGAGGCTAGTAGCACATAGACTTTAGGTAGACCTCAACCTTTTACCCCTTTTGCTGTCTAATATTCAGTCTTCGGCATTTGGATGATTGGATCATTGCCATCTGAGTACAAATTCTTGTTTCGCGAGTTTTTCTTCATTTTCATGGTAAAGCAACTTTCATCATGGTGTACGGCTTCTTCCGAAATTTCACTCAAAATCATTCTTTGCTTGTACTGTATATTATTCATTTATACGGGAAAACTTCATCAAAGAAAACAGTAACATGTGTTATCAGACAGGAAGGTTGTGACATTTGTTCCGCCAGTTTTGCGCCTGCATTCTTTTTCGTCACAAAGTTGTGACACATGTATTGATGCTTTTTTTTTTTTTTTTAAGTATAATGATACCCACCTATTTGATGGGTCACCATGGTAGGTCTTGAAACTGTAGTATGTGACGGATTCAAATCATCTCATTATTTACCTTTTGAGATTTGGATCTGTTTTATAATAATGACTATACAACAATCTTAAATGAGAATTTGTTGAACCCCGGCAACAAACCGATGAGCATAGAAGAGAATTGGAGATATTTAGGATTTCTCTAAGTTTTACTCTATAGTTTCATTAAGAGCATCCACATCCAAGAGAATGATTTTCTCCTCTTATTTTTTCTCTTTCCTTTTCTAATTTGGACACCTCACATTCACCCATATTCCACTATGTTCATCCTCTCATTTTTTTCCTTTCTTAAAAAAATTGCACATCAAAGAGGATCCTTTTATCATCCTCTCCTATGTGTTTTGTTACCAAAAAAATAAAAAATAAATATATTATATGCCAAATGGTAGATGATGGATGAGTAGTGTGCACAAGGGCCAATGTTTCATATCCTCTAAAAATAGAGGAAGTGTTCATCTTCCTCCTTCTAAGAGGACATGTAACATTAGTTCCACATTGTAGAGGACATCCTCTTAGATGAGAGAGAGTCCTAAGAGGATGGTACATCCTCTTCAATGTGGATGCTCTAATACTCCAATTATATTGTACTTTTAATTTAGTCATTAAGCAATGTTAATTTTTGATCGACGCTTTCTTGCAATATGTCACCTTTTAGAAATGATAATAGTAGTAAAATACTCGGTAGTTATTTTAACTTTCGAAAATCAACATGGTAAAGTGGAGATGGGGTTAAGCAAAATCAACATTTTAGGTTGAATATAGTAGATGATGATTTTAACTTTAAACGGACACTATCCGTCGAAAGCTGTAGACGGATAGTATCCCTCTCACAAAAATGGAGTGGATAGTATAAGTGGGTGGAAATATTTTGTGAGAGGGACACTATCCGTCTACAGCTTTAGACGGATAGTGTCCGTCTACAATGAGACGGATTGTTTTACTTTGTACAATACCAATTGTATCTGACCCGACCCAAATGTAAAAATTATTGGAGCATGGAGATAGCAGCACATGGTAGCAAGAGAGGCAGAGACGAACTCCACGTTTAGATGATCAGCCTGCTGCCGGAAATTGTGTCACAAATTAGGTACCTCAATAATGACATTTTTGTAAGCTGACAACACGACATTCTCTGCATTTGGTAGTAATAATGATTTGGAATTTGGATATATTTTTCATTCGCATGTCCAATTACTTTGGACTTCTGCGATAGACTTTCATATGATTTTATAATTCTTTTTTGGTGTTTTTTTAATAATGTGTTGAAAGACAAAGTTATTAATAACAATTACATTACTTTATATAAAAAAAATCTTTTCTTTTTCTTTTTTTGGTCTTTCCATATGCTATACATTACGGATTATTTATTATTTCATGTAAACTTATTTTAAACATACTTCATGTAAACTTATAAAATATTATTTACACAGTTTTAAGTATCATTGTTAATGTAATAGTTTAATGTTTTTATGAAGTTATATGGATGAATAAAAAATTAACTCTTCTTATGAAATATAGATATATAATTAATTTTTTTAACCTAATTCTTAATTAATTCATAGCATATTAAACTACTCCGTAATTTACATTTTGCATAAATTTCTTATCAAGAGAAACTTATCATTTTAAATATTTGGCATATATATTTTATAGCACACTAATACATAATTTTTTAATCATGTTTCGTTATAACCAACATTTAAATAAAATGATTAATGAACTGTTATTAATTAAATAAAATCATATGAAATGAAAAACATAGAAAATATTTAAGGAAAAGTAAGGAGGCGTTTGGTTCGAAGGGAAGGAATGGAATGGATTGGAATCTCATACCATTGTGGTATGGATTCTAAATCCCATACTTGGTTTATATTGTTTGGTTTGGTTGAACCTTGAAATGGAATGAAATGTTAAACATTATGGAATGGAGTTAGAATCTTGGGTTAAAGGTTGGGTATGAGATTAGAGGGGGTTGGAATGGATTTAGAATCCATCCAGATTCTAACTCCATTCCAAAATAGCTCAAACAAACACTAGAATGGATTAAATCCATTCCATTCCATTCCAACTCTCCCAACCAAACACCCCCTAATGTCTTTACAATTTGAAGGTTTGACTAAAACTTAGCTCTCAATATGGTGTTTATGTTGGTTTGGAAGGTAATCCAAATCTACATTAACACCATATTGGGAATTAAGTTAAATCCTAGCCTAAAATGATAATTATTTTTTTTCTCAACACCTTATTCGGAAATCACTCTAATTTCATTGTTATTGTTATCTACTTCGCTTTTCAATTTTTTCTACTCAGAGTGTGTTTGAATATAGTGATCTTAGTTTCTAGTGATATTGGTATTAGAATTGGAGCTGGGGTGGAGAAAATTGCATTTCTTACTTTTGCGGATGACACTATCGTTTTCGCTAAAGCCTCTAATCAGAGTTGTAGAACCATTAAGTCTATATTAGATAAATTTTGCACGATATCAGAATAATTTGTTAATTTTGACAAATCTACTTTTCAATGCACTAGATATCACATGCAATTACATAATGTCATATCACCACTAAGAAGAATATTAAGTCTTCTTAAGATATTCTATCCAATTTAAAGCACCTACATTTCGACTCTTAAGCTGTAACTGTCCTATTCGCAGTTTAAGCTCATTTTTAACATTTTGCATTAGACATACCGACCTGATGACATACCCACCAATCTTGCTAATATTGCGTGCATACCATATGTTTTACATTAAGCTAGCCAGGATCATTGCAACTATCTTCTTCCTGCAGGCAGCCTGGTCACGCATCCTCACCCACCATTTAATCACATCTTGCTGTGGTAGATCAAGCAGACACCAATCAGAGATCAAACCCACACATCTTCTGCTGACTCACAAGAAAAGAAAAGATGTTCATGATTCTCTTCCCGTAGTCCATAGAGAAAGCAACTGTTAACCTGAATAATTTGCATCCTAACCAATCTGTCTTGTGTTAGTAGTCTTTTTTGGGAAATCAACCAACACAGGAAAGAATGTTTAGGGATGATCCACTTATTTAGCATCCAGGGATACCAATCCACCTTATCCTCATCTGGTTTGAGCCACTGGTATCCAGTCTTAATAGTGTAATGCTCCACGTCTGTTCTGAATAAATTATGCTTAAATACAGTCTTCACCTGACAAATCTTACACCAAGCCCAACTAATTCTCATCCCTGGTTCATAAGCCTCCCAATTGGCATTCTTGATGTAAATGGCATGCACCCACTTAACCCAGAAATGCACTAGAAATATTGATCGCTCTCTTCGTGAATCTTTTAGGGATATTCTTCGTATGAACGAGGAAACTCATTTAGGTAAGTATTTAGGATGTCCTATAATTGACAGCAGAGTGACTAAAAATACTTTTGAAAGTATTGTTCAATCTTCTTGCACTCAATTATCGAAATGGAAAGAGAATTCATTATAGGCGCGCAAAATAATTGCCTCACCGCCAGATGACTTATAATTTCGAGTATAAAAAAAATCATTTATAATTAAACCCATGTACATTACATTCATAACTCAATAAACCTAATAACCCTCAATCATCCCTCATCATCTCTTACTCGACATTAAATTCATCAAAAAAACCAAACCACCACCAGACGATCGTCTCCCCCAGGCGCGCATCAACCACCAAGTGTTTGTTGGCAACGTCATCTCGCGCTGTTACCCGTCACCATCATTAGGTATTTTTCGATTTTTTTACTAAAGGCTTAATTTTTGGTTAATTTGCTGCATGCATGTCTGGATTTTGTCATTATATTTGATATGTTTTTACTTGTGATTCAAGAATGAGTTATGGGTTTATAATAAAATTGGAGTTTACGCTTTTTATAAATCGTGGTTTTGATAATCAAATTGGGAGTTTATGCGTATACCTGTTAATTATTTCAAATTGGGGGTTTATGCTTTGGGTGAGAGCTGTTACCGTATGCAGTATGTAGTTATAGGAAAGGTGTTGAGCATTTTGTTAGAAGTGTGTCTGATTAATGGTTTGTTAGAAGTGTTAGTAGTGTGCATTATGATGCACTTAGTAGCTGTTCAGTCAATAAAACTGATAGGCCACTTACTAATTCAGACTGCAGCGGTATGGATTAAGAAACCACTTGGGTACTGAACGAATAAAGCAAATATATTGCAAGGGATTGAGAGAATTTGAGGAAGAAGGTTATATTTCATTTCATACCATAGAATTCCTTACAGCCAGCTATTTATAGGATTAATGCCTTGGAGGCTAAGGATAACCACTATAATTATTCTACTGAAATAGCAATATTAAGAAAATAGCACATGCTAGGATGGAGGCTAAGGATAACCTGATACTATTAGCTGAAAATACCATAGGTAGTACTATTAGCTGAGCCACCACATTCTCCACTAACTCTCCTGTGACACTGCAACGGCCATAATTCTGAGCTGTCAGAGGATGGAAGCTTCTTTTTGTGGGATGGCATGCACCAGGTGCTGTGCACCATATCTTCCCGGTTCCGCAAAAGCATTGACAGTTACTGCCAATTGCCTGATACCCTCTACTATCATGCTTTCAGTCGTAGCGGCATTTTGATGTGCATCCAATTATCAGTGGATTGTTTTTTTTTCGGTGCTCATGAGGGGCTAAGCCCCGAAAATTAATTGTTTGTTACAATACGAGGAGTGGTAACTCCGAAAATATCATCCCTAAGAATAGAACGAAGATTATCAAAAGGGGTATCTAAATGAGTAGGATTAATACTAGACTCTATCCCTCGATTGGCAAGCATATCGGCAGCTTTATTTCCTTCTCTGTATATAGGCTCCAGCTTGACGGACCATGTGGGATCGTTGATAAGATTCTTGCATCGCTGTATTATAAACTTTAGGCTATTGCTAACCAATTGATCTCCATTGATAATCTCCACACATGGTGAATTGTCCATATGCACTAAGAGCTTTGGGATGCGTAACTCCCTAGCCCGTTCCAATCCAGTTAGAAGAGCTAGCAACTCCGCCTTCATAGATGAGCAGTTCCCGCAACAATCAGTGGATTGTTAGAAGTGTAATTATAGAGTAGATGTTAAGTATGTTGTTGATTAATGGGGTGGTCTTTTGCCAAAATAGCCGTTTAACTCAAACTATTTTCCAAAATGACCATTTTAGAAATCTAATTACCAAAATGACCATCTAAGTTATAAAGTTGCCTTAAAAAAAGCTAAACAATTTTCTTCTTTTCAAATTTATTTATATTCCCTAAAAATAATACAAATATGAAAAAATTCTACAAAACTGAAAAAAACAGTAATATTTAAATATTATTTTCAGAAAATTAAGAAAATTATTCATTGACCATTGTAACTACTTTGGACTTTTGAATGAAAGCCTTTTTTTTAAGTTTCAGAAGAACACGCGGTTTTATAAATACACTTTCATAAACTATTGTTTATAAAAAAATAAGAACATGCATTTAAAAAAACATGCAATTTTCTTTCTAATTGTCAAAGCAGTATCAGTAACATAAGAGTCTTTCTAATCTTTTAGCTAATATTAATGCAGATTTTATAGATAATTTTTTTTATAAAAAAAATTATAAATTATATGTCATGAAAGTGAATGATTTCTTCACTTATCATGATAAACTTAAATAATTTTTTAAATTAAATTTGGATACTATGATTAGTTACTTAATTATAATCATATTACTATGTTATATGGTCATTTTGGTAAATGCCTGAGTTTTGAATTATTCGTCCCGAACTTTACAATAATAACCTTTTCACCTTATAAACTATTGCAGTGGATCTTGAATATATATGGAGATTGAGAATATGGATTGTGAATGGATGTTTGTTGATCATTTGGACCCTAGATATAGGAAAGGGGTTGAACATTTTGTTAGACATGCTATTAATAATGCGGAGAATGTTGAAGAAATTTATTGTCCATGTGTTAAATGTGGGAATAATGTGTATCTTGATTCTGAAGAATTGAAAAGTCACCTCTTATCTAATGGTATTGACAAAAGTTATACAAGGTGGATTTGACATGGAGAGGATGTGTTGCCTACCTTGTGTAGTAATTTAGAGGATGATAGCGACTTTGAGGGAGATGGTTTTGATGAAAATTTCGATCGAGTAGATGATCTGATTAATGATTTAAAACAATCCACAGAAGACCCAACACAAGTAGAGATGTTTGATAGGCTAGCTAGTGATTCAATTAAACCCCTACACCCAGGTTCAAGTTTCGCACGCCTATCTGCAACTTTAAAATTGTATAGTTTAAAGGCGGAAAATGGATGGAGTGATAAAAGTTTCACAAGTTTGCTTCAGTTGTTGAGTGAAATTTTACCATATGGCAATGAACTCCCTAAGCGTACCTATGATGCTAAGAAAATTTTGTGTCCAATGGGAATTGATTATGTAAAGATACATGCATGTCCTAAGGATTGCATTTTGTATCGAAAATATTATAAAGATTTAACCAAATGTCCAAAGTGTGGGGCTTCACGTTACAAGTTGCCGAAAAAAAATTCCAAAAAAAAATATAGGGGTCCCCGCTAAAGTCTTGTGGTATCTTCCCATTATCCCAAGATTTAAACGAATTTTTGCAAATGTAAAAGATGCAAAAAACTTAATTTGGCACACTAAAGGTAGAATTTCAGATGACAAAATTCGTCATCCAGCTGATTCAACACAGTGGAAAACAATAGATCATTTGTTTCCTGAATTTGGATCCGAGGCTAGAAATTGAAGGCTTGGACTTTGTACTTATGGTATGAATCCGTTTGGTAGTCTAAGTAGTCAGTGGAGCACATGGCTAGTTTTGCTAACAATTTATAATCTCCCTCCTTGGTTATGCATGAAGCGTAAATATCTTATGTTGTCACTACTGATTCTGGGGCCTAAGCAACCTGGAAATGATATAGATGTTTACCTTGAACCATTGATCGATGATTTGAAGTTATTATGGTATGAAGGGGTAGAGGTATATGATGCTTATCATGGTGAGACTTTTAACTTACGTGCCATGATATTTTGCACCATTAATGATTTCCCAGCTTACGGTAACCTCTCTGGTTATACTGTGAAAGGGGCTAAAGCGTGTCCAATTTGTGAGGAGGATACAGTTTCTGACCGTTTAGTTCATGGTGGAAAGAATGTGTACCTTTGTAATCGAAGATTGCTCCGCCTGTCACACCCTTATAGAAAAACAAAATGAAGCCTTTTAATGGGAAACAAGAACTTAGAAACCCTCCAAAGATTTTAAGTGGGAGAGAGGTTTATGAAAAAGTGAAAAACATTGAAAATAATTTTGGAAAACCAAATAAGAAGCCAAGTAATGGGACCTTATACAAAAAGAAGTCCATATTCTGGGATTTACCATATTGGAAACATTTGTCCGTGAGACATTGTATTGGTGTCATGTAGGGATGGCAATGGGTCGGGTCTGGGTCAGGTCTAGCAAGACTCAGACCCGGACCCGTGCCCCCAACATTGGACCCAGACCCGACCCAGACCCTAAAGAGTCTAAAATTATTGGACCCTTACCAATACCCAACGGGTCCGGTTCAGGTCCGGGTCTACCCGTGGATCTGGGTTGGTTGAACACTTTCCCCCTGTGCAATTTTTTTCTATTTCAACAAATGGCCTCTGCCTTGTGCCCATTATAGTGCACATTTATGCACTGACTTCATTTTTGCACTCCTTACAAATACCAAATACAAACTCTCGAATAAAATTACAAAGTCTTGATTAAAATTACAAAGTCTTAAGCAAAGAGTTATAAAGTCTTAACAAAGTTCGTAGTCCTTACAAATACCAACTACAAAGAAATGAACTAACAAACATAATCCTTAAACAATACACGGCGGATCAAATAGCTCCTCTCTTCCATATCGTCGATTGGAATATCATCAACATCCTAAGAAAATAAAAGGTAGAAAGAATATGATTTCTAGTACTAAACGAATACAATATCAGACTTAACTCAATCAATATCAGACTTTGTTTAATCAAATTGACTCACGCCTACTACTTATTCAAATGCAGTATTTAGATAGACCAAGTATTTTCGTCATACTCATAGGCATCAAAATGGAAGTAGACATACAACACGACTTAACTAAATACGAAACAGTATACATAAATTTCTGAATTTATGAATACAAAACAGTTACATAAAACACGATTTATATCAGTTTCTTCATCATGTAAATATCATTTCAAGTACTAAATGAATACGAAACTAAATACGACACTAAATTTCATCACCTTCTTCATCGATTTATAGTACTAATTGATACAAAACTGAAATTAAACAATGATTAAACAAAGAGATTGGCAAGAAGAATGAAATGGAAGTAGAAACCGGAAGTCCGGAACCTATAACGATTAAAAATAAGGAGATTGGGCAAGAATAATGAAAGGAAATAAGGAGATTGATAACTAAACAAAGAGATTGAACCTTTGTGAAAGCAGAAGCCTTGTCGTTGGCTCGATGGTGTCCGTCGCTGCCGTTGGTTGATGCAATCGCCGTCCAGATTAGGGTTAGAGAAAGGGGAAAGTTTAGGGTAGAGGAGGATTTAGAATTAGGGTTAGAAATTAGAATGAATTGTGTGTGTTGTATTGCTGTGTCGCATGTGCGTTTTGTGTAAGTTTTTTTTTTTTTAAAAAAATTACACGGGTGTGTCATGAGTCATGCGTGTTTATTTTTTTTTATTTTTTTTAAATTATACGGGTCTACAGGTCGGGTAGGGTCCCAAATAATCGGACCCAGACCCGAATTAATTTACTAAGACCCATACCTGACCCATGCCCATCGAGTCCCAAAAAGTTAGACCCAGACCCGACCCATTAGGGTTTGACCCTAAGGGTCTGGGTAGGGTCCTCGACCCACTGCCATCCCTAATGTCATGCACGTGGAGAAAAATGTGTGCGATAGCCTCATTGGCACACTTCTCAACATCCCTGGTAAAAGTAAGGATGGGTGTCAAAGCTAGAGAAGATATGGTCGCACAAAAGATACGACCAGAATTAGCACCACAAATTTGAGGTTCAAGAACCTATTTACCCCCATCTTGTTTTACTTTCTCACGAAATGAGAAAAAAAGTGTGTGTGAATGTTTACATGGGGTGAAGGTTCCGCAAGGCTATTCATCCAACATAAAAAATCTTGTGTCTTTGAAAGTTAAAACTGGTGGGATTGAAATCACATGATTGTCACACTTTAATGCAACAATTACTTCCAGTAGCTCTTCGTGGAGTTCTGCCTAATCATGTTCGAGGAGCTATTACTAGACTTTGCTATTTTTTCAATGCAATATTTAGCAAAGTTGTTGACTCAGATACCTTGAATACATTACAACGAGATGTTGTTATAACTATGTGTGAACTTGAGATGTTTTTTCCTCCTTCCTTTTTTGATATAATGCAGCATCTAGTAGTACATTTGGTGAGAGAAATTAAAATTTGTGGACCAGTATTTTTAAGAAATATGTATCCATTTGAGCGATATATGAAACCCTTAGGCGGCTACGTAAGAAACCAAAATAGGCCAGAAGGGTGCATGATTCAGGGGTATGTGGCGGAAGAGGCGCTAGAGTTTGTAACTGACTACCTGTCAGATGTTGAATCTATTGGCCTTCCGACATCTCGACACGAAGGAAGAATAGAGGTACAAGGTACGCTGGGAAAAGCCGTAGTCACTATTAATCGAGATACCCTTGATCAGGCACACTTCTATATTCTCCAACACATGGTCGATGTACATCCGTATTTAAAGAAGCATCAAACCCTTCTAAGTGCACAAAATCCTTCTAAGGGAGAAAGGTGGTTAGCAGTGGAGCATAATCGATCATTTCTTAAATGGTTTACTAATAAAGTAGATATTGAGCTGGAAAACAACCGTGGAAAAGTATCCTAGGAAGTAAGGTGGTTAGCACATGGACCTGGTTTGAACGTCTTATCTTATCAAGGTTATGACATCAATGGGTATTCATTTTACACCAAGGCTCAAGATGATAGAAGTACTATGCAAAATAGTGGAATAGCTTTGATGGCCATGTCAATGAGTGTTGCTAGTGCTAAAGATAATACACCTACTTATGATACTCAGCCATATTTTGGGGTCATTAATGAAATTTGGGAGCTAGACTATGCTCAGTTTAGGATACCTGTTTTCCGTTGTATGTGGATTGATCGTAATAAGGGTGTTCGAGTAGATGAGATGGGATTCAGATTGGTAGATTTAGCACGTGAAGGATACAAATCGGAGCCATTCATTATGGCTAGTCAGGCCAAACAAATATTTTATATTAAAGATCAAGCGGATGAAAAATGGTCGATTGTTCTTCATGGTAAGAAGAAGTTTGTGGGTAAAGAAGTCATGGATGAAGTGGATGACGAATTGCCTCCTTTTTCTTATGAATTGCCGTCTTCTACCAATACTGACGATGTAGATTATTTTTATCTACGAGATGATCATGACGAAGGGTTATGGGAATAATAGACCTGCTTATGTAGGAGATGATTTTTATCCCAAAAAATAGTAGCTAGTTACCTTTTACAGTCTGTTTAGTAAAAGTAATAGACCTGCTTATGTTTTTTTTTTGCAACCTCATATGTTTTGCTTGTTCCATTCTGTTTAGCAAGAACGCCATTGAAGTTAATTTATCGAATGCTCTTTCCTTCATAGTTTCCTCCATCATTTTAACATTAGTTTATTTTTATACCACTAAATATCTATCAGAGCAAGTATCCTGCATTGTTTAACATTAGAAATAAATTTTGATGCAGGTCAGCATGTCTTCTTCCGCAACTGACAGTACTGCCCCTAAAAAAAGAGCAAAAGCGTAGTACTTATGAAGGAATTGACAGCATTACGTGATAAAGGGATAAACTTGATGTTCAATTTGATGAAGCTGGTGAGCCAATTGATAAAATTGGTGCTAAGTATACGAGTTAAGCTGGTCTAATGGGACGCGCAAAAGTGCCGATTGATATTCCTACATGGAAGCATGTAGGTGAGGATCTTAAGATGAAGATTTGGGAAGAGATTTTGGTAAGAACTCCCTGCTTAAGACCTGTTTATTAACACATACATATTTATATATAAACTGACTATTAATGACCATTTGCTTTTTGTAGACAATTTTTAACGTTCCAGATACGAAGAAGAAGCAAGTTATCAGCATTGCCAATACTACATGGACAAACTTTAAGTCAAAGTTGACTTCGTTGTATGTGTACATAAAACCTCCTAAAAAAAGAAAGTTGCCTGTTGAGACTGATCCGACAAAGAAGTATCCTTACATTACATCTGAGGTATGAAAAAGGTCTAAAGAGAAGCGTATGATGGCAGAATTTCAAGTGAGTAGTTAACATTTAGTATATATTTTAATTTTTTAGTTAACAATATTATCATATTTGATAAGTAGTTTAATTTTTTCAGGCTATAAGTAAGAGTGTTGCAGAGAGGCAGTTGATGAACAAATACCCCCACAGGATCTCTTTTGGAGGATATAGGAACACAAGGCGAAAATTGGAAAAAAAAAAACTGAAAGAAAAAGACAAAGATGCTGATGAGGTCGACGACTCAGGGGAATGTAGTCAATCCACAACTACTTTAAAACGAGGTGACTTATGGATAGAGGGAAGAGTAGATAAAGATGGCGAATGTTTAAATTCCGAGACTAAAAAAAATAGAAGACCTTGTGAGTTTTTTGTTTATAGCTAATTTCTTTTTTTTTTTTAAGGAAGGTTTAAAACTAATTTCTTTTTTTTTTTCTGCTAATAACGATATTATATTTGCAGAAAATGGTGAATGAAATGGTCAAGAAAGGGGAGTTTGTACCTAGTGGAAAAGTTGATGAATTAACAAAAGCACTTGGAACTGATGAGCATTATGGTCGTGTAAGAGGTGTTGGGGATCGAGTGGGGCATAAGCAATATTTTGGAAAATGTAAAAAACGTCGAAGTGAGGGAGTAATGTCAAAGGAGTTTGTGGAGAAGCTTACTCAGCAGATCACAGAGCAAGTCACAGAGCAAGTGAGGGCAGAAATGTATAAAGATATAGAAGTGATGGTGGAGCAACGGACAAATGAGAATGTTAGTTATTCCGTTGAAAAAGAAAAAGATGTTGAGATTGAGATGAATTGCAAAAGTGGGAATGGTAGTTATGATAATGTTCACCATGACCCTGACGCATTTGCTGACATACCTGACAAGCTAAAATGATTCTGGTCCTTAGCTTGTTTTTTTATGCTGGTAAATTAATTTTTTATGAGGTAAATTAATTAAGCAAGGGCAGACCTTAGCTTGTTTTTTTTATGCTGGCTGTGATGTTGTTCCTCAGGGAGTTGAATGCGAGCTGGCTGTGAAAGATACGCAGTTGAAGAAGGTGGCACTGAGTATTCAAGGCCCCAACTCAGGCATCAATATGTCACGGTCGAGCCTTTGGAGCAAATGAGTTCAGGGTATGCATTGACGTTGTCATGGAATATATGGAGGACACACCATTACCTCTACCAATTGAAGAACATTTTACTGTTGGTGAGGCACTTGGTTCATTTGTTCCCTGGCCGAGAAATTTAATCAGTTTGTGCTACTTAGAGGTATGGATGCCATTTTAAAGTTGAAGTTACATTTATTAAACCCTTCTATTTTGAATCGTAATACAATGTCACCACGACAATATTATTCTAGGCTTCAACGGCCTCTGTTGGTGGCGCAGTAAGGGGGTCAGATATGGCTAGCCTTAGCTTACCCAGTGTTCAACACATAAAAGTTGGTTCTGAATGTTCATACTAAAAATTGCATTGTAAAATGCCTCGACCCTCGAGAATTTACACAATATAATGTCATTAGTTTGCGCCTTTTTTTTCCAGGAATCTCAGAAAGACAGTGAGTAATCATTTTGCGCCTTTTTATTTCCAGGAATCTTAGAAAGACCATGAATAAGAGCATACGGCTACACTGGTGCGTCAAGGAAGAGTTCTCAAACACCGCAATGGGTGAAAGTTGATGTAAGTTGTTGATATGCAATAGTAGACTCATTTATATTACGTTTAATTTACAAAGTGCGTTGGTTTAATTCGTCGTCATGTTGTTTTTATTAGTGTGCTTGTCAGCCAAGTGCTATAGAATGCGGTTACTACATCATGAGGTATATGCTGGCAATCGTCACTCGTCCTAATCCGACACAACTATCAATGAGGTCAGATTATTTCACTCGCCTGCTGTCATACAAATATTTGTGTTTCCTTGCAAATTTCCCCCCATACAATCCCATTATAGCGAGAATTGAACTCTCCAACTAGCTCAGACCTATTATATCTTTTATTATGTGTGTTATTATCTAATTAGAAACCTTTATGTGCATGATTTACAGCTTTTTCAAGACAAAATGGCTTATTCAGAAGAAGAAATCAATGAGGTTCGGGACTTATGGGCGAACTATTTTCTTAATGCCTAGTGATAGTAATGTGTTAGCTAGATTTTGCAAATTATGTTTTGGGCCTTTGTAGGTTGTTGAATTTGGAAGGCATTTGTATAAACTATGTTTTGGTAAGGTCGTTGTAAGAAACTATGACGAACTACCTTTCTTGGTTGTTGAATTTGGATGGCGTTGTATGAATCTATATTTTGGTCGTTGTATGAAAGTATGACGAATGACCTTTGTTGGTTAGTTGTTGAATTGTGGATGGTGTTTTTTTTGTTATGAATGACCTATGTTTTGATAAGCCTGCAGATCATGAATGGCCTGCTTTAGAATTACCAATTCCAATTTTTTTTAAAAAAATGGCAAGGAAAAGGACAGCGGTTTTATTAGTAGACGGATTGTAATATCATTTATAATACACATGAGGTTAAGGTAAAACACTGATGTATATAGGTACGTAAAGACATCAGAGTTCTATATAAACTGATGTAGATAACAAAAACAGACATCAGATTAAAACTAAAACTGATGTACATAATACTGATGTGTTCATTTTATATATACTTTTACCCCTCATTTTAGCTCGGTTTCTATTGTTTATCTTACTTTAAATAGTATATTTATGAGCTAATCTTGTGTTCTAGGTGTATTGTTGTGTTTGTTACGTTTTTGTAGGAATCTAAGCATTTAGAGACTTTTTCCTATCATTTTTGCATACACCAAGTTCACTAAGCTAAACAAGACCAAGTATTGGACTAGCATGGAGTGTTTGCATGGGTTTGGCATGAAGATTTGATGGATTGAAGTAAGAATTACAATTGAAGTCAAAAGCAAACTCAAGCCCAAAAATGAAGGTCCATATTAAGGTGCAAGCATTGGATACCAAGAAGCTTAGGATGCTATGAATTTAGAGCATTACCGGATGATTAAGGAGCATTAAATGTAAACATAGAGATTCCTCGAGCAATTAATTGAGGAATTAAGGAGATTAATCAGAAATCACACGTCCCTGATCGGGGCTCCCAACCCCGATCGGGGTTGCATGTCTCTTCAATGCTTACTTTCTCCTTGCTCCCCTATATAAAGGGGAGCCATTTCATAGCTTGGTGATCCAATTTTCTTACGACTCACATACTTTACATAGCCTTAAGCATTATAATTCTCTCAATAGTTTTCATATTGGTTTTCAATATTGTTAAGCTTGTAATTCTCAAACATTTGGTTCTTAATACATTTCAAGCATTTGGTTCTAATTTGTTTCTTCCATACAAGTTCTTGTCTATTAAGATATTTCTATTTCTAGTTCGTAATTTTATATTTCTATTTAGTTTATGCATAGTTTATTATTAGTACTTTATTTACATTTCATTAGCTTTATCTATATTACATGTTATCTAATTTAGTTTATATAAATCACACAATCATGTTTAGCATTTCTTGCAATATAGTTTATAATTTACACTTTAATATGAGTAGCTAAATTTCCTAGTCCAAGGACTAGGGGAGCCATGCAAAATCAAGTATATAACATGTTAAAATAGGTTGATAATAATATTGTTCAAATTGCTTCTATCACATGTTTGCACTATAATGTTTAATCTTTGTTTAAGGCCTTATTCAATTGATTAAGTTTGTTCATTCGTTCTAAAGTCGAGAGGCACAGAATTGAATTAGACTAAGCATGTGTAGTAGTACGACCTAGTCATGGACGAGAGTTTCTGTAGGACCCGGTCTATGGTTGACACTAATGCCGTAAGGTGGGTGTCTCTAAGCCTAAGCAATTGACAATGTTTTCAATACCGAGTTTAACATAATTATATATTTACCTTTGCATGTCTGACCCGACCCCCTTAGACTCTTTTTTATTATATAATTTACATTATAGTTTTTGTTAATCATCAAACAAATAAACAAACCCAAAACAAAATCGATCTTGATAGAAATCTTCCCATAGCATTTCACAAGCAATTCCCGTCTCCTTGTGTTCGACCCCTATTGCTACATTCATTTGTTGTCTAGAGTAATTATCTTTGCATAGGTACACGATAAGGCTATCAAATTTTGGCGCCGTTGCCGGGGAGCACGGTTTTATTGCGTTTTGAATTGTCGATTTTTATCTTGTTTTCTTTTGTCTTGAGGAACACTTGTTCCTTGAGACCGTTACTTATCATTTTCCTAGAAATTGTTGTCTTATGCCCAGGTCCTCTCGTAGTGGAGAATTGCTTTCACCGGATTCCGATCCCGAGAAAACCTTTAGGAAAAGACGACATTTTTGGAAGGAAGTGAAAGAAGCCACTTCTCCCGTACAAGTTGAAAGTGCTATAAAGTCTTACTTAGACGATCTAGAAGTTCTTGAAGAGGAGGTTTCTAGTTCATCATCTCCACCACCACCACCATCTACTACTAAAAGATGGAAAACTTTCCGATCACTCAAAGCCCACCGCGGCCATGCTTCCGGCTGGTATCACAACTACTCAAATTACCGTGCCGGAATTCGAGATAAAACCGGCTTTTATTAGCCTTGTGGAGAGGAAGCAGTTTGGGGGAAGTCCTTTGGAGGATCCCAATTTACATGTGCAAAAGTTTTGTGACTATTGCTCCATGATCCGTCAAACGGGCGTCACTCAAATCCAAATAAGGGAAATACTTTTTCCTTTCTCTTTGAAGGACAAGGCCAAGCTTTGGATCAATAGCCTTGACCGCACCGCCATGGGAATCACCTATTGGGAGACATTGGCTCTTGCTTTCTATCAAAAGTTTTTTCCACCAGAGAAAACTCAAACTTTGAGGAGCCAAATCACCGGATTCCGTCAACAAGCTCTTGAGAGCTTATATGAGGCTTGGGAGAGGTACAAGGAGCTATAAAGACAATGCCCACATCATGGGCTAGATGATTGGTTTCTAGCTATAACATTTTACAATGGATGTTGTGCCGAGTCCCGAAGGATTCTTGATTCCGCCAACAATGGGAGGTTTGATCAAATTGACACCAACCTTGCTCATGCCACGATCAAATCTATGGCGGTCCATGATGCTCAATATGTCAATTCCCGAATTATGCCACCCAAAGGTAAATAAGAATCCTCCAACAACTTCGTCTTGCTAGCTCAAATTGCCTTATTCCAACAACAATTGGCGGATAAAGATGCTAGATATTCCCTACAACAACAACTCAATGTCGTGTCTTCAACGAGTCAAATCATTGTTTGTGACGGTTGCGGAGGTGCGGGTCATTACGCCGCCCATTGTCGAGCCCCTATTGAAGAGGTAAATGCTTTTCAAGCTTTTAGACAAAGTTCCTATCCACCGGGTACATTTTCCAACACTTATAACCCGAATACAAAATTCCATCCGAACTTGTCTTACACTAGCAACAATGTGCTTAACCCACAACCCCCACCACAACAAAATGCCTATGTCCCTCAACAACAAAAGTATAATCATCCACTGGGTTATCAAAATCAACAAAGGCCACCTCAACAAAACTACCAACAAGGGCCACCACCTCAAAATAGCCAACAAAACAACCAAGGAGGAGGTAAGCTTGAGGGCTTGATTGTCCAAATGCAAAGGGAATTACTGTCTCAAATCCAAAAGAATGATCAAGCTCATAGTGCCGCAATCAAGATGTTGGAGCAACAAGTGGCTCAACTAGCCGCTTCTAGCTCTCAAAGGAAGACCGACCAACTACCACCCCAAGGTACGCAACCACACGAGACCGTTAATTCTATTTCCTTGAGAAGTGGTACAAGCTATGATGGGCCATCCATGACCTTGGATGATGAGGTGGTTGTTAAAAAGGCTAAGCTTGGGGGAAGTAACAAAAAGAAGGCTAGTGAAGAGCCTCTTGTTAAGGATCGTGTGCCATTTCCTCATCGGTTATTGATGCTAAAGAGAAAGAGCAAGCTTGATGCCAAAGATGTTGAGCCCCCTATGCCCAAAGAAGGTGACAAGGAAATTGTTGAGGAAATCTCTCCTAATGCTAAGGAGGGTGATGCCGTTTCAAAGAAGGTGGATGTTCTCATTGAGAATGAGAAAGTGAAAGTGAGAGATGTGGAGGATGCTCCTCCAAAGGAAGTTGTTCAAGTACCGTTTCCCCATCGTCTAGCAAAGCACAAGGAGGAACTAAAGTTCGGTAAGTTTTTGGAAGTTTGTAAGAATTTGCAAGTCACCATCCCATTATAGAATTGCTTACCCAAGTCCCCTCCTACGCAAAGTTCATGAAGGAAATCCTCTCAAAGAAATGATCCTTCAATGAGGTTGAGACCATTTCTTTCACCGAAGAGTGTAGTGCACTCTTACAAAACAAGTCTCCCCCGAAACTTAAGGACCCCGGTAGCTATTTTATTCCTTGCACTATAGGCACATATAAAATTGATAAGGCCTTTTGTGACCTAGGTGCTAGTGTAAGTGTCATGCCCTATTCCCTTTGTGAAAAAATTAACATGGGTGCTTTAAAATGCACAAGTACAACATTGCAAATGGCGGACCGTTCTTTAAAGCGACCTTTAGGTGTCTTAGAAGATGTACCCGTCAAAGTTGGCAAGTTTTTCATACCCGCTGACTTCCTCATACTTGATATGGCCGAGGACTCACAAACCCCAATTATATTGGGTAGGCCATTTTTATGCACCGCGGGTGCGCTAATTGATGTGAAAAATGGGAGGTTGATGTTGGAAGTGGGTGATGACCGGGTTTCCTTTAGCAAAAACAACACCATTAGAAGCCCAATGTTACAATAATCTTGTTATTTATTTAGCACTGTGGACTTTTCTCATGCCTCTACTACACTTGGCTTCTTACTAATGGATCCGATGGAAGATGATATTGGTGTTGTTTATTTTGTAGGTGACAATGCTAAGGGCATTATTGCTAAGAGTGCCAAAAAGAAAGGGAAATTTTATTTGAAAAAATTCAAGTGGTTTCGGAATGCAAAATGAGCTATGAAATGGAGCTTGGTTGGTGGCAAGCTCAATGATAAAACTTGATCAAATAGCTTCTTTCGTCGTGCAGGACGTTAAACCAACGCTTCTTGGGAGGCAACCCAAGCTTTTTATTTGCTTTTATTTATTTTTGTTTTTATTTTTCTGCAATTTATTGTTTTTTGTAGATTAGTAATAAAATACTCGACTTGACGATGTTTCTTTTTGTGATTTTTAGGTGAAAATGAAGAAAGAAGAATTTGGAGAGCATATGGCACGCTTCCCCATGCAAGAACTCCATTCGGGGACTTGGTTTTCGAGAAACGAGAAGGGAATTAAATCAAACGCGGAAAAGAGTCAAAAGGCGAAGAGCAGGTCAACCCCGATCGGGGTTGCCAGCCCCGATCGGGGACGTGGTTTTCTACTCGGGCGCTGTTAAGAGTACAGGTAAGTAAAAAAAAGACAATCACATTCATCATTCCTCAACCCGACGCTATCCTTTCTCTACTCTTTTTCCATTATTTTTCTTCATTTCTTCACCTAAAATCACAAGGAACATCACTTTCTTCATCAATTTTGCAAGAATCATTCAACCATTAACATCAACAAGTAAGTTTCTCTTCCTTTTCTCTTTAATTTCATCCATTTCAATCAATTAAGTTGAATTATACAAACTCTAACTCAATTTGGGGGAATTTGATTTTGTGCTTTTTAGTGCTAGAAGTTGATTGTAGAATGCTTTATTCGTGTTTGTAGTATGAATTAGTTCACTAATTCGTTCTATTATGTCTATTTGGATAAATTTTGGTTTGCCTTAAGATGAATTCTTGTCTTAAATTTCAGAAAAATGGCACCAAGAAAAGCTCCTACCCAAGGTGCTTCTAAAAGGAGAAGAGGTGAGGCGGAACCCTCAAATGCTGTGGAGGATGTGCAAATGGAGGAGGCCCCGGAGTGGCAAGACCCGGATTTTCCCGGAGTGATCTTCAATTCACAAAAGCAATACAACAATCGGATCATCCTAAAGAGCAAAGGTATGAAACCAACCAAATTTATCAACCAAGCTTCTTTAAACAATATTGGAATTGAGAAAAATGTTAAGGCTTTGTTTAAAAATCTTGGTATGAAGTATTGTTATACAATCAATTATAAGACCTTTCCCGAACTCACCCTTGAGTGCTTAAGCTCTTTTGAGTTTCATAGGTCTAGGAAACCCGGTTTTGTGCTTTTGTGACCTTTAGATTGTTTAATGAAGACCATAAGATGGACCTAGCGGACTTTGCAAATATCTTCCAATTGCCTCACAAGGACTTACCTACCGAATCACCTGACTCATATAATCCCGTTTTGACATGGAATGCCATTTCTCACTTCTCCTTTCAAAGTTGGGACCATTGCCCTCATCAATTTATACATTACCCGACATAAGGGTTTGGCAAAGGTTTATGGGATTGACCTTTTTTGGGAGAAATGAGCCTCACTCGGTGAGAAAAATTGAGGTAGAGATTTTGGGTGTTTTCTTAAATGTTAATGGTGTTGATGAATGGGGGATCAATATCCCCTACCACTTTGCGGTCCACTTGACCAAACAATGTAACCCCAAGAATAGTTGTATTGTCTTAGGAGGGTTGGTTACAAAAATTGCTCACCATTTGTGTAGGTTCAACCAAGAGAACACTAATTTGAGACCATTTCTTGTGTCTAGGGAAAAAGAGGTTGGGCTTGATTATGAGTATTTTCTTTCTTGTAATTGGTTTAGGGACTCTTACCCTAACATGGTTTGGAAAATAGGTAGACAAGACTCCATTAGTCTACCCGAAGAAAAGAAAGAAATTAAGGCTTTAGTCCACACTAAGCCTTATCATGGGAGTGTCCCTTTTACTAGACCTACTTACCATTTGGACCTAAGAGGTGAGCCTAGCACCACCGTTGAGCGGCGTGAGAGAGGTCAACCCTCTCAAGCACGCCACTCCACCTCTAGTGTCCATTCACCTTCTAGCATAGAGATGATGGAAATGATGCGGGAATTGAACTTAAGTGTTAATGCAATTCGTGATGACCAACGACTTGCTTTGCATCCAATTTATGATCATTTTGCTAGACAAAGAGTAATCCAACCCGAGGGGCCACACCTTTCATTTTATACTTATCCTCCGGGTGGATTTCATCCTCCCATTCCCACTCCCATTCCCACTCCCCCTCCTAACAATGATGCAGGTACATTTACTACATATGCACCCGGTCCGGATTTTTGTGGTTCGGATTATGGTGTTGAGGCATTACAAGGAGGCTATGGTGGATATGGTGGCTATGGAGGGTATGGTGGGTATAATAGCTATGGTGATGGTCTTGGTAGTGGCCAAAATATTGGTGAGTATGTCACTCCTCTTCAAGAGGATGATTCAAGTGGAAGCGGCCAACAAGGTGAATCAAGTGGTAGTGGTAAGAAGAATAAAGGGAGGAAGGGGTTCAACTTTTGGCCCTTTTCTTAGATAATTGATGAATAAATCCCCCGAATTCATGCTAGCTTGGGGGGAGGCTAGCAAGTTGAGTAAGTTTTCAATTGCTTTGCATTTTAGTTTAGGTCTTGCAACCCATTAAACATAACCTATAATCCTTCTTGTTTTGTGTTTTGAGCCATTTTTATGGTTTGATTGGGTAATCTGAATTGTTGGTACATTGAGGACAATGTGATGTTTACTTGGGGGAGATTGCATTTGCATATAGTGTAGTTCGCATGAAGTGTAGAAAATTTGAAAAATTTTGAGAGAAATTTTTGCTTTGTGCTTGCTTGTAGCCTACTTTCCTCTTTGCTTATCCTAATAATGGCTTTTGGCTAATGATTTATTCTTTCATGATGGGATAATAGCTACATGGGGATGTCTTGATATAGTAGGTGGGAGATGGATAATGAACCGAATAGGCTTGATCTTGACTATTGGCAAGCTACAAAATGGTAAGGTAGAGCCTCTTTTGACCGATGCATCCACATCCGGTCTCTCTTAGGTGAGTGTAGATGTCTCCTTATAATGTGTGTTTCATCAAAACGCACAAGTATGGTTCTCATGTCATCTCTTGGTAAGCATGCATTCATTTGTTATAGCATTTTGGAGCCATTCACATGATATATTTGCCTTCTTGACCCATTCATAAATATTTTTCCTAGCTACATTATAACTTGCCTACCCTTGTTGAGCTAGTAGCTTTATTTTGTTTTGTTTGGGTGCTCAATTGGGATTTGTTTCAAAGGTTGGAAAATCATGTGAGCTTGGTCTTAATGCTCAAAAGAGAAAAAAATGGAAGAGAAAGATGAAAGAAGAAAAAAGATGATGAAGAATGAAAAAATCAAGCAAAGATGAGAAAAAAATGAATGAATGAGAAAAAGCATGAAAATAAAAAGAAAGTATGAATTGAAAAGAAAAAAAAAAAAAAAAAAAAGAGAAGAAGAAAAAGATGTGAGAAACTCTCAAACATTACTCATATATTTTGGAGAGTTGTCTTATGATTAATTGCAAAATTGGGTTAGAATTGGGATTGAGCATCCTTACATTTGATTGTTGCTAGCTTGACATTAGCTCCACAATCCATAATTCATTTGTTCCTCCTTCTTACCCATGACATATTGCCTTCTTCCCACTCATTTGGTTTCTTTATCATGCTTGCATTTGATTGTTTTGGCTTACTAGTTTTGACATGTTCACCATATTAGATTGCAGGCACATTATTATAAGTTGAGGATAGTTGAATGTTCATTCACAAAATTGTCCTTTCACATATAAAAGAGTTTGAGTGCACCGTGAGAGTTCATAAGTCAAAAGATCATGCAAAAGCTTAAAGGTTCATTTCAAGTTTTTCATGCTACGCCGTCGTGTAAATCCCATCCGTGTTTTGCTTTGTCCCTTGCCCATGTTGATTCAGGTTTTTAAATCCTTATGCATAGCTTGTTTGGATATTGCATTTGATGGGATGTGGCTTCTTGCTTTGGGACAAGCAAGGGTTTAGCTTGGGGGAGTTTGATGTGTTCATTTTATATATACTTTTATCCCTCATTTTAGCTCGGTTTCTATTGTTTATCTTACTTTAAATAGTATATTTATGAGCTAATCTTGTGTTCTAGGTGTATTGTTGTGTTTGTTACGTTTTTGTAGGAATCTAAGCATTTAGAGACTTTTTCCTATCATTTTTGCACACACCAAGTTCACTAAGCTAAACAAGACCAAGTATTGGACTAGCATGGAGTGTTTGCATGGGTTTGGCATGAAGATTTGATGGATTGAATTAAGAATTACAATTGAAGTCAAAAGCAAACCCAAGCCCAAAAATGAAGGTCCATATTAAGGTGCAAGCATTGGATACCAATAAGCTTAGGATGCTATGAATTTAGAGTATTACCGGATGATTAAGGAGCATTAAACGTAAACATAGAGATTCCTCGAGCAATTAATTGAGGAATTAAGGAGATTAATCAGAAATCACACGTTCCCGATCGGGGCCCCCAACCCCGATCGTGGCTGCATGTCTCTTCAATGCTTACATTTCTCCTTGCTCCCCTATATAAAGAGGAGCCACTTCATAGCTTGGGGATCCAATTTTCTTACGACTCACATACTTTACATAGCCTTAAGCATTATAATTCTCTCAATAGTTTTCATATTAGTTTATAATATTGTTAAGCTTGTAATTCTCAAACATTTGGTTCTTAATACATTTCAAGCATTTGGTTCTAATTTGTTTCTTCCATACAAGTTCTTGTCTATTAAGATATTTCTATTTCTAGTTCGTAATTTTTCATTTCTATTTAGTTTATGCATAGTTTATTATTAGTACTTTATTTACATTTCATTAGCTTTATCTATATTACATGTTATCTAATTTAGTTTATATAAATCACACAATCATGTTTAGCATTTCTTGCAATATAGTTTATAATTTACACTTTAATATGAGTAGCTAAATTTCCTAGTCTAAGGGCTAGGGGAGCCATGCAAAATCAAGTATATAACATATTAAAATAGGTTGATAATAATATTGTTCAAATTGTTTCTATCACATGTTTGCACTATAATGTTTAATCTTTGTTTAAGGCCTTATTCAATTGATTAAATCTGTTCATTCTTTCTAAAGTCGAGAGGTACGAAATTGAATTAGACTCAGCATGTGTAGTAGGACGACCTAGTCATGGACAAAAGTTTCTCTAGGACCCGGTCTATGGTTGACACTAATGCCGTAAGGTGGGTGTCTCTAAGCCTAAACAATTGACAATGTTTTTAATACCGAGTTTAACATAATTATATATTTACCTTTGCATGTGGGACCCGACCCCCTTAGACTCCTTTTTATTATATAATTTGCATTATAATTTTTGTTAATCATCAAACAAACAAACAAACCCAAAACGAAATCGATCTTGATAGAAATATTCCCATAACATTTCACAACGCAATTCCCGTCTCCTTGTGTTCGACCCCTATTGCTACATTCTCTAGGGTAATTATCTTTGCATAGGTACACGATAAGCCTATCAAATACTAAAAGACATCGGATTATAAGTATACACTGATGTATATTAATATATATGGACATCAGATATATAGAAATCCGTTGTGCAAATTTTAATGGACATCGGTTTAAAATCCGATGTACATTAATACACAAGGGACATGACTAAAATCTACATGGGGTGTGTATCCGATGTCCATATACCAAAATGTACGATGTGAATAACGAGTTTTATAGTAGTGCTTCATTCTTCCTTCATCAATCCAAAATAGATTAGATAAAATTAATCGAGACTTTCTCTGGAATAAGAATCCTTCTCAGCGCTCCTCTAATTTGATTGGTTGGCATAAAATTTGTTTACCGAAATCGGTTGGTGGACTAGGGGTAAAATCTTCTGAAGCAGCTAATAAAGCTCTTCAAATGAAACTCTTATGGAAAATTCTTATGGATAAGGAAAGCATATGGGTCAAAGTGATTACTAAAAAATACCTGAGAAATTGTTCACTCTTTGATCATAAGTCTAATTTAGTCTCTTCGTGGCAATGGCATAAACTTATGAGTCTTTGGGCTTTTTTTAGAAAAGGGTTAAGATGACAGGTAGGGAATGGTAGCAATATTAAATTTTGGACTAATAATTGGGTCTTTTCACACCCAATTACCAGCAATATTGGTGAAGACAGTACTCGTGATCTTAATCTTTTGGTTAAAGATTTCATAACCTCTGATAAACAATGAGATGTTTGTAAATCATCCAATTTAGTGAACAACAATATTGTTAATCAGATTTCTAACATTCCACTACCACATAATGACATTCCGGGTACTGTCCTTTGGGGGTTGTCCGTAGATGGAAATTTTTCTACCAAAACAACAACATGGTTAACACAAGGTTTGTTCGATCGTCTTGAAAAATGTGAATTTCATTTGATTTGGAAATTGAATATTCCTCCAAAGTTAAATTTTTTCCTTTGGAAAGCCTGTGTTGATAGCCTTCCAACGAAAAGCAGGCTTCTTAAAAGTCATATTAATGTCCCACCTACTTGTATTTTATGCAACCATCATATTGAAAACAAAGATCATTTCTTTTACGAATGTCCCTTGATTGGTTCAGTTATCCAAGACATGAATATTATTAGCTTTAACAATTTTTTGTCAATTTATGATAATATTACAAGTCAAAGCTTTCTTATGAAATTCAATTATCTCAAAGACTTAATTCCAAAAGATGATTTCATTAAAATTATTTTTATTTGGTGGAATGAATGGTTTATAGAAATGACATTATCTTTAATAATGTTCATATTATTAGCAGCAAAATTATTAGTTTATGTAATAATAGCGTTAAGATCTGGAATAAGACTAGACATAAGGATCTTAATAATCCCGAAAAAGACAAGTCAGCTAGAATCAATTTTAGTAAGGAAGAAATCTGGTGGGAGAAACCTAGTAACAGTTTCCTAAAGCTAAATTTTGAAGGTTCTAGGATAGAAAGTAATAAAGCTGCTTTAGGATGTTGTATAAGAGATCATAATGGTAAAGTCGTTCTGTTAGGAGCAAAAAAGTGCGGATCAAATAGTATTCTTGTTGTGGAAGTTCTCGCTTTAAAAGAATGTATTTTAGTCGCTAAACACATAGGAATCTCAAAGTTAATTGTAGAGGGTGATAATTTATGTGTTATTATTAACTCACTTTGTAGTACTTGGCAAATTACATGGGAAATCTCTAGTATTATCAAGGATGTGAAATTAGGCCTTTATTTCTTGGATGAAATGATAATTAAACATTGCTTTTGTGAAGCCAACAAAGTTATTGGCTTCATGGCTTCTATTGGACATTCATGTCCAACTCTTTCGAGGTGGTTTGAAAGTCGGTGGCTAAAGAACGTGACACCAAAGGTATTTGGGGAGAATAATTTTGTGTGTATATTGAATGAATAATCAGACGATACAAGGATGGGTTATATACAACTGTAACCCTAAATTTCCTATAACAAGATCCTATATTTTAGGTAACTAAATTATACATTACCATAATATATTAAATACAAGATCGTATCATATCTTCCTATACTCCCCCTCAAGTTGGAGCTGCGGGAATGCCGATGCCCAACTTGAAACGTAGACGAGCAAATAACTCACCACCCAATGCCTTAGTAAACATGTCAGCGATTTGGTCTTTACTCCGCACGTATGAAGTCGAAATGGTCTTATTAACTAGATGATGACGAATGAAATGACAATCAATTTCGATATGCTTCGTACGATCATGAAACACGGGATTATTAGCAATGTGCATCGCCGCTTGATTATCACAAAACAAACGCATGGGCTCGGTGTGCTCGATTTTTAAAGAAGCAAGGAAAGCTTTGAGCCATATGAGCTCACTCGTAGCTGCAGCCATCGCTCTATATTCGGATTCTGCTGACGACTTAGAGACGATAGCTTGTCTTTTAGCTTTCCACGATACTGGCGAATCACCCAAAGCAACAAAATAACCTGTCACGGACCGTCTCATCCAAGGATCACTGCCCCAATCAGCATCCGAGTATCCTCGCAAATGTAACTGAGAATGCTTGTGCAATGTAATCCCATGACCTGCGCTGCCCTTAATAAAACGGACCACTCGTATTGCAGCTTCCATATGCTCCTTTCGTGGTTCATGAACATGCTGAGACAAAACATGGACTGCATAAACAAGGTCGGGACGAGTGATTGTCAGGTAAATCAGGCGTCCAACTAGCCTCCTATACGGCATTGGGTCCGTAAGTTTTGGACCATTTGCAAGTGCTAAACGATGATTCGTCTGAATGGGATTAGAAACGGGTTTGCATCCCTCCATTTTCGCATCTTTCACAATCTCAAGAGCATATTTTCGTTGACATAAGAACAAACCTTTGGGTCCTGTGGCCACTTCGATTCCAAGAAAATATTTGAGTCGACCAAGATCTTTAATTCCAAAACTTGTATCAAGAAAGGCTTTAAATCGTGTGGCAGCTGCATCATTATTGCTGACGACGATCATGTCGTCAACATACACCAAAACCCCAAGGAAAATCTCGCCCTTATGGTAAGTGAAAAGCGAATAGTCCACTAAAGATTGTTCGAAACCATACCTCTTCATGTAGTTGGTCAGTTTGGCGAACCAATTTCGGGAAGCTTGCTTCAAGCCATACAATGATTTTTGGAGCTTACACACTTGATTCGAACCTGTTATTTCAAACCCCGGGGGCAGTCGCATATAAACATCTTCTTCGAGTTCTCCGTGAAGGAATGCATTATTGATGTCCAACTGTGCTATCGTCCACCCTTTAATCACCGCAACTGCTAATAGGCATCGAATACTTGCCATCTTTGCCACTGGAGCGAAGGTTTCATGATAGTCAATGCCTTCGACTTGAGTAAAACCTTGCGCTACTAGCCTTGCTTTGTATCTCTCAATTGTTCCGTCAGCTTTAAATTTTACTTTGTAAACCCACTTGCAACCAATAGGTCGCTTGCCTGGAGGTAATGTCACGATTTTCCAAGTCCCATTGGACTCGAGTCCTTCAATTTCTTTGGACATGGCAATCCTCCATTCATGGCTTTTTGCGGCTTCCACATAAGTGCGGGGTTCACGTATCGCATCAATGGCTGCTAAGAAGTGCCTGTGTGTGGACGAAAAACAATTGTATGTGACATAATTAGCTATTGGATAACGCGTACCTGTCTTTGAGGAATTGGATTGAGACAGGTGAGCATGTTCGATGGGTTTAATAATTCGCGTCGACTTGCACAAGTAGTCTTTCTTCCAATAAGGGTCGAACTTTTCTCGAGCACCTCTACCACTCGGCCTTTGTTCATTTTCGGCCTCCTGATTCTCCAAACTGTTTTCGACCTCCTGATTGTCTAAATTGTCCGGCTGCTGCTCCTGTTCAACCGTGTCTATTGTACTCCCCATTTCCCCATGAGTCTCACTTTCATCATCATGGTCATCTTGTATCATTGTTGGATCATTGTTGGTGGATGAGTCATCTAAATGAGTCTCTAAAATATTCACATCATTGTTTGCAGGAACTTGGGTCACGTTTTGATGAGTTTGCACAGCGGGATTATCATGAAACGGAAAAACATGTTCGTAGAATGACACATCTCGTGACTCAAAAATAATACGCTTCTTTAAATCATATAATTTCCACCCCTTTTTACTATAAGGATAACCAACGAAAACACAACGCTTGCCTCGCTCATTGAACTTATCTTTCGGTTTATCTTTATTGTGAGCATAAGCAAGGCACCCGAAAACACGAACATTGTCTAACACGGGTTTCTCTCCATACAAGACCTCATAAGGGGTTCGATTATTGAGCAATTTTGTGGGAGTTCGGTTAATCAAAAATGCAGCGGTCATGACACACTCACCCCAAAAATATTTGGGTAGGTTGGCTTGGAAAAGAAGGGCCCTTGCCTTTTCTAAAATGTGTCGATGTTTTCTTTCCACCCTACCATTTTGTTGTGGGGTGTCGACTTGGCTAGTCCGAAAAAGCATACCATTCTCATTATAATATTCCCTTAATGACCCTGAAAGAAACTCGGTACCATTATCACTTTGCACAATTTTAACTTGCTTCCCAAATTGTGTTTTAGTCATATTGAAAAAAAATTTCATTAATTGGTCTACTTCCCCTTTGTCTCTCATTAGATGCACCCATACTCCCCTACTATGATCGTCAACAATTGTGAGGAAATAATGAGCATGGGATAGAGTACTCGTTTTATACGGTCCCCAAATGTCGCAATGAATTAAGCCAAACAAATCACTGCTAACTTTATTATTAATCTTAAAAACTGATCTTGTTTGTTTAGCACGACAACAAGAATCGCAAACATCACGAGTATTCCAATTTAAATCACAACCGACTAAAGGAGAAAAGAAAGGTAAGACACTACTTGAAGGATGGCCAAGCCGTCTATGCCACAAACGAACTTTGCTGCTAACCGTGACCTTAGACGCAGGTTCCTCTCGACCAATCTTCATAACGTAAACCCCATCTTTATGCTCACCCCGTCCAATCTGAGTCCTCGTAGGCGGGTCCTGTATAACACAATAGTCAGGGAAGAATGTCACAATACAATTATTTTCTTCTAGCAATTGTTGAACGGATATTAAGTCACAAGTAAGACTCGGAACGTATAAAACATCTTTTAAAACAAAGTTAGTACCGAGATTGATGGTGCCGTGTTCTTGAGCTACAATATGCGACCCGTTTGGTAACCCGACAGTTGATCGACCACCTACCTATATATTTTCGAGTAGTTCTCTTTTTCCTGTCATATGGTGCGAAGCACCGCTATCGAGTAACCATTCTACAACATGATTATTAATTGTACCTTTCAATTTCTGATTATTATCACCTTTAGTGCTCAAGAGAGTTCGTAAGGCAACCAACTCGTCACTTGTCAAGTTCTGAACAGCCTGCTTGCTTGATTCTCCTTGTTCTGCGTGCGAGGTGGAGTTGGCAACTTGGTAATCGCCTCCCCTGCCACGGCCTCCGTGGCCTCTGCCTCCGCGTCTTCCACGCCCTCTACCACGAGTGGGGTAACCATGCTTCTCGAAACAGTTCTCTTCTATGTGCCAATCCTTATTGCAATAATTGCAATGTGGTGGAGCCGGCTCTTCTTGTTCAGTTTTGTCTTTGTTGGCTCCATGTCCATTGACACGGTTTCCATTACTCGAGGTTCGTGCTGCCATGGCTGCTTCGTTTATCTCCAGAGCCTTTGTTTTTGTGATGGCTCGATGTCTTTCTTCACGCAATATCAAAGAGTACGCACGGCTTAACGAAGTAATATCATCTTCCATTAATAAATTAGAACGAATATTACCATAAAGACTTGAGTCGAGACCCATGAGAAATTGATGGACCTTTTCTTCCTCGCGCTCCTTGAGTATGGCGGCTGCAGCTCTGCACGTGCACTGAGGAATTCGACTGTATGTAGCTAATTCATCCCACAGGGCTTTGAGTTGGGTGTAATATTCAACAACTGACTGGTCCTTTGATTGCTTGCAGTCGCCAAGTTCACTCTTCAATTGATGCACACGCGGTGCATTCCCGGTTGCGAAACGATCTTTCAATTCCTTCCATAATTCGGGTACAGTACCCGTGAAAGCAATGCTCGGGTGGAGCTTCACATCGATGACGTTTCGTAACCAGGCCTTAACCATGGCGTTGCATTGACGCCATGCCACACTTTCGATACTTTCTTCACCATTGTTCTCTACCTTTGGTTGCTTAATGGTACCCTCGACAAAAGCCATCTTATTTTTGGCGTCGAGATCATTGCGAACCGCATCAGCCCAAAGGTCGTAATTTTCACCATCGAATTTTATTTGAGACAACGACAAGGTTGGACTTTCCGACGGATGGAGATATAGCGGAGATGTTGGTGGAATCGGTTCAATTGTTTTAGTTCCACTCGTCTTGGCTCCGTTCGTCATTGTTAAATTTTTTTGGTTAAAGGAAAACGATGATGAAACGATGATAATCAGGATCGTTATTGCTCTGATACCATAAAGAACGTGACACCAAAGGTATTTGGGGAGAATAATTTTGTGTGTATATTGAATGAATAATCAGACGATACAAGGATGGGTTATATACAACTGTAACCCTAAATTTCCTATAACAAGATCCTATATTTTAGGTAACTAAATTATACATTACCATAATATATTAAATACAAGATCGTATCATATCTTCCTATAGTGGCTTTAACTTACCCCACTCATTCGAAAGGACGAGATAAGTTGGTTCTATCCTAGAGGATCAAGCTAGTTTTCTTACCTTATCAAAAAAAAAGTGTGTTTGAATAGCAAAAGTTGCGGGAAAAGGAAGAGAGGGGGAAGGAGGGAAGGGAAAAAGAGAGAATGGAATGGGAAGGCCGGAAGGGGATAAGGTGTGAGTACTGTTTGGATACAATTTTTCTCCAAATCTTACATATTGTGGAGATATTTTGATTTTTGATTAGGCTTGGAGGAGGAAAATTGGATCCCTCCAAAACCCTCCCCCACCATTTCCCTCCACCCTTATTTGTTATCCAAACAAACGATTTTAAATCCCTACTCTCCCTCCTTTTCTTTTCCCTCCAAATCTATCTATCCAAACTGTCAAAAAACCATCTCAATCAAAAGTTTAAGCTGATGGTTGGAGTCCTAAGATCGGTTTATACTCTAAAACAAACATACCTTTATCATCAGTCAATCACATAAATTGGCCCAAATACGTGTGTTTACGGGATTTTTTTGCTCTCCAATTAAGCATTATATATACAAAGTATGAACTTATTTTAAGTAAAAGGATAAACTTGTAGAAGATTGAAAGGAGAATTTAGACATAAAATAAGAAGGTTTATTTTGTAAAAGTTCGTCCAAACATTAGGAGTGGTTTTTTGTATATTAGGGGTGGCGGTGGGTTCAGGGCTTTACCTAGACCCTTAGAGTATTATCCTAATGGGTCAGGTACGAATCTTCTTATTTTAGACTCACCCGACATACAAAAAATCAGGTTCGAATATGGGTTGAATATGAGTCCTATAGGCTATACCCATACCCTTGAACCCTTACAAAATTTTTGTATACATATTTAGTTTAATTTTTCCAGTTAAGAGAATGAATTTTTAAGTTATTCTACATTATTTTTTCTATCATTCATCTTTCTGTCGCTCAAGATTCATTTTTGTCATCATCTCGGTTGACGTTGACATTCGTATTCGACGTCATGAATGGTTGTTTTCAAGTTAAGTGTATGATGTTTTGAAAATTTTTGAATGTAAACATGGAAGATTTTGTTGTTTGTCTTTATTATTACGCTTTTATTAAATTTAATGGTATTATAAAACCAAGTGGTATATTTTAAGTTAAAAATGCTATGGTAGGGAAGATACTACACATACACGAGGTGTATGAGTTTTTCCATACACAACCAATTACATTGTGACACGTGACAAATTAGAGTTAACCTCCATTAGTTAGTTTAAGGCTAGGTTAGTAATTTAGCATTTGTAGTTAAATTGTTAATTACATCTAGTTAACTATATTTATGAAATTTTTTTATTTCTTTGCTTTATACACTAGTTTAAATCCCGCACAATAAATGTGCGGTTTTTATAGAGTTTTATTTTGTATTACTTAAATCATGCTAAAGTAACACCTTATTAATTTTTCATATTTCACGTCATTATATTTTGATATGAGAAAAAAAATTGAACTATAAATTTTTTCAAGAAAAATGAGTAGAATTGAACTGTAAAATAATAGTGGTATCTCATTAATTGTTCATTTTTCTCGTTATTGTATTTTGTTTTGAGAAAAGAAAAAATAAAATTGAAAATTAATCAAAGAGAATTGAGTAATGTGCTGAAATGTACTTCCTCCATTTCATTCAATTCTATACATTTGCTTTATACACGTATATCAATGCTCGTTTTCTTTTATTCATATTTTTAGTTACTTCCATCATTCAACTACACTCTACCTATTGCCAAAATGCATAAGTTTTAAGGGTTTATTAAAGAATGAATAAAAGTACAAATGGAGTTGTGTCATTTACTTTATTGAATCAGATTGTGTGGTGTATTAGTGTGTTAAACAAACACTAATCTTCCCACCAAAATTACAAGAGTTCAAAAAGCCCACCAAAAGCTTTGATTACACTTTATTTCCCCCCCAAATCTGCCCAGTCAACTAGTTGGAACCCACCAACTAGGTTATTTTTCTGCATAAATTACAATCATCCTCACATTAAATTACATATTCCCTCATTCATTAGCAACACAAAAAAAACTTTCTACAATAAATTACAGTCCATTACTAAAATTAAATTACACAAAATTCCTGAATTTTCTACACAACATCAATGGGGTTTAAGTGCATGTCTGAAGAAATCAGAGCTGAAGGCGCCATCTACTTGCTTCGAAAATCAAATGACGGACTGCTTGATCGTGGAGCAATCAAAGAGGCAGCAAACAGATTCAATGTAAGTCTAAGGACCATATCAAACATATGGAGACTTGCAAAAAAAACCAAGGTTAGTAGGTAAAAAATTAGATGTCAAGAGTGGCCGGTAGGATAGGCAACAAAAATAGGAAAAGGATCTTACCAAACATTGAACATATCAAATCACTTGATAAATCACTAAGGGACACAATGATCAGAGTTTCTGAAAATTGTGGAGTTTCAGTTGAAACGGTCCATTCATGGGTGAAACAAGATTTACTTAAACGTCATTCAAGCCCATTACATCCTAAACTCAGTGAGTTACACAAGGATCAAAGGCTATTGTATTCATTAAAGTCATTGGTTGTTAAACAAGTTCTTGAAGAGTTCTTAGATCTCAATAATGTTCCATTGGTTGAAATCATTTTTTAATGAAATGAGCAACATAATACACATGGATGAGAAGTGCATTCAAAAATTATAACAAATCAGGTAAATGCATTCAAACATTATAACAAATCTTAACAAAAGAACAAACCAGCAGAGAAAATCATGTTCAACACAACATAGAAAAAATCCTACCAAAAAATCCAGCAAAAATTCCTGCCAAAAAATCCTAAAAGCAGTTAACCTAGCAGTAGTTCAATAAATTGTTCAAATAATATACGAATAAATAATAATAAAAAAAGCAATTGTTTTAGGAAATATACCAACACCTTAAAGTAATTATGGCTTAGATAAGAATCAATCCACATACGCATTGAATCTCCTTGAGCTTGGTGATGGAGAATCAAAATCCACTTTATCAACAAATCCTGATGTTTTCTCAGGCGTTTTAGGACGCTTATCAGCCATCCTCTTCAAATACCCATTTAAATACTTTGTACAAGGACTCTCAGGTTCACCAGATCCACCATCCACTTTGACAACAAGAGGGATTTCAGGCGACTTTGGACGAGCGACGTTCTCAGGGGACTTTGGAATACAAACGCTACCATCATCGAACTCCGTTTCTTCAACTTCAGACCCCATATCATCGGATCTAGTGAACCAGGTACGATATTGGTTGGAGGAGGCGATTCAGGAGCAGATTCATCATAGTCATCATCTTCTTCATCGTCTACTAAACTAACACGATACCGATGAAAAACACACTGTAAACACTCATTACCACGGTTTGGATGAGGAGGTTTCATGATATTATTTGAAGAGATACAACAACAACAACAACAACAACATCAGAGCCTTAATCCCAAAATGATTTGGGGTCGGCTGACATGAATCATCCTTTCGAACCGTCCATGGGTGAACGCACGCCTCAAAATGCGACTAAAAAAAGGGAAGATGAAAAACAAAAAGGGAGAACGAAAATGTAATGCAAAGTAAAGGTGAACTAAGGGGTTTTAAAATCGAATTCCGTCTTTTTTTTATAAAAACTTAAAATTTAAATCGAGGGAAAAGATTAAAAAACGATTTTTAAAAACCGAAATAGGGTTAAGGATCCAGAATGAACCAGGTAAAATCTATTTGAAGAGATAAAGATGAAAAAATAAAGATGAAGTGATGAAGTGAAAGAGGCAGATGTACAGATCTAGGGTTTCAGAAGAAGATGAAGCGATGAATTGAAGGAGGCGGATGTAGAGAGAGGGGGGAGAGATTAGGGTTTTAGAAGTGTGTAGAATGTTTGAGAGAATGAGATGGGTAGTTATAGGTTTGAGAGAATGAGAGGAGCATATTGGGTTAGAAAGATGGAAGATGCAATGCAGTGATCCAATCCAATTTACACTGAAATTTGAATGGGTTTATGAATGTATATTGGGTTTGAGTCATTAAAATTTGGAGGGAAGGGTTAGTCATTTGGGATGGATTAGGTAATGCTAATTGGGCTAGGATTAGATTAGGGTGTATTTTGTGGGTAAAAGTAAGTGGGCATTTAGTGGCATTTTTTTTAAATAAAATGTTGTCATAAGGACTATATGGTCATTTTATTTTCTTTTTATGGAAAGTGGTAGAGTGAAGTTGTATGGATGAAAATGAAAAGGTGGTAGAGTGGAGTTGAATGGAGGAAGTACATATTATGAACACAAATTCTCATTTGTGACGGAAGCTATCTGTCACAACCTTGTGACGGACCGAATAGATACCACATTGAGCAAAATGGGCCGGATAAAACTTTACTACATGCAATTGTTTATTGAGTTTTCAATAAAATATAGGGAACATATGGTACATTTGCATTAAATGCTTGCTTGCATGTGGAACATCACCAATCAACTTTAATCTTTCTTCACGTCTCATTCCATCCTCTATCATCTCACAAACCCTACTCCTTCCATGCTGCCAAATTTCAAAAAAAAACATTCCTTTAAATCTTCATATTCTATCAACAAATCTTCATCTAAAATTCATTCAACAACAACAATAACATATTCTATCAACCAAATCTTCATCTAAAATTGCAAATACATTATACCCAAAAAATAAAATAAATAAAAACATGGTTGAGGAGATAGCTACGACGGCAACAGAGGATCAAATCGTTGATGTTGTTTTGTCGTTGCTGATGAGATTTTAAGTTGCTTTTGTTGATGAGATTCTAAGATTTTGTTAATGAGATTTTAAGATGATGTTTATGTTGTTGTTAAATGAATTTTACATGAAGTTGTTGATGTTCTTTTTGTTGTTGATGGTGAGATTTTATGTTGTTGATGGTGAGATTTTAAGTTGTTTTTGTTGATGAGATTCTAAGATTTTGTTAATGAGATTTTAAGATGATGTTTATATTGTTGTTGAATGAATTTTACATGAAGTTGTTGATGTTCTTTTTGTTGTTGATGATGAGATTTTAAGTTTTTTTTGTTGATGTTGATTGAATTTTGGATGAAGGTTTGTGATAGTTGATTATTAAAAATAACATAATAATGAGCACAAATACACTGCGTTTTATCTTGTTTATACATTCCGTCATATATGTAACCATTTTAGTGTACAGTATGACCACTTTTAAGAGTTTTTTTGTCAATCACAGTGTTACCATTTTAGGGTACGGTGTCACCATTTTAACCAAATATTCAATTTATACAGTCAGTCATATATGTAACCATTTTAGCATACAATGTGACTACTTTTAGGCGTTCTTTGTCAATCAAAGTGTTACCATTTTAGAGTACAATATCACATGTTACGTAGTTAATTCATTGTCACATGTTCTCGTATATCTAAAGCATGACTTTACTTTTGGCCCTAATGTCACCCTGTTAACTTGCGTAATTAATTCAAAAGTCACATACTTTTGGGACCATAATGAATAAATATATAAACAATTGAAAGATTATGTAAATGCACTTGTACATCTCAACAATGTCTTTACTTTTAGTTCTAATGTGACCCTTTAAACTAGTGTAGGTACAATCAATTTAAAGCCACATGTTGTATATCTAATGAATATTTATATTTTCTGTACTAATGTCACCTTGTCAACTTGTGGGCAGATTATTCGAAGTAACTACTTATTTACGAGATGTACTTATGTCACTATGAAATTTAACAGTTGCCATTATTAAAAATTATGTTACCATATACAAGTTAGTAACATAATTGTTAAAATTATAAACAATTGTGTTCATATTCTTATATATCAATATGTAAAGAATTAACATGCAAGCTTAATATGTTTTGAACATGTACACAAATACGTGCCATTATTGAAAAATATGTTACTGTACACAAAATGATAACATAATTGTTAAATTTATGAACACTAGTGTTTTAATATGTAATAATTCTAACATTCATCAATAACCGAGATATATTGCCAATTAGTTATATTCTTGATGGAAATATAACCATTCAATAGCTGGTTACATGTTGACAAATTGTGGAACGATTGTACAAAAGTTTATGCCCAAAAAGTGAATCTTTCACGGACTACCCACCCTTGCAACCACCACTTTTTTCTTTCCTTGAGGTTTTGACTGCAATCGGCTCAGTTGTCACTAATTCTCCTACATCTAACAACGATATATAAAAACAACAAATCACTTTGCATGTGTCATAAACAAAATCAAAATCAAACAAAAATTTTAATAAAAATAAATAAACAAATAAACTGAAAAAAAGTTAGCATGTACCGATTATTAAACCACAAAAAAATAACGACAAAAAGAATTAAGTTTAAAATGGTTACAAATAAAATACACCCAAATACGTAACAAGTACATCTTTTAAACAATAACTAGTTTTGTGGCCCGTGAAATTCACGTGTTTGGTTTAAGGATCGTTCATGCATTTTCCCTTCTAGTTTTTTGATGATTTTTCCATTTTTTTCATTAGTGGTCTATCTCTCTAATTATTTTAGTCGTTTATATTTTAGGTATGTTTTACCGAGCAAGAAAATGAGTCATTTTTACGAATCGATAACAAAAATAAAGTTGACACATGAGACCCTCCACGATATCTCATACTAATATACTCATATTTTATGAAAGTAAAAGATTGGGCTTTTAAATAGGATGATGAATTTGAATTTATAGCAAATTAATGAAAGAATTAAAAGTTAGAAAAGATGTAAAGACATACAAAGCATTTATGTAAGGTTCTAATTATTGCAATATTATGATAGGGAAATTGAAAGGATGAGGTGTGGTTTATTCAATATGAGATAACATATTGTGAAAGTGTAAGAGTTAAGCTCTAACTTTTCATTAATTTGTTGGCGTAATTTTTTTTTTTACTACTTTTTGTAGTAGCTTGATATTCAGTTATTTACGATTTTACGTCATTCTTTAGTATTGTTTTTTTATTGTAACTTGTTATTTTGTTATTCTTATTCTCATTACTTTTGTGATCAAATGATATCATTTTTGTTCAACGACAAATTTGATATTTTTGTTAGTCAACTTTATTAAATTGATGATACTCCGTATTAAATAAAATAATAATAAGTAGTATTAAATATAGTTTATATACCCTTTTTTTTTAGTTTGAAAATAATGATGATATTTAAGATTTAAAATATTCTTCACTCATTTTCTCTTAACTACTGTAACGTTTAATAAACTAAAAATAATTTAAATAAGGTGGTAAAATAGATAAAACATTCATTCTCACATTGAAAATTGAAATTAGAAAAGATATTCTACTCATTAGTATTATGTTGTTTTAGGATAAAATGTAAGTAATTATACTAAGAGAATTAATATAAACAGATTATCGCAAATCGATATATACAATGTACTTTTTCCATCTTATCATCAAAGTAGCAATAAGACAACAAAATCAAATGTATCCTATCTCATCTCATTAGTATTCAAATCATAAGGAAAATATAGATTTACCCATCTAACCAACTTAATTAAAAATATAGAGAATACTATATTTACACTATCTTGCCTTAGTCATATTTGTAATTTGTTATTAATATCAATCTTAATAAATTTATTACACATTAACAATGATAAATATATTAAAAGCATCCGCAAAACAATCTATCACTATTGAAAAGAGATTTAAAAAATTAAAGTTACAATTTAGTCAAGTTATATTACTACGAAAATTACTATGAAAACGCGAGTTACTGACGGGCAAATCCATCAGTAACAGCCTTTTTTCGTCAGTAATTCGTTGATGATTTCCTTCACCAAAGTTTAACCACCATTCGCTGATGATTATATTCAATCGTCGACGATCTCAAGTGTCTTTATATACATTCGACAATGCCTAAAACAAATTATATAATACAAATGCTTGTCGAATTCTCCACTTTTCTTATACTTCTCTCTTATCTCTTCATTTCTTGTCCATTTGATTCCTACACACCACAAAGTAAAGATATGAGAATTGTTGAAAGATAAATCAAATAAAATAATTAGGTAAAAATAAACAAACTTTTTCATTAATTTGTTTTTGCTAGGAATGTGCTAAAAATTTTATCAATTTATTTTCTTTTATAGGTGAAATGTTTTCATAACAGTAGAATTTATCAATTTATTTTCTTTTATAAGTGAAATATTTTCATAACGGTAGCATATAAAAAGATTAGTACTAAATTATGATTATTAAGTGGAATAATGCATGGTAAATGAAAGTGTTTAAATAAAATGAATAATTAGTCTATTGATTACTAATTTACCTTTTCATTTTCTATTTTTTTTTTTTTTTAAAATAAAAAATTGATCTAACATGTAAATGTTACGCGCAACGTGTCATTGTACTAACTACTCAATCTAGGCTTTTTATGTTATTTTATAGATAGATTATATAGATTACCACTTAAACAATCTGATTTTCTTAAGATGTCAAGTATACTTCAACGTCATTTATTTTATTATATTCATTTATTATAATTCAAAGACTGAATATATAAATTAGTTGTAAAACTGACACATGGAATAAAATTTGATGCTTTAGTAGGTAGCCTTTTAACTATATTGTATAGATATATATAATAAAATTTGATGCTTAAATAGCTTTTTAACTATATTATATAGATTTATATACTCACTCCGTTCCAATTTTTTTTTTTTTACATTAATTTAAATACTCTCACAAAGAATATAAATGAAAAACAAAAGCTCTAAACTAACCAAATAATCAATCACAAATATGTGTAGGAGATGATGTGGACATTATGAAAAAGTTAGGTGGCATTTATCGGTGTCTACGTGGCATTAAAATTGATGTTTCAAGTAGCCTTTTAATAATATTGTATAAATAAGTGAATTAAATTAATGTAATATTATAATAAATTGATAATCAATGTCATATTACTTTGCCAAGTCACATTGTTATTGTGTACGTGGCTTTTTTTTCATCCATGTGACATTGTCTATGTGACATTTCTAGGCTAGCCTTTTAATAATATTTTATAGATGTCACCTACCTACATTTTAAAGCAAATTGATAACATGTTAAGGTAAGAAACATACATCCAATTCAAGTCAAATTACGACCATATATAAACAACATTTAATCCTAAACTGGGAACAAATACCAATTTCGCCTAATACACAAGTTGTACCTATTTTAACAAACTTTGTCACCATCTCAATTATTAAATCAAGAATCGGAAAAATAAACAATAAAATCCAAAACATAAGCAATAAAATCCAAACCATAAACAATAAAATCCAAAACATAAACAATAAATTCCAAAATATAAACAAACTATGTCGAAAAATCCAAACAATCAAAGATTAAAAATATGCAATTATTGAACGAAAAATCGAAAACATAAACAATAAAATCGAAAAAACCACCATTATTATCATTTGCATGTATAAGAGACATTATATGTTGACATAGATCACTTGCATGTCACAATTAATAATAATCTACAAACAAAACCAGGGCCGACCCTAACATTTCGAGGCCCTAGACAAAATAATAAAACGGGGCCCTTTTAGAAAAATTATTTCTATTAATAAAAAAAATCATGTCTTTATTAACACATGATATATTTTTTTGCCTACGAGCATTTTGAGATGCAAAATCATTAATAATAACATCGACATTAATGTTTTCCAAAATTTCTTTCTCGATTGACAACATTGCATGACCATTCAACCGTTCTTCCGACATTGACGACCTCAAGTAGGATTTAATCAACTTTAACTTCGAAAAACTTCTTTCGGCTTATGCCACGGTTACCGGTACTATTAGAAAGATTCTATATGCGATTGAAGCATTTGGATAACAATCTGCACATTTGATAAACTCAAGAATATCAGTGGCGGACAACAATGTATTTGGCAAAGTAGATTGTAAAACTTTTAATTCTGAGTAAAGATCATTTAAATCAACATCAAATGTATATGTATAGTGAAAAGTTACACAACATTCTCTCAATTCATTTTCATATAATGACTTTAACTTTTTTGAATCAAACAAAAATACAAAAATACTTAGTTTTTAGTTGCTCAAATCTACTTTTCAAAAAAATAACTGTCATATCAACAACCACAAAAAAATACTCAAGTCTAAATACTTCTTCGGTGATTGATTTTGTTCTTCTTCATTAGTTTCATCAAAATGTCTTTTTCTAATAATGCGACGCTTTGTCGGAAGGGTAGGTTCTACATCCATATCAAGAGCAATATTTTTAGCAATAATATTAATACAAGAAAGAAATCTATCAACTCTAAACTTCTCAAAATATGATATTATACCTTCAACATGTACTATTGTGGTGTCAATATACATGAACTTAGATTGCAATTTCTTACTTACTTTGTTTATGACAAATAAAATTTCATACCAAATAATCATGCCAAGCAAAAAATCAAAACTCCCAAGTGAATTATACAAACTTTCAGCCTCACTCTTTGACATTGCATCATTATCACACGAATCATATAAAACTGACAAAGCCACCCTTAACTCGGGTGCTTGAAATCTAATAGCTTTAATACTTTTAATTCGACTCTCCCAACGAGTATTAGATAAAAATTTTAAAGTAAGTTCGGGAGCATTATCAAGCAAAATTTTCCATCTTTTTGACGAACTAGAAAACAATGCATATATGCGTTGTACAATACCAAAAAATGAAACAGCTCTAGTACAAGAATGTGCCATATCATTAAGAGCAAGATTTAAACTATGACAAGCACAAGGCATATATAATGCACTAGGGTTCACTTCAAGTAAACGTTTTTGTACGCCTTTGTGCTTCCCTTTCATATTGGAACCATTATCATAACCTTGACCTCTTATATCATCAATATTAAGATCAAGAGACTTTAAAACCTTTTGTAATTCAACAAAAAGTCCTAATCCCGTTGTATCATTCACCTCCAAAAATTCTAAAAAGTACTCATCAATTTTTATTTTTTTCATTTGACATATTTACGCATTGTACTATCAAAGTCATTTGTTCTTGATGAGAAATATCAGGAGTACAATCAAGAATTATAGAAAAATATTTTGCCTCTTTGATGATTTTGATTATAGAACTTTTCACATTATAAGCCAAAAGAGATATAAGTTCATTTTGAATTTTATGTGCAAGGTAATGATGATGAATATCATGATTTTGAATCCGTCTAACATGATCTTGCATGACCACATCAAATTCAGCAATCATTTCAATCAAACCTAAGAAATTACCATTATTATCTTGATATAATTTTTCATTAGATCCTCTAAATGCCAAGTTATGAGTAGCAAGACACTTTACGGCTGGAAAAATTCTAAGTAATTACTTGCCTCCATCGATTTTTCTCTTTCATAATTATTTCTTGCAAGTTTTTATCAATTGTTTCACACTTATCTAGCCTTACTCTCGTTTCATTCCAAATAATCATATTATTCATATGCTCCGTACTATTTTCGTGTTGAGTTAGTCTTTCACTAATACGCTTCCAATCACATAAACCATCATTTGCCAACAAACTTTTACTAGTAATTGATTTAAACAACTTGCAGCAAAAACAAAATACTTTGTCAACACGTTTAGAATAAACTAACCATTTTCTATCACTAATCTCACCATTGTTCATCATTCTAGAAAAATAAGCATATTTAAAATGTCTATTATTATCATCAAGAGGAAAGTCAAAATTCAATTATCTTATAGGTCTCTTTTCAACTATAGAATTTCTTGTCTTGTTATCAAGATTAATCCAATTTATAGGATCATAAATATCAATAAAAGTATTTGGCACATCATTTGGCAAGTTAGACTCATTTCCAACATTATCTTCATTAACATCCATTGATACATTATTTGGCAAATTAGACTCATTTTCAACATTATTGTCATTAACATCAATTGGCACATCATTTGACAAATTTTCATTAATAGAATTGTGCAAACTTTCATTTGGGTGAGATAAATTTTCAGGGACAACATTTCTAACTACAAATTTATGAATAGCACCTTGTTGTGATTTTATTAAATCCTCAGTAAGTTTTTTTTTTCTCACATCCAGATAAGTGTTTTTTAGGCAACATTGATAATCGATAATTCACAAACAAAGATAACAAAACAACATTTAACTATAAAGGCTAAAAATCAGGAAAAAAAAAATCATATAACAGCAGCACAAAACTCCCCAGCAGTACAATTAATATGACAAATTGACAATATTCAATAACTAAAACTGAAATTAATAAAAATTTAATAAAAATTGAAGCAAAGAAATAGGATTAGAACACCCTGATTCCTTTGAATGTTTGCAATATGAAGATCGACGACCGACGACGAGATGAACGATTGAACAAAAGTCGATGAACAGCCGAGCAGTAGAGACGATTAGACAAAGAGAGTAATTGAAGAACCCTAAAAATTTTAGAATGGAGAGAGAGAGAGAGAGAGAGAGAGAGAGAGAGAGAGAGAGAGAGAGAGAGAGAGAGAGAGAGGAGATAATAATTAAATATAGAAAAGGAATAAAGGAGTTGATCTATTGTTTGATCTATTGTTTCGTGCGTACAATTTACAATTTTTAATTTTTTTTCTTCTCAAGATTGGGCCCTTCTCATTATTGGGCCCTTGTCACAAAACCCAGCAAACAAGGCTATGTGTCGGCCCTCAATAAAACCATATTTTCAGAAAATAAGATCTACGAAAAATGAGATTACCTCCTTCATTCCCGACATCATTTACTGCTTTAGTTGCTCTCATATTCTTCTTAACCTATTTCCGTTTTGCTGGCATTTTTATGAAAATATTGATAGATTTTTTGGATGATTTTTAGGAAGATCTTGAATTTTGAGAGAAGGAGAGGTTGAGAGAGAAGGAGAAATTTCTAGAGAGATTTAAAAAGAATATTGGACGGCTGAATGAATTAGGTTAAATGAAATGGATTCAAGTTTTGTGGTTTCAAGCATGCATGGGGAATGATACAAAATTAAATTGTTTTTTAATAAAAAATCTCTCAATTGTAACTGTTCAATGCCAGACGCACAGTGCCTTTCACATCCCTACCTGTTTTACTTTGAAATGGTACTATCCGATCCGTCGCAAACTTGTGACGGATAGATCCGTCACAAGTAAGACTAACTGTGAACATTTAGAGTGCAGAGGGCATTTTCCATTCTTAGGTAAGTAGATTTCTGCACAATTAAAAGATCCGTTTTTTTGTTTTTTGTTTTGTTTTATCATATATGGAGTACCTTTAAATATGTAAGATACTCATTATCAGACAAATAGATAATGTAGTACAGTATAGCTAAGTAGATAACTAGGGAAGGCGTGTTGTCCTAGACTTGTAGGTTTTATATACCTGGAGAGTTAGACTATTTATGTAAACACAAAATCTCATTGAAGACGGACGATATCCGTCACAAGCTTGTGACGGATACCGTTTTCTCTCACAAAATACCCATTGAGAGATGAGAGGAAAGCACATGGGGGTGCCCCACCTTTCCTCTCTCCCTTTTTGTGAGAGGTATTCAGCTTGTGATGAGATTAACTCGTCACAAGTAAGACGCTTTGTTGTGTAAATAATACTTCTAATAGACACGATTTACACAACACAAATTCTCATTTGTGACGGAAGCTATCCGTCACAACCTTGTGACGGACCGAATAGATACCACATTGAGCAAAATGGGCCGGATAACACTTTACTACATGCGATTGTTTATTGAGTTTTCAATAAAATATAGGGAACATATGGTACATTTGCATTAAATGCTTGCTTGCATGTGAAACATCACCAATCAACTTTAATCTTTCTTCACGTCTCATTCCATCCTCTATCATCTCACAAACCCTACTCCTTCCATGCTGCCAAATTTCAAAAAATAATTCCTTCAAATCTTCATCTAAAATTCATTCAACAACAACAATAACATATTCTATCAACCAAATCTTCATCTAAAATTGCAAATACATTATACCCAAAAAATAAAATAAATAAAAACATGGTTGAGGAGGTAGCTACGACGGCAACAGAGGATCAAATCGCTGATGTTGTTTTTGTCGTTGCTGATGATATTTTAAGTTGCTTTTGTTGATGAGATTCTAAGATTTTGTTAATGAGATTTTAAGATGATGTTTATGTTGTTGTTGCATGAATTTTACATGAAGTTGTTGTTCTTTTTGTTATTGATGATGAGATTTTAAGTTGTTTTTGTTGATGAGATTCTAAGATTTTGTTAATGAGATTTTAAGATGATGTTTATGTTGTTGAATGAATTTTACATGAAGTTGTTGATGTTCTTGTTGTTGTTGATGATGAGATTTTAAGTTGTTTTTGTTGATGTTGATTGAATTTTGGATGAAGGTTTGTGGTAGTTGATTATTAAAATTAACATAACAATGAGCACAAATACACTGCGTTTTGTCTTGTTTATACACTCCGTCATATATGTAACCATTTTAGCGTACAGTATGACCACTTTTAAGAGTTCTTTTGTCAATCACAGTGTTACCATTTTAGGGTACAGTGTCACTATTTTAACCAAATATTCAATTTATACAGTCAGTCATATATGTAACCATTTTGGCATACAATGTGACTACTTTTAGGCGTTATTTGTCAATCACAGTGTTACCATTTTAGAGTGCAATGTCACATGTTGCGTAGTTAATTCATTGTCACATGTTCTCGTATATCTAAAGCATGACTTTACTTTTGGCCCTAATGTCACCCTGTTAACTTGCGTAATTAATTGAAAAGTCACATACTTTTGGGACCATGATGAATAAATATATAAACAATTGAAAGATTATGTAAATGCACTTGTACATCTCAACAATGTCTTTACTTTTAGTTCTAATGTGACCCTTTAAACTAGTGTAGGTACAATCAATTTAAAGCCGCATGTTGTATATCTAATGAATGTTTATATTTTCTGTACTAATGTCACTTTGTCAACTTGTGGGCAGATTATTCGAAGTAACTACTTATTTACGAGATGTACTTATGTCACTATGAAATTTAACAGTTGCCATTATTAAAAATTATGTTACCATATACTCCCTCCAATTCACAATAAAACTCCCTATTTCCTTTTTCGGTTATTCACAATAACTTCTCTATTTTCTTTTTTGTTAAGTGTTTGTGTGGTCCAAATTTAATTGTTTGGTGGGGTAGTGTATTTGTGTGGTCCAAATTTAATTATATGGTGGGGTAGTATGTTTCCTTAATTTTTGTGCCAAAATGAATAGGGCGGTTTATTGTGAATTGGAGGGAGTACAAGTTAGTAACATAATTGTTAAAATTATAAACAATTGTGTTCATATTCTTATATATCAATATGTAAAGAATTAACATGCATGCTTAATATGTTTTGAACATGTACACAAATACGTGCCATTATTGAAAAATATGTTACTGTACACAAAATGATAACATAATTGTTAAATTTATGAACACTAGTGTTTTAATATGTAATAATTCTAACATTCCTCAATAACCGAGATATATTGCCAATTAGTTATATTCTTGATGGAAATATAACCATTCAATAGCTGGTTACAAGTTAACAAATTGTGGAGCGATTGTGCAAAAGTTTATGCCCAAAAAGTGACTCTTTCACGGACTACTCGTAACTCGCCCTTGCAACCACCACTTTTTTCTTTCCTTGAGGCTTTGACTGCTCAATCGGCTCAGTTGTCACCAATTCGCCTGCATCTAACAACGATATATAAAAACAACAAATCACTTTGCATGTGTCATAAACAAAATCAAAATCAAACAAAAATTAAAATAAATAAATAAATAAACAAATAAATTGAAAAAAAATTAGCATGTACCGATTATTAAACCACAAAAAAATAACGACAGAAAGAATTAAGTTTAAAATGGTTACAAATAAAATACACCCAAATACATAACAAGTACATCTTTTAAACAATAATGTCACCTACCTACATTTTAAAGCAAATTGATAACATGTTAAGGTAAGAAACATACATCCAATTCAAGTCAAATTATGATCATATATAAACAACATTTAATCCTAAACTGGGAACAAATACCAATTTCGCCTAATACACAAGTTGTACCTATTTAACAAACTTTGTGATCATCTCAATTATTAAACCAAGAATCGGAAAAATAAACAATAAAATCCAAAGCATAAACAATAAAATCAAAACCATAAACAATAAACAATAAAATCCAAAACATAAACAATAAATTCCAAAATATAAACAAACTCTGTCGAAAAATCCAAACAATCAAAGATTAAAAATATGCAATTATTGAACGAAAAATCGAAAACATAAATAATAAAATCGAAAAAACCACCATTATTATCATTTGCATGTACAAGAGACATTATATGTTGACATAGATCACTTGCATGTCACCATTAATAATAAACTACAAACAAAACCATATTTACAGAAAATAAGATCTACGAAAAATGAGATTACCTCCTCCATTCCCAACATCATCTACTGCTTTAGTTGCTCTCATATTCTTCTTAACCGGTTTCCATTTTGCTGGCATTGTTTTGAAAATATTGACAGATTATTTGGATGATTTTGAGGAAGATCTTGAATTTTGAGAGAAGGAGAGGTTGAGAGAGAAGGAGAAATATCTAGAGAGATTTAGAAAGAATATTGGACGGTTGAATGAATTAGGTTAAATGAAATGGAATCAATTTTTGTGGTTTCAATGATGCATGGGGAATGACACAAAATTAAATTGTTTTTTTTAATAAAAAATCTCTCAATTGTAACTGTTCAATGCTAGACGCATAATGTCTTTCACATCTCTACCCGTTTTGCATTGAAATGGTACTATCCGACCCGTCGCAACCTTGTCAAGACTAACTGTATTATGAATAGTATGGGTTAAGTCAATGATTCCAATTGATAAATTCTCTCAATTTTTTTTGTTATGAAAGTAATCAAAACGATTTATAGTTTTGTTCATACATAGTATGAATATTATGAGTCAACTCATTCTCAAATAATAGCATCAATAAAAGTTTAATAGTTTATAGTTTTATACTCCCTTCCGAACCACAACAAAGATAACGTAGAGGAAAATGAAGTATTTAAGAAAAAGTTGAAAAAGTAAGGGTAAAGAGGGAAAAAAATAGATGGGGTATGTAATTGTAGGTTGGTAGGTGGGGTATGTAATGACATTTTGTGTAAATATTAAATGAGTATAAGGATAACTTGGTAATGTTGTGGGTCAAATAAGGAATGTTACTTTTGGTGTGGTACGTCCGCTTATAGTAAGTGTTACCTTTGGTTTGGTACGGAGGAAGTATTATTTGTACTTCAATTAAAATATTATAGTTTGGTGTCTAGTGAAAATTATATAATTTGATGAAAATATTAATTTTAATAATAAAAAGAATTATATAATAAAATACATTATAATTATTAATTTCCTTATTTAGTGAATACAATTAAATTATTAATAACTTCCTTATTTAAAAAGATCTTTGGAGGGAAAATTTATTAGTTCACTTATTCTTTTAGTAGAAAAAATTATTATTTAGTCAAACCTAAAAAAAAAGCTATTGATGAAACTCAAACCCATAACCTGTAACACCCCGGTTTATGAAGGAGACTTTAGCAAGACATTCCCTAATAAACCGGACTGTTACCATCTCGGTTTCCCGAGGTAGTGAATAACAAAGTACAACAATACCAAAGTACTTTAAATTAAAACTTAACGATTACGTGTTTATTACAAATTATCCAACTAATACTTAATATAAGATAAATACAACCCGCAGCGGAAAAATAAATTAAGTGATAAAATCTTCTATGTGGTCTAGACTTCTAGGTAGATTGGCCAAGTCCTCACGCATCCCATAGCTCCCAAGTCAGCTAATCTTTAGTACCTGTCAAATCTGCTCCCCATTATGGTTCATCGCAGGTGTTCACGAATACACAGGGTCAACCACGAGGTTGAGTAGGGAAAACAATGAAACAATAAATATGATATGCATGCTCCTCCGTCACCTCCATCTCCATCTCAACTCATATCTCATATCTCATACCCCGGACAACCCAGCCATACCGATCCCCGGTAGACTATATATATCGACCGTAGCCGATCCGCCACTCCTTGTTGAGGACACCAGGGCAAGTCCTGCAGAACCCGCCTGGGCCTTATCACAACATCACATCGTATCCCAACATTGTCACCACCACATCCTCCTCCAACTCCAATGCATATGAAATGCTCAACAGTAATTAATGCAATGCGATATGTACATAAATCACTGAACTGATAAATCATAAAGTCATGCCAGTTACCCGATGTTGTGATATCATACTCAATACGATAAATTCAGTCAATCACTTCCCGTATATAAATCATAACGTAAGTCAACAACCAGGAATCAAGTCAACACAACTCAACAACGACGATAATAAGACAAGTGTATTTCCCTACCTCAAGTGCCAGCAAATCCAATTAAGCAGTTAAGCAGTCCAATGGACAGATGCCCAATAATATTTCATCACGAAATCGCCCTCTGAAAGATAAATAATGATAACAATTACTTCACCATTCCCGTTCCAAAGATAGAGGGTTATTAATGATAGAACTTCCTAAAAATGGAAACTTTCCCGATATAGTAATTTTTCTATTTCAACAAACCCGATTCAAAACCCGACTTGAATTATTTAACTGACTCGGAAATTAAATTGGATAATTAATATGATAATTAAATGAATTATAAGATTAAAAGAATCCGAATCAAACATTGAACAACTCAACAATCCCGACTCAAACCCGTCTCTACTTATTTTAATGTACTCGTGAATTAACTCAAATAAATTATTTAGAAGACTCGGGGATTAATTAATTAAGAATATGACCCATTACGAAATATAACGATTGAATTACGAAAACCCGCTTCAAAAACCAAAACAGCCCGTCATCCACACAACCCCCTTCCCACGCGCTCACCCGCCACCACAGGCCACCACGAGGCCGTGTCAACCACCAGCCGTGGTCCCCACTTCACCCCAACCACCAACGGCCACCCCCACTGGGGTCGACTGCCGCCGACGGTTCAAACCAAGGCCGCCCTTTAGCCTGGTTCACCACCACGCATCACCAACACCCCTCGTTCTCCACCTGCCACCACCGTAACCATTAATTAACCACTGCCCAAACAACCACCAGTCAACTCGCTGCCAACCCACGCACACAGACACCACAGCACCACCGTTTCGACCTCCCCCTAGTCCACGGTGGTGCCACCCAAACCTTACCCCTCTAAAACTCGCCTGAAAACCGTAACCAAACCCCCGTGTCTACCCCCGTCGACAACCCCTCCCGCCGCCATTTCCACCACCCAAAACCACCCTAACCACCACCACTATACTCGTCACATACCCCACTACCCAAATACCCCATCAACAACCACCAACAACCTCACCAAGACACGCACAACCCTCAACAAAACCCGACGTAAAAACGAAAGGAGGAAGGGAGTTAAGCGCTTACCTTTCCGCCCCCATAACGGCCACCTATAGCCGCCTATGAACGTCGACAAGCTTCCCTAGCTCTTCCTTGCTGCGTGGTCACTACTCACGGCTATTCTCTCTCCCTCTCTATGCTTGAAATCTGAAGTTTTGGTGTTGGTGAAGGAGGGAGGCGTGAAGAAGGGAGGCGTGTGTATGGTTAGGGTAAGACTAGGTTAAAAATTAGGGTAAAGATCAAGTTAGATGGTAAATGGGTCATGGGTAACGTGATTGGTAAATGGGTAAGCTATCGTTCAGTTAAACCCGTCCCAACAAGTTTACGAGTAACTCGGTCTTACGATATCAACACGACTAAACAAATAACTCGACTCAACTATTATCCCGACACAATTAGTAATATAAAATACATAATAATTAATATATAATAATATCCGTTTACTCGATTATATAAAATACGGGGTATTACAGTCTTCCCCTCTTAAAATGAACTTCGTCCCGAAGTTCGCTCCCACATCAAACATGTCATCCGAATATAAAGGCATCCCGTATAACTAACACAGTCAAACACACAACTAGACTACATAAACATCAGAAGGGTACTGTATATCGTACATACAGTTAACACACACTTTTGACACATCAATTAAACATAACAAATACGAAATGTTACATTCTGCCCTCCTAAAAATAAACTTCGTCCCGAAGTTTAACTCGTCTACACTTAACCCACTAACTACGACTAATGATTACCTGAGAACAGTTTAACTCGTCTACACTTAACCCACTAACTACGACTAATGATTACCTGAGAACACAAATGTATAACAACTAAATAATCACTTGAGAACACCGTCATCTTCCATCTAAATTCCGATCTCAACTCAAGTAACTCCATAACCATGGTCACACTGGACCGTAAACGTAACTCGGCACAAAGGCCCCACAACTCATAACTCAATACCGGTAGTTTGACTATACTCTCCTTTTACACATCAACCAACTAACAGAAGTAGGAATAACACATATAGAACTCATTTGCATAGGTACCCCACAACGAATCATCAACTTGATCAAAACTACAGTCTACAAACAAGTGCAATATAAACATTAAGATTTTACAATCCTACCCGACTAGAAACATGGTTACGTCCTCGTAACCTCTTTCAACTTTCATATACCTATGCAACAAAATCATTATCAACCACTTGTGACAGGAAAGAACACATAATAAGAGATTGCGCATTAACATTAAAGTCGAAACAAGGTTTTATTATGGAATTAACTGATTGTCAACAAGTAACATTTATTACTTAGCTCATGTTTAACTTAAAACACAACATCAAACTAAAAGAACAACAAGAAAGGAACCAAGGTTTACATGGTTTCACAACTAAATAAATTTGATGATCAATTACAGACCATGAACGAGCGAGAGTAAAATCAATAAAACAATTTAGGAACTTCTCACATTTGTAAACATATCACCGAAAATAGATCTACCACTACCATCCATCACACTCACATGATCTTGTTGACATGTCCGTACAACCATTTACTCACTCACTGGTTTAGGTCACGAATTGGGTCGATTTAATTTAAGCAATCAACAAAGACTCATAATTCCTATTTTAAATTATAAACAGTGTTTGCACGATATCAATTCTGAAACATATTTCCCAATAAAAGTAACTACATATGATCTATGACAACAACAACATCACTTTCATATCCCACGTATGTTTCACACTTTAGCAATCATATCTTTCAATTGTGTCTAGCAACTTAGTATACTCATTTTCAGCAAAACAAAAGATATCGTATACATAACTTAGACATATACATTTGCCATCATATACTTTGTAGAACACTAGCTATGATAAAAGATTAGCAATTTGAACAACTTCTCTGATTTGCACGATTTGAATAATTAGGCAACTCGTAGGCTCAATTAAACGTAACTATAACGACTATCATTTAAACCAATGCATCTCATGTGAATCATCCCATTATAATTGCCAACATAGTTAACATAAACAATCTTTATTAGAATATAATTGATAGTAACGACTCGAGAATATAGATATGTCTGATGTCGTGTTACGATTGCAAGAATCACCTTAGCATTTTATGACAATATAATAACGAACATATCCAATAAGAAATAACTCACTGATTATTATCATGTTATAGGTGTAGGTCCAACTGAAATAATTTAATGCGATGAAGGTAATAAATATAATTATGGGCACACAACTCATATAAAAGACATTAGAACTCAGATGCATCCTACATATGTGAACATTTAGACATACTCATTACTACCATCTATGTGTAAACATTTAGACATAATTATTATAATTATCCATGCGAGTATATTAGAACAATCAATTAACTTTTAACGCCATCAACTTACCAGATATGACAATATAGTTTTATATCTACATATATCCGACCACTATGCAAACATGATGCACACACCAGAGACATTACAACATGCCAAATGTATATAAAATATGCAACAACTGGACTCATATAAAATATTTCACTCTTGATTAAGAATCAATTTAAGCTATTCAATTTCACTCATACTATCATGCCAACAGTGTTATCAACTAGACTTTAATTTTATCACTTGTTAAGATACACAACTGCTGATCATGCGTGCTACTATCGTCATATAAAGCATTATAAATTCACATTACTAAGGCTCATGAATTAATCAAACAACTGTATGAAACTCAACCTAGAACACACATTTTACAAGTCATGTTTCACGTTGTAACTTTCAAAGATCACGAATAAATAACCGTTCTATTAAAACTTGATTCATATTATTTTTATAAAACATGGAGAGTTAAAAACACATGGGAAAAAGAATTAGGTCTAAAGCACAAGAATTCCATTTTTAAAGAATTTTACAACTCAGCTGGTCCAAACAAACATGTGACAGCAATTGGTCCGAAACTTGGGTCAGTTTGCAAAACTTACCATTTAATATAGAGACATCAAGAATTTTCGTGGCTCATCAATTTGGGAACATATGAGAATCTTCTGATCGATGGAGTTGGAATTATGCAAAAATTATTAATACATTTTAAATGAGGATTTTTACAAAATCGTTGGTCAAAACATCACTGCACAGGAACTTCCTGACCATAGCCCACTAAAATATTTATTACTCCTAATCCGTACATCCTATAAGCATGAAACCAACGCCAAATGAACACTAACTCACGAGGCTATCTCTCATAAATTTTTCATCCATAGGCAATAAACAGAAAAGAAATGGCAGTAAGGTCAATTAAGAGTACAATCAAACAAACAAGTTTCAGCACTAAGTCGTTCATTTTCTATGTCCCAAACTCTTACAACCATACTATCGATACTAACTCATCCTAACTTGAATCTCACACTGTGTATTTTATAATATCTACCCCATAGAATCCCTTCGCGTCTCGATCTACTCCGTACATCTAAATCACGATTGCTATGACTAAAACATGCAATTCAATAGTGTTTCTCATTCCTATCACAATACTATACTAGCATGGCTTCGGGATCACATAACCGCATATCATTAGACATAATAGTACTATCAACATGTCATTCAACATCCATCCAGATAATTATCATAAATTCGCAATTATTTTCACGCTCACAACTACCACAATTCAACACTTCATTGATTATCAACCTGAACTCGAAAATTTATTTCTCATCACCACAACATCATATGATCACGTCATCATTCATACAAATACTTACCGTAATGTTGTCCTGTAGCATGGTTAGAATATATGGGTCTCAAGGTGTACATCAACTCGATTATAACCAAGGTTTTCCTTCCAACTACCCCATTCACTCAATTTCTCTCGGGTTACCCGGTTTGGCGAGAGGGCAAAAGAGCACGCATTAAGGGCCCCTTCTTAACCGCACTGTGAGCTCCTAACAGTTTATTCCCAGGGGTTCATTTTATTTAGACACATCCTACGTTCATTGGGTTCATTGGTTTAGGCCTGAGGATCGTTCGCTCTGATACCACTTTGTAACACCCCGGTTTATGAAGGAGACTTTAGCAAGACATTCCCTAATAAACCGGACTGTTACCATCTCGGTTTCCCGAGGTAGTGAATAACAAAGTACAACAATACCAAAGTACTTTAAATTAAAACTTAACGATTACGTGTTTATTACAAATTATCCAACTAATACTTAATATAAGATAAATACAACCCGCAGCGGAAAAATAAATTAAGTGATAAAATCTTCTATGTGGTCTAGACTTCTAGGTAGATTGGCCAAGTCCTCACGCATCCCATAGCTCCCAAGTCAGCTAATCTTTAGTACCTGTCAAATCTGCTCCCCATTATGGTTCATCGCAGGTGTTCACGAATACACAGGGTCAACCACGAGGTTGAGTAGGGAAAACAATGAAACAATAAATATGATATGCATGCTCCTCCGTCACCTCCATCTCCATCTCAACTCATATCTCATATCTCATACCCCGGACAACCCAGCCATACCGATCCCCGGTAGACTATATATATCGACCGTAGCCGATCTGCCACTCCTTGTTGAGGACACCAGGGCAAGTCTGCAGAACCCGCCGGGCCTTATCACAACATCACATCGTATCCCAACATTGTCACCACCACATCCTCCTCCAACTCCAATGCATATGAAATGCTCAACAGTAATTAATGCAATGCGATATGTACATAAATCACTGAACTGATAAATCATAAAGTCATGCCAGTTACCCGATGTTGTGATATCATACTCAATACGATAAATTCAGTCAATCACTTCCCGTATATAAATCATAACGTAAGTCAACAACCAGGAATCAAGTCAACACAACTCAACAACGACGATAATAAGACAAGTGTATTTCCCTACCTCAAGTGCCAGCAAATCCAATTAAGCAGTTAAGCAGTCCAATGGACAGATGCCCAATAATATTTCATCACGAAATCGCCCTCTGAAAGATAAATAATGATAACAATTACTTCACCATTCCCGTTCCAAAGATAGAGGGTTATTAATGATAGAACTTCCTAAAAATGGAAACTTTCCCGATATAGTAATTTTTCTATTTCAACAAACCCGATTCAAAACCCGACTTGAATTATTTAACTGACTCGGAAATTAAATTGGATAATTAATATGATAATTAAATGAATTATAAGATTAAAAGAATCCGAATCAAACATTGAACAACTCAACAATCCCGACTCAAACCCGTCTCTACTTATTTTAATGTACTCGTGAATTAACTCAAATAAATTATTTAGAAGACTCGGGGATTAATTAATTAAGAATATGACCCATTACGAAATATAACGATTGAATTACGAAAACCCGCTTCAAAAACCAAAACGACCCGTCATCCACACAACCCCTTCCCACGCGCTCACCCGCCACCACAGGCCACCACGAGGCCGTGTCAACCACCAGCCGTGGTCCCCACTTCACCCCAACCACCAACGGCCACCCCCACTGGGGTCGACTGCCGCCGACGGTTCAAACCAAGGCCGCCCTTTAGCCTGGTTCACCACCACGCATCACCAACACCCCTCGTTCTCCACCTGCCACCACCGTAACCATTAATTAACCACTGCCCAAACAACCACCAGTCAACTCGCTGCCAACCCACGCACACAGACACCACAGCACCACCGTTTCGACCTCCCCCTAGTCCACGGTGGTGCCACCCAAACCTTACCCCTCTAAAACTCGCCTGAAAACCGTAACCAAACCCCCTGTGTCTACCCCTGTCGACAACCCCTCCTGCCGCCATTTCCACCACCCAAAACCACCCTAACCACCACCACTATACTCGTCACATACCCCACTACCCAAATACCCCATCAACAACCACCAGCAACCTCACCAAGACACGCACAACCCTCAACAAAACTTGACAGAAAAACGAAACAGAGGAAGGGAGTTAACTGCTTACCTTTCTGCCACCATAACGGCCACCTATAGCCGCCTATGAACGTCGACAAGCTTCCCTAGCTCTTCCTTGCTGCGTGGTCACTACTCACGGCCATTCTCTCTCCCTCTCTATGCTTGAAATCTGAAGTTTTGGTGTTGGTGAAGGAGGGAGGCGTGAAGAAGGGAGGCGTGTGTATGGTTAGGGTAAGACTAGGTTAAAAATTAGGGTAAAGATCAAGTTAGATGGTAAATGGGTCATGGGTAACGTGATTGGTAAATGGGTAAGCTATCGTTCAGTTAAACCCGTCCCAACAAGTTTACGAGTAACTCGGTCTTACGATATCAACACGACTAAACAAATAACTCGACTCAACTATTATCCCGACACAATTAGTAATATAAAATACATAATAATTAATATATAATAATATCCGTTTACTCGATTATATAAAATACGGGGTATTACAGTCTTCCCCTCTTAAAATGAACTTCGTCCCGAAGTTCGCTCCCACATCAAACATGTCATCCGAATATAAAGGCATCCCGTATAACTAACACAGTCAAACACACAACTAGACTACATAAACATCAGAAGGGTACTGTATATCGTACATACAGTTAACACACACTTTTGACACATCAATTAAACATAACAAATACGAAATGTTACATAACCTCTTGGTTTGGATGCCTTTACTATTACCAGTATGACACATCCATCTTGTTGTCGTTTTTGTATATCGTTTGATATATATGTTCGTTAAGACCTGAGTTAAAACAATATCTACATATAATAACTTATATTTAACTAGTATTAATCCTGCGCAAAAGCGCGGTATTTTTAGATATTAATGTTGAGAGATTTTGACAATAATAATAATAATAATAGGACAATAATAATAATAATAATAATAATAATAATAATAATAATAATAATAATAATAATAATAATAATAATAATAATAATAATAATAATAATAATAATAATAATAATAATAATAATAATAATAATAATAATCCTGCGCAAAAGCGCGCTCTCTTCGTCCTGCGGATTTGCTGCTTTATTCTTGGGACAGAGGGCATGATGTGTGCGTTGACTTGACAGGGTCTTCTCCTTTGACTCAGACTGGGATGACGGATTTTGTGCCTGACCGGGTTGTCGCTGATGCTGCTCAGCGTAAGTGTGCTAAGTACGGGGATTTGTGAGCGGCAGCGGGTTATGGTTTCCTTCCCTTCTCTTTCTCTTCACTTGGGGAGCTAGGTTCAGATGCTATTGCCTTGCTCAAGCGGATCCAGAAATTCTCGGTATCTCAGGATGAGGGGGCTCGGGTGGCCACTTACATTTTTACTAGACTTAGCTTTGCTGTTGCTAAGGGTGTGGGAGCCCAGATTGTCTCTCGGCTCCCCACCAATTTCATGTAAACTTTTATTTTTCTTTTAATGAAAGCTGCGCGCATCCTTTTATATAAATAATAATAATAATAATAATAATAATAATAATAATAATAATAATAATAATAATAATAATAATAATAATAATATTTATTCCATTTTGAAAGGGTAGAGAATATGTTTTGTTCATGTAAAAGGCTACTAAAAGTTAAACAATAATTTATGAAAAATTGTGACCATAATTACCATTAATATTTTTGTTATATGATTAATTATGAGGTGAATATTGTATAAGACTAATTATAGATAGTGATCAATTAATTAGAAGACATTTTATATTAGAGTATCACTTGGACGCGAAAACTAAGTGGAAACATTTGGAGATTTGTTAATCTTTTGGTAAAAGGGGGAATATTTATGCATTTTAAATCAACAATTCATTTATTTTTCATATTTCCCATCATTATATTTTGATTAAAGAAATAAAAATTAAAATCGTAAGAAGCCACGAAATGGGTATTGTAATGAAGTTTTTCTTTTTCGAGAAATTAATGATGTTATTTTATAATTTTTTTACCAATAACATATTTTTGTAGTTCCAACTTCTTATCATAAAAAGTCAAAGAATTTTAATCGTAAGTTTTTCTTTTTTTCGAGAAATTAAATATGTTAATTTACAATTTTTTACAAGAACATATTTTGTTAGCCGCAACTTCTTATCAGAAAAAGTCAAAGAATTTTTATCGTACATTTTTTTTCCATAATGTGTGATAAATATTCAAATCTAAACAATTATGCCCATTTATAACCCATTTTAGGAAATATGTTTAGGTAATAATCCTTGTGAAAAATGAAGTTTTTAGAATTTAAATCACACATTAAATTCATGAGAGAGTTAGAATGTAATCCATACATAACATTGGATAAGAAATTGTTGAGATCTAGTAGTTATAAGAAAATATGGTAGAACTTTATTATGTTTAAAAGTTCAAATAATTACCTATATATTACTATAATTTTACATCTATATTACATGTTTGACTTCAAATGGTTTGGTATGACACTAATTCTTTGTAAATATTTACGAATATATAAGATGAACATGACATACTTTGGTATTCAAAACAATATTTCATATTATTATTTTCGCGAAGTCATTATATTGTTTTATATAATGCGAGATATTAGTAATTGTAGACTTGTAGTTGCTCTTCGCAATACACACTTTATTTAGTGGACTAGCGCAACACTATTTACACAATAAGTTCCATTTATATGCCATTGACTAAAAACAAATAGTAACCACATAGTCTCTAAAATTATAACCATATACGACCTCTCAAATCTATCATTATTTTCGATCTTTGATCCTAATCTTATTGATTAACGCATATTTAATTCGTAAGTTATAATTTTTTTTGCAAGAAAGTTATTTCGTAAGTTATAATTAATTGTTCAAATTGACATTTTCTTAAAATTATGTAGAACATGGTTACTTTAGTTGGGGTTTGGATCATTTGCGTGAGAATTGATTGTTGGGTTGTGGTCGGGCATAGTGGCGATTGTGAAGGGCATGGGACGTGGTGGGGAATGTGTAAATTATGTTAAATTCTGTTGTGGGCCGATGGGTTGACTGAGTTGACGTTGGCGAATCAACGGTGCTAATACCAATTATCATACGGGGTCAGGTTTGTGGTGGTTGGGATGTTATGTGTAGGTGAAAGATGCGTGGTAGTGGAACATGTTTTCAACTAACAGTGGCGGTGGCTAACTGGTTGTAGTAGGTGGTGTTGGAGAGAGAAATTCTTGAGTACACCTGGTGTATTATGCTGCGTATTTGTCTATATAGGGTTGTAAACGAGCTGAGCGTGCTCGATAAACCCTAGAAATTGGCTATTGTTAACGCTCGATTCGAGATCGATCAATTTGAGTCCAAGTTTGTGCTCGAGCCAGGTTGAGCCCAAACACACTGAGACATATCGGAATCTCGTATGAGCTTGTTTTTAATTAATGTAGCTTAACTTCTATCAATAATATATATATATATATATATATATATATATATATATATATATATAGAGAGAGAGAGAGGCCGGATCCGGTGAGGCACCTCATTATGGCGAGGCGGCCGGTCTCACCAAATTACTACCTTGGACTGATTTGCATTATACATGGATGGGCTGATTTTGTAATGTTGGACTGAAAAAACAAGGATGAAAATTAGGGGTCAACAAGAAACTTTTCATTTGGTCCAAAACACTTTCTCTCTCTAATCTAAACAAAAGCCCAAATACCTTATTCTCTCTAATCTAAACAAAAGGCCCAAATTCTTTCCTTCCAAAACTAATGAGCTTTCACGTTATACAAAAACACTCAATTTGGGCGTCGATTTCAAAGATGCGATATCATCAAATTTGTGAGACGATTTCATCAAATTAATCAAATTCTGACAATCAAAGAGGCGAATTCATCAAATTAATCGATTTCTTAGAAGATTTCGCGGTAATTTCCAGGTAATTTCATATTATTTGATGAAAAATTGATTTTCTTAACTTCGTTCATTAATTGATGATATAATGATCAAATTTGAACAAAATCGAACTGTTTTGTAAATTTATAAGGATCAAAATCAAGTATTTCGTTAGTTTAGGGTTTGAATTCGATCAAAAGCGAGCAATTGAGCAATTTCGGCATTCGCGGTGTAAAATTTGTTGATTTTGTTAATTCATTCATTAATTGATTATAATTCATTCATTAATAAGGCTCAAATTGACGTTGCAGCTTTAATTTCAATGGAGATTACGGACATTACAATAACTGGTGATAATACTGCTGTTGAAACAGGTAATCTCCATTTTTTCGCTATTTTATGAAGCTGTTTTGCTATTCTCCTGATTTTGTGAATATGTGAGGTTATATTGTGAATCTAAGAAGTTATTTCGTAAATCTGAGAAGTTATTTCGTGAATGTAGGCTATAATATCCTGAATTTGATCAAAAATAATCAATTTCGCCCTACTTATTATGGTATTACTGCTGATGTTGCAGGTCTAACTCCTGATACTGCAGCGACTCCTGATAATAGTGCTATTACAACAGGTATTCTGTTTTGTCCCTATTTTATGAATTTGAGACGTTATTTTGTTCTGGTTTTGTGAATCTGAGAGGTTATTTTGCGAATCTAGGAGCTAATTTTGTGCATCTGAGAGGTTATTTTGAAAATATAAACTGTTCGGTTTTGTGAATCGAGAGGTTATTTTGCGAATCTAGGAGCTAATTTTGTGCATCGGAGAGGTTATTTTGAAAATATAAACTTCTCGGTTTTGTGAATCGAGAGGTTATTTTGCGAATCTAGGAGCTAATTTTGTGCATCCGAGAGGTTATTCGAAAATATAAACTGTTCTGGTTTTGTGAATCGAGAGGTTATTTTGCGAATCTAGGAGCTAATTTTGTGCATCCGAGAGGTTTTTTCGAAAATATAAACTGTTTCGGTTTTGTGAATCGAGAGGTTATTTTGCGAATCTAGGAGCTAATTTTGTGCATCCGAGAGGTTTTTTCGAAAATATAAACTGTCTATAATATCCTGAAACTTGGATCGTGGCAGAAATTGTTTGACATTGTCTATTTTGTGAATTAGAGTGCTTATTTTGTGAATATAAGAGCTAAATATAATATTCAGAAAACTTAAAAATCTTGTAATTTTTCATCACATAAAATTTCGCAGGTTCATGTCTTTCGAATTAACTAAACAACAACATTCAAAAATAAAATAAACTGAAAAGCTGAAAAATTAAACAAGATATGATATTTGTTTAGTTTATCAATCACCCCTATTTGTTCGAGGCAATGCACATAGAGCAATATTGATATAGCTATAGGTGCGGCGTTCATCCGCATCACGAGTGATCTTCTCCCGCATGTTTAGATGAATATGGGACTCTTCTACATCTGGAGTGTAGCTAAAATATTTTGAATCAAGCCTTGATGCTACCCATAGAAAGGGCCCCTGAACTCGGGAATAGGTAGCCGACCATTCGATCTAGTACGCCCAAATTGCTCGAACTTCTCCCGCAACTTAAAAGCTGTTTTTGCACCATTGTCATTTGTGCCAAATTGAATTAGTATTAATCCCATAAAATGACAAGTCTGCCTGCAGATAATAGGCACCAAAGACTCTATCTCATAACCTTGGCTCATTAAACAATCTGCCAATTTAGAGAGGTCAGGACAAACATACTTCCCTTTTTTATTCATATAACTGGAACATTCGCCAAAACACAAGTATAGGGAAATACAAATAAATGAGACATTGTGTGCAATAGGGATTTTTGAAATGTTTTAGAGAAGAGAGAAGAGAGGTTATTGGGATATACTATTATGTTTCAGAAATTAGATATTTATAGGCCTGGTATTTGGCACAATCACAAGTGCTGTTCACATTACCCATATATTAAATTTTTTGATTGAATGCTTGATTATTCAATGTCCTTTTCTTGGGAATGGAACTGTTATTAACAAATCAACAAAATATCTAGATACATACAACCTGACCTTTTCTTAAAAGTGAATTCATAATCTTCACCAATTTTTTTTTAATTATTTGAACCGATAATCGATACTTTATTTAGTGAATCTCGGACTTTATTTGGTGAATCTCAGCCTATAGTTAGTGAATCTTGGGCCTTATTTTGTGAATCTCTGTTGTTAAACGTTATTGATGCAATTTATTTATTTCTTATTGTGTGAATCGAGACCCTAGTTTGTGAAACTAGAAGGTTATTTTGTGAAACTTAAATAACTAATATATACAACCTGGGTAAGATTAAAACTAAACAAGATGACAAATTCTGAAAAGTTTGCACAAGTCCGCACCATTGAATGCTTTAATTGTCTTGTATCAGTAATATTGCATGCTTTCTTATCTATGGTTGTCGATGTCATACTTATTATGGTGTTCCTACTATTTTGTTAATTTGAAACATTATTATTGTGAAACTTTATTTGTTAATATAAGAGCTAATAAGGCTCAAATTGACGTTGCAGCTTCAATTTCAATGGAGATTACGGACATTACAAGAATCGGTGATAATATTTTTGTTGAAACAGGTAATCTCTTTTTTTTCGCTATTATCCCGATTTGTGAATATGTGAGGTTATTTTGTGAATCTAAGAGTGAATTTTGTAAATCTGAGAAGTTATTTCGTGAATGTATGCTATAATATCCTGAATTTGATCAAAATTTATCAATTTCTTCCTACTTATTATAGTGTTCTCTGATGATGTTGCAGGTCTAACTCCCGATACTACAAACGACTCGATAAGAGTGCTATTGCAAATGGTATTCTGTTTTGTCCCTATTTTATGAATTTGAGACGTTATTTTGGTCTGGTTTTGTGAATCTGAGAAGTTTATTTGCGAATTTAGGAGCTAATTTTGTGCATCTGAGAGGAACTTAGATGCTAATATTGTGAAACTTGATTTGTGAATCTCCTATGTTGCTCTTTTTGGCAAAAGTTACTAATTGAACCGAAGAAACATCAATCTTTTATGAATTTGAGATGTTATTTTTTTGAGATTGTTTTGCTATTCTCCTTATTTTGTGAATCAGATAGCTTATTTTGTGAATATAAGAGCTAATTATGTGAATTTGATAGGTTATTTAGTGAATATAGACTATAAGATTATGAAGCTTGGTTTGTAAGAGAGATTGTTTAACATTGTCTATTTTGTGAATCGAGTGCTTATTTTGTAAATATAAGAGCTAATTATTTGAATCTAGTAGGTTATTTATTGAAATATAGACTATAAGATTCTGAAACTTGGTTTGTAAGCGAGAGATTATGAACCTTATATGCTAATATTGTGGAACTTTATTTGTTAATCTCCTATCTTGCACTTTTGGCTTATTTTGTGAATCTACAATTTTCAGGTGTTGATTCCAATGTTAATTGCGGTGAAGCTTCTACCTCTCTTTTGTTTTAACAAGCCCTACAGTACCAACTATTTCCACACCTACTACTCTTATAACTTACACACCGAGTGGCGAGCCAACGATGGATAAATAGGATTGATGAAAAGTTTACACCAGCGATTGGGAAAACATTTATTGTCTTAGACTCGGCCGATCTTTGTTTTATGAAACGTACGATGTTGCTTGTGGGTTTAAATCAAGGAAATCCTCAAGCAAAAGGTTTCGTGATGATATTATCAGAACAAAGTGCATGGTTTGTAATCGGGAAGGCTGTAATAAGAAGAAAAGACGACCTGCCCTAACTGGTGTTGCAGAAAAGGCGGATGAATCCGTTGCATCAGAGATAACAGAAATAGGTGGTACAAAGAGCAAACCGAAAAAACCAGCTGCTAAACGTAGGGTGAAAAAAGGTGGAGGAGAGGCAGAGAGTTCCAACAAAGGGTCAACCACAAGAATAACAAAGATTAGAAGGTGGGGCTGTCCAGCAATGATAAAGTTCAAGTTCCATGAGAACAAGTACATGGTTGACGTGTTTATTGAGGGTCACAATCACCCGCTTGATGTTGTGAAAAATAAGGAATTTGAGAAACTTCTTTGAAAATATCAATGAATTTCATATGCAAATGATTGTCAAAGAATTCAAAAGCAAATGTTGGTCCTAGCTTAACACACCAACTATGCACTCAACAATTGGGTGGTTTTCAAAATGTCGGGGCAACAGTCAAGCAATTCAAAAATTTTCAGAGGGAAATGAAGTGTCTAATGAACAGTCATGATGGGGAAATGTTCAAATCACGCTTAGACACCCTAGCTGAAACAAAAGGGCTCCACTTTGTTTATGAAAAAGATTCCAAGAACGCATTGACAAGGATTTTCTGGACGGATTGTGACATGCAAAGAGCGTATGCTCTGTTTGGGGATGGAGTTTCATACGACCCAACTTATGGTACAAACAAGTACAACATGACGTTCACGCCTTTCACGGGCATTGACCATCATAAAAGGTCAATCACATTTGCATGTGCGCTTATAGAACATGAAAACGAGGAGTCATTCATGTGGGTATTTGACCGTTTGGCAGCTATGGGTGGGAAGGAGCCTAACTACATCATCACCGACGAAGACCGGGGAATAATTAAAGCGAGTTCGGTATGTTTCGAAACTAACTACAAAATTTATATAGTCCGAATCCGAGGATAAGACATGAGATTCACAAAATAACCCCCAGATTTACAAAATAAGCTATAGGATTCACAAAATAAGCTATATGATTTATAGTCCGAATCGGAGGATAAGACTTGAGATTTACATAATAGTGCATCGTATGACTTTGTTATGTGAAACTGCGTGAATTTAGTTATTATAAAATGATGGTGACGGTCGATAATTTGATTTTGTTCATTGCAGCTAAGTTCAAAACAGCGAAACATCGGTTTTGCATGTGGCACATCATGAAGAAAATAACCGACAAGGTTGGGAGTAAAATTTGTAGAGATACCGACTTTTTAACCCGTCTGAACGGTGTTGTATGGGACGATGACCTGGAGCCCGGGGAATTTGAAGAGAAGTGGCTTAAAGTCATGAACGATTTCTCCTTGGAAGACAATACGTGGTTGAATGGGAAGTTCGCTGATAGACACACATGGATACCCGCTATATTTGAAATGTGCCAATGGGCGGTTTACTACGAACTACACAAAGGTCAGAGAGTGCTAATAGTTTCTTTAAGCGGTTTGAAAACAAATACGGGACATTAACCGAGTTCTTGGTGCGCTATGAAAGCGCCACTGACCACCAAAAGCACTCTTTGAAGCTCCGTGAAGAGGAGAATGCGAATTCAATCCTCGAAACACTTGTATGGGTCAAAATAGGAGACACAAGCGGTGAGAAGCTATACCCATGCGATGTTCTATGAGTTCCAAAACCAGGTGAAGCTTTCAATAAATACCTGCAGTTTGGTTGGATACACTCCGCTTGAGATCTGTGACGAACTTTGAAGTGTCGTTAGTTGAGGATGCAAAGAAAGGACTAAAATTTGCGTTGAGTGCGGTAGAAGCACGAATGATGTAAGGTGCACATGTAAACTGTTTGAAAGGAGAGGTATTTTATGCAGTCACATCATTTGGGTTTGTTCGGGAAAGTTTAAGGACATACCTGATAAATATATTTTGCAAAGGTGGAGCAAGAATGCACTCAAAAGTGACGTTTATGATTGGAATGGGAATCTGTTAGAGAAATACAACAATACCAGTACAAAACAGATTGGAATGTCGTGGTGTGGTCCGAGATTCAGATTAATCTGTTGGTATGCTCAAAAGGAAAGAAGAGTCGGATGTGAGAGAGTTTGCCAAGTTAATCAAGGAATTCAGGACAAAACTAGAGGGAAACACTCAACCGTTGACAAAATAACAACAGATTGAGCTTCTCTTTGGGCCGCAAGGTTCGGAAGAAACCAACATCTTACCGCCTAATGTGTCTAGGAACAAAGGTTGTGGTAAACGGTTGGTGAGCAAGAAAAATAAGGCAATCAAGAAGGCGGAAAAAGCAAAAAGGTTGTGTGCTAACTGTAAGCGCAAGGGTAACCACGACAAAAGGAATTGTCCATATGATTTTGCAGACCTTCCTCCAGTGAATCGGGTTTGTATTCATCTACGCAACTACATCTGATATTAATCAAGTATTTTATTTATCTGTTTATCTTATTTTGAGAATCCCAGAGGTTGCTTTGTGAATCCCAGGTCTTAATTTGTGAATCATGGGTCTTGTTATGTGAATCACATATCTTTATTTGTGAATCACGAAATGAGCGATTGTATGTAGTAACCTGATATAATTCCTCACTTTGTAACATAAATGACAACAGTTGGCTTATATGAATGTGATTCACGTCGTGTCACCCAATTTTGCATGATCCTCACTTTTATTATTGTACATCTAATGTTTGTAAACATCTTTCTAATTCCAGCTTTGTCTTTTACGTAGGGAGAGCTAGCGGACGAAGAAGTAGAAGAGGAAGGGGATGAGGATGAAGAATGAAGGAAAAAGTCTTCTTAAGCCTTGAGAAATAGATATGATGATTGAAGAAGACACTGACAATTTTGAAAGGAGCGATCTTTTAGTTTGGCAACATATTATTGGTTTCCAAAAATATGGACATCTTATTTGTTTATCTTATTTTTGTGAATCTGAGAGGTTCTTTTGTGAATGTAAGAGGTTGTTTTATGAATCTTAAATCTTAATATGTACAAAAGACCTGGAAATCTTATTTGTTGGTATTAATTTGTGAATCCTGGTCTAATTTTCGCGATTATTAGGAAGATTCGTAATCTTATTAGAAAGGAACAATGATGGCTAAACGGTCTTATTTTGTGAATGACACACTTTAAATATTATATAAAATGGATTAGTGTGAATTATAGACGTTATTTCATGAATCTTACCGTGTGAATGACAATATATAAATCCGAGGTCTAATATTGTGAATCGACTTGTTTTGTGAATCCATCTTTTGTGAATATCGTCTTTTTTTTTAATCTCAGACATTCTTTTGTAAATCTCAGGTCTCATTTTGTCGACTTGTTTTGTGAATCCATCTTTTTGTGAATATCGTCTTTTTTTTTGAATCTCAGACATTCTTTTGTGAATCTCAGGTATCATTTTGCGAATCAGACGCTTTATAAATCATCCACGTCAAATTCAAGCGACTAATCAATTCCATTGATTAAAATCAACTATTACAAAAGGAGATCTACTAAATAAGCAGATTAGCACCCAACTAAATGACTAATAACATATTCACTAGAATACTTGATAGATCCTGCATATACCATCTACTACTATACTAACATAATACTTGATTGTATCCACCACAAGTTAAATTCCACGCATAAGGGACAAATGCCTCCGACGAACCAACCAGAGATAAGTAAGTATACACTGCATAACACCCAAAACTCACAGCAAAAGAATAAATGCTGCCCCGTTTTTACTACACGCTCACAAAGACAATCATGAAGAATAAATTCCCTACCAGAGAAGCATACACTGAAGAACGATCTCCCTGCTTCACATCATATCACCACCATAGACAAGCACATCTTGCTACTTATACTCCTATATCAGAAAACACATAAAATATTTCAAAATATATACACGGACAAGCATGGCTCGCTACTATTCAAAATATCGCGGATACTATGAATGAATGGGGATTTGATATGCAAAAGTTATTAAAGAACCGGGACTGTACCGTTCTAGTATTTGCATCCCATGAAAGTAGTTGCATCATTCTGGACTTTCGAAAATCTGGCATTCTCTCGCAATTGTAAGAAATTATAGTTGAAATTAATGAACAACACAGTTTCAAATACAGATTTCATGTACGATATCTTTGTTCAACTTGTTTTACCTTACGATAATTGTCCTGGATTCTCGCCAATCATCGAGCTCACAGTCCAACATACTCAAATACCTCAACACATGAGCTCCACAATCAAAACTGAATGTAGTATAGTGTTCAACTGTTAAGTAAACAATATTTAATTTCCGTAAAGCGGACACATTAGGGAATAATTTACTTATTTGATTGTTGAGGAACTTTGAGAGTTATAACCCTGTGAGAGTGCAGAAACCGCATGGGATAATATGACGGGGAACTACTTGCCAAAATAGGAGATAATTTGGCCACCTGAAAATGTTTCGAGTTAATACTGATTGTACACTAAAAATGTTTTATATACTCTGATTCACAAACTGTCAAGGGTTAGATTAGGCAAATAATTAATACCGTGTCTATGGTTGTATTATGTACATCATAAGACTGTACGCTGTTGCTTGAGTTGAGGATGTAATTCGTTTTACTCTCCATATCGCATATACAAGCCCACCAATGTTTGTCTTTGATCAGCGGTATAAAAACCTGATATAATAAAGATTAGTCTCCAATTTACAGCCCTACATGTCCGCCACAAAAAAAAAAAAAAAAAAAAAAAATATTGTTGAGGGACCAGACCTTTCGGATTGTGGCACCATTCACCGGTTTGTATGTCCCACTGATGTATTGATTCCAAATACAAGGGTTTTTCTTCTTTGTACAGTTCTACATACCACAAAAGGTGATTTTACAAACCATATCAATTTGGGATAATCAAGATACTTGAATATTAAAACAAGTTCAAAGCTAACCACGATGACAGTCGATGGCAAGTACTGTAAGATCTGGTCGATGAAGTGTCGTCTTAATCCCAAACATATCAATCACCTAAAAAAACAATATTAGGAATGAAACAAAAGATTACAGATAATACAATGAAATGAACGCTGATAGTAGTCTACTTACTTGATCCATAACCCACTGACGCGGTCTAAGCGTAGATAAAGCCGCTCGTGTGACTTCCATCCACTGAGTACACACCATAGCCTCGCTGTAGTAAGGCACATTAAAAAACATTACTAGAATTATCCAAATAAAAATAAAAATTAAAGTAAAGGGGCAAGGGAAAAGCACAAAAAAATAAAAGTAAAGGGGAAAAATACTTACTGTGTGACATCTCTTCCTTTGCGGTGCCAAATAAACTTCACAAGGTCGTCTTCAGAATAAAGTAGACGCCGGTAGCCCCTGACAAATATTAATAAGACAGCTTAAGATATGTGATTCACAAATCAAGATCTTTGATTCACATAATAAGACCCACGATTCAGAAATTAAGAACAACAGATAAAACCAATAATAACATCTAAGATTCACAAAACATGATTAATAAGGGAATGGGTCATACATAGGCACACAATTCCACTCTTCTGCACTTCGTTCGACAGTAGCTTTCAACATGTTGTCACCGGAGGTCATAATTCGAAGGCATAACTTCAATGCATAGCGTTTCAGGTGACTTACCTATAAATGCAAAACAAAAAGTCCTTATAATTATTCCAAAGTTCACAGAACTAGCCCCAGGTTTCAGGAAATTAACTCCAGGTCTGACAAATCTAACTCTCAGGTTCACAAGGTTAAGTAAAGGTATCTTACAGAAGTTATAATTAAAGGACAGTCAGTTTTTTGTTCCCTTTGTAATGCTCCAACAGTGAAACAAATAGACGCCGGTATCCATTTCACCAGACTTCAAAATTGAAGGAGGGATAAACAACTCAGGCATCATGTCGCCCCTGCTGCGAATCTTGGTGAAACCCAATTAATGAGCCTTTGTCTTTCGCACAGACACAACCTAAATTAGCACTTAATTATGTGGATGTGTTACATGCTTGTCAAACACTTTGATCGTGAATTCACGAAAAAAAAGTAAATTCACAGCTTTGCATAACCAGAAATGGAGGAAAAGACGCACCGTAGGTTGCACATAATCAGAATAGTTAACATCTACTCCATTCATAGGGTGTATGATGTTAATTTATTCCATCGAAGGTCGAAACAAAAGAAGAACGGTGGGCATGATGTAGACATGATTGGAGTGCAAATCTGAAAACAAGACAAGATGAAATGAAAAGAAGAACATAAAGATGAAAATAGGTTTCACAAAACATAATAACACCAAACCAAAACTTACTAATTGAATCAAGAAACATCAATATTTTCCGGATAACCTGGGGGAACTAACACCGTCATTGGAGTATGGAACAAATAAACGAACAGGAGAATCCGGTGATTTCAACTTCTCATTACTGTTTAGGATCTCACACCAAATATTTACTTGAGAACATACTCGATCACCTTGGTATAGTCCTCAACATGCTCCTTGTCAATCTCTCGAGTGTTACTTTGAAAAATAATATCACCGCACTCAACAATCAAAACAATCGATTCGCAAAACAAGCCGTCGATTCGCAAAAGCAGTCTATTGGATTCACAATATAAGCCCTACGATTTATAAATTGCCTGATTCACAAAATGAGACCTGAGATTTACAAAACAAGTTCATAGTCAAATACCTTTGTTCTCTTTGTTGAGCAAAGCCCGAAATCCAAAAAAGTATTTTCTCCTCCCTATTAAAAGGAGTAATAACACCGATGTTTCTTTGGAGATACGGAGATCGATAGGCGGCACTGGAATTATCTCTTCTAGGACGCACAATAGCAGGAGTATTGACATCAACATTATTGACATCAACATTAGTGACATCAACATGATCGTAAACCGATGGTACCGATAATGTAGGAAATCTGGTTCCCTCATCCTCTTCCCTCGACATCGATCTATTCTTTCCTCACCTTGTATGCTTTCCTCACCTGGTCCCTCTTCTTCGCTTTCTCGCACGGACCGGTGGTTTCATCACCCGACAAACGGTTTCCATGACGACGACGAATGTACGGGTGAGTGACCAATGGTTTTTCAGGCAATTGCTCGATTCTTCCACACACGATTTCGGAGATGGTGGACGGACGATCGGAATCATTGGAGTATCAGGTAAATCAATAACAATTGGGGTTTTACTAGTTCGACAACTGGTGTTGGTGTTGGTGGGACCGAGGATCAATAGATCTGTCTTCTTGAAGACAAAAAATGATCGTCGTCGCAGTGACCTCCACCGTGGGCAATCTGGTCGATGGGGTTGGCAATCTTGGTTTACGACGTTTCGAATGGGTTTGCTTGTCACTTTGGGATCCGGTGCACGAATCGGTACAAAAGTGTCATCCATAATTTCCAATGCCGCACGTAAATCAGCGTCGGACCATCCACCCATCCTGTCCACATCGTCATTAACAACGTGATCTTTCTCCACAACATTCGCTGAAATGGATAACGTGTTTCCAACGATATTATTGACCACGTTGTCCAAATTCAGTTCACCGTCCTCATCCTTCTTAGCATCCTCATTATTACCCATCTCTATATTTTCCTCCTTATTCCCATCATCGGCATTTTCTTCATCCCCAACATTCTCATCAAACTCATCCTGTTGGGATGAAATATACCCGTCCGCAATACCATTAACGGCTGCCACCATAGTAGAGACCGCTGCTGAGGAAGGTAGCTTGATCGTAGCTTGAATAGCAAGAGATCTATAGCTAGCGAAAGCTGCAGCCGCTACCTTTGCGGCTTCAGCAAGTTTGTGAACAATCTCACACTTACTGTCACTAAGGCCATCAGTTTCCTTGTCACCGCAATGTGGAATATCAGACCCTATATCTGGTTTGCCTTCTTCGTGGTATTGGATGGTTGATTTGGACTGAACATGCTCAAGCTTTGTGACCGGTGGCTGAGGTGCGGGTGCGAGTGTGTGGTAGCTCATGACAAGAGGAGGCTCCACAGAACCTTGACCGAAACCTTTTTTTGCCTTCAACTCCTGTTTAATTCTTTTTGCAATTTTTTCTTTCGTCCAATTACAACAAGTTGGAAACTGTCTTACGACCAATCTTGATTTGTAGACGAAACGGTCCAAGTAAATGTACACGAGCACCATAATGGGTCCACCAAAAAAATTATCTCCTTTCAAGCGTTTGACATCTCTCCACTCCTCCTTTTGCCAAGACTCAACTTGGTCACCAACTTCGTTTGATGAAATTGCACCAATTGAATTCGAATCATGAAGTATCACCTAAACTTTTTAAAATCCTCAAACTTGCGCGATTCCCTTGCACACCACCCAACAGAGACGAGAATATGTAAACGATGAAATTTCGTTTAAAGTCATCTCCACCATCTTTCTGCATGGATAATTTGTTCAAGACGTGGTGATCATCGATATATTTGTGTGGATATTGCTTTCGGAAGTTTTCCAACGTAGCTAAATAAGCAGGACACTTATCCACATGTGACGCTTTCTCAACAGGTCTTGAACCCATTGGAATGCTCATGCAAAGATGGATGTCCTCCTCTAATACAGGGAGTTTTTGGTCAAATAACCATCCCTTTCTTTGGGTTGTAATTTGACACTAGCCAATAAGCAAGGTCCCCGGGAACCTTGTCTGTTTCAATCATTAACAGACCGCCAAAGCCCATGTCTTTTATAGCTTGAATCATTGATCGCTCGGTGGATTTTTCGTATCTTTCGTAAAGTTGTACAACCCTTTTGGCGACATTCGAGTCCTCACTGTAGGCAGTCCCTCTGTACGCACCCTCTGTTTTTTTTGTCGGAGGAGCGCAGCTTGCTCAACAACCGCCTTTGTGATGGTCGCTTCATCTTGTAGCTTTGTTTCACAATAATCATCTTTAGCGTCACAAAATAAGTGAAAGGATACACAAAAATAAGAACTAATATTTATATAGTCTATTTGGGGGGGGGGGATAGGACCGAGATTCACAAAATAACTCTCCAGTTTCACGAAATAACCTTAAGGATTCTTTTCAATAAGACATAAGATTTATATAGTCTGAATGTGAGGAGAAGACCTGAGATTCACAAAATAACTCCCCAGTTTCACAAATTAACCTCTATGATTCACAAAATAAGGCATAAAATTTATATAGTCCGAATCCGGGTATAACACCGAGATGCACAAAATAAACCCCAGTCTCACAAAATAAGCTATAGGATTCAAAAATAAGCTATATGATTTATAGTCCAAACTGTTCTTGATCCAACGCCAAGACCAAAAGACACCCTAGGAGGGGACGGGTGAACCCTTTTTGGGGGACGGGGTTAACGATGAGGGGCGGGTGTCCTAAAACGGGGACGGGAAAGGGTTTAGGGTTGGATTAGGCGGATCCGCCACCGCGGATCGCCTAATCCAACCCTAAACTTTTTCCCTTGTACATAGTCATTCGACCAACGACAAGACCAAAAGACACCCTAGGAAGGGACGGGTGAACCCTTTTTGGGGGACGGGGTTAACAGTAGGGGGCCGGGTGTCTTAAAACGGGACGGGAAATGGTTTAGGGTTGGGTTAGGCAGATCCGCTACCGCGGATCCGCCTAATCCAACCCTAAACCCTTTCCCTTGTACATAGTCATTCGACCAACGCCAAGACCAAAAGACACCCTAGGAGGGTACGGGTGAACCCTTTTTGGGGGACGGGGTTAACGAAGAGGGGGCCGGAAATGTCAACGGGCATGAAGTTATTATTGAAGTTATTATTGAAATTGTCATTTGAAGTTATTATGAAACAATAGGGAACGCAAGGATTCACAAAAAACAAAGAACACAAAGCAAACTTCATTAATAAAACATAGTAGTCATACATTATATTTATAAACTATCGACAATAGAACACGGCAAACAAGATGCAAGTTCAAATGCCGAAAATTACAAAGATAGTATTTTAGGAAAAGGGATACAAATGTAGGCTATAGGTCCATAATAGAAGGTAAATCAATAGAACATGCATCTATACAATTGCGTAATAAGTTGACAGCAATAGCAATTGCAAAGTGGCTCGTTCAAGTAGACATCTTTCGGAGGTAAAGAACGTAAGTTCTCATAAATTGTAGCGCGATCAATAGCATTCAGAAGGTTCATGGCACTTGGATGGTTATATTGGTGAAAATGAAGGATGAATTTAGTGACATATTATCATCAAAGCAAACATTTGCACGTTTGGAATATTAGGTTAGCACCCCTATGAATAATTAGAATACCCTCCACATGGTTGATTTCAAGAGAAAGCCAATATGCAGCGGTTACACCGGGAGCATTGGGATGAATAAGAAATAATCGAGACCAATTCCGACACACAATAGCCATATTTGCCTTGTCTTCAAAGGCATCAAGTTTAGAAAATATATTATGCATAACTCCTTGAATATTGAAAACAGAATGTTGTGAGTGATAGCGAGGGGAAGATAATTTAACTTCCGCCAAATCGGCTTCCTTAAAAGACAAACTGATTGCGTTTTGTTTTTGACAGACATAAGTCGCACGAAATGACGATTCGTCTTCTTCAAAAGCATTAACGACACACCCTTTGCACCAAGACTCCATAATTCACTAAAAATAATAATAGGAACGCATAGTAGGTTAGTAACTAAATGAATAAGTTTCACAATGGCAGATCTAGGTTTCACAACAACTACTCCAAGATTCACAAAATCAAGTATAGGATTCACGTAATTATGAATCAACATTACAAAGATCGAGAGACGAAAGAATCTCATCAAGTGCATGCCAGCTAAATTATTATGAAAGTTGTATTCGAAGTTATTATGAAAGATAGATGCTCGAGGATTGACAAAATAAAAGGAAAATAAACTTGATTAATAGAACATAGTATTCATACATTATGTTGATACAACATCCGAAATAGAAAACTACTGATTACATATTTATACAAGGGTGCCTTAGCAAGTATACAAAAGTAAGATTAAATACTAACGGTGATAGACCTAAGTACACCGACCGACAACTAAACATAATAGGTTCATTTGAAATATAATTTAGTAGCTACATCCCTATCACGCAAGGGTACAACTTTAAGTCCTACAACTGTGTTCATAAGGTATTCTTGTCCTCATATTCAGCAGCCATGCTTCATGCAATTCCTTGTGTTGTATTATAAGGGCATTGTAGGCAAGCTTTCTTTAGATGTACAAGAAAGCAAATATATCAAAGATGAAGATGAGGACGATGAAGATAATCGATCCCTCCAAAACAAGTCTTTCTCATGGCATATATGTTCTGCCATATCCCACCATTTGGTGTTGCTCATTTAGCCAGGAAACCGTCACAACTAGAAGGCCGGGCTAAATGAGCAACACAAATGTTGGGATATGGCGAAAAATATAGGTCGTGAGAAAGGCTTGTTTGTAGGGATCGATCTTCATCGTTATCATCTTCATCTATGATATATATTCTTTCTACTAGTACATGGAAAGAAAGGTAACCTAAAATTCCGTTTTAATACAACCCAAGGAATTGTACAGATGAGGCAGAGTTTGAGCATAGTAATACCTTAAGAACACATTTGTAAGACTTAAAAGTGTACCCTTGCGTGATAGGGAATGTAGCTATTAAATTATATTTCAAATGACCAAGATTAGTCCCTACGATCAAGAAGTCTGTCCGGCAAGATAGCATATCCATTTAATGAGCTCAAACTCTGCCTCTTCAAAGATATCGACTACCTGACCCGTACACCAAGTGTCCATAGTTGGCAATGTATACGCAGACAGGAGCAATTGACCTAGGCATATAAATAACTAAAACAGTTCAGACAAAAATAAATGAAAATAACTAAAACATAATAAGTAATACATTTCATACACATACACAAAATGTCATGTTTCGTATAAGTACATTCCAGATAAGTAGGATTAAAAGCCATATCAAAACAAGGTAAAGCATTCAGATGAAGTTTTACAAATGACCAACTATGGACAAAGTGGTCTATAGGTTTCGCAAGATAAGGTCTATGCTTCAGACAAGCATTCACATAAACTCATCATAAAAAAATTACAATCATGAGGCAAGTTTAACTTCCTGCATTATAATGAGAATGATTCGCAAAATATTCCACCAGATTCACAAAATATTCCACCAGATTCACAAAAACGACTACAAAATTCACAAAATTAACTCAGGTTTAACAACAACACATCAGTCCAATATTCACAATATCACCTCCAAGTTTCATGATACAAAAACACATAGCCTACATTAACAAAAACGAAACATATTCATCAAAAAGCACTCTAAGATTTTTAAACACATAACTATATCGACATTGCAGAATCAACAGAGCACCACAACAGCAACAACAAAAAAGCACAATATTAACAAAAACGAAACATATTAAGCAATGAACAATGAGAAAAACCTAATAAACAAAAATTGACGAAGTAAGTATTGAAGAGAGCGAACAGGACATACAAATAGTAGATCGAAAATGCTCCGAAATTGATTTTGTTGCGTTCGTACTGATCGGGTAATTCTTCGAGGATGATTAAAACCTGCATTATAATGAAAATGATTTAGTAATACATTATCGAAAAAAATAGTAGATTGAAAAGCGTCTGAAAATAGTAGATCTACAATAATTGATCGAAAATGAAGAAAAATAGTGATACGAATGAGAATATCACATACCTAGATCCGAAAAAGGACGACCGAACAGAGATGATGATGATGATGACGATCGCGATCAAAATATCAGATGATGAAATGCGTGTGATTCAGACGATGATGAACGAAGTTAATCGAAAACGGTAGTTGAGTGTTGAGAGTGAAGCGAGTAAATGAGTGAAAGACAGAGAGAGGGAGAGAGAGAGTAGAGAGAGAGTAAAATGTCGTAAATGAAGTTGTTGGGTCGGCATTTGCTTTGAGTGTATGATTAAATAGGGACACGTGGCAAAGATCTCGGTGCGTCTATAGTTATTAGATCGACGGTTTAGAAGGTGTCCGGCCGCCTCACCCTAAGAAGGGTGCCTCATGATTGATTCAATCTCTCTCTCTCTCTATATATATATATATATATATATATATATATATATATATATATATATATATATATATATATATATATATATAGGGTCGAGATCCAGTGAGAACCACTAATATAATGAGAACCTTGAGAACCTCTCACAGCCCTTAGATATGAAACAAATGAATGACCGACATCATACCACATCTTTTATTCAATCCTCCTTCATTTACTCGTTTAACCAAATTACTTTTTTTCTCTCCCCAGGTCACCAATATCTGTTGCTTTCTTCATCCATGGCGACGTAAATCGGACACTGGTCATCAAAATTCGACGAGGTTTGTTTAATTTCTCTATTAATTTCCTTGATTTTCGACTTTATGTGTTTCGAATTTGTTAATTTGTCAACAAATTAGGATTGGCGAATTGTTGATTCTAGTTTATATTCGTATAATTGGGGTACGGAATTGAAATTAGGGTTGGGGAAAATTGAAAAATTACCTCAATTGTTACGAATTTGTTGATTCGAGTTTTATACTGTGTGAATGTGCTTATTTTCAAGTTTTATACTGTGTGATTTGTGCTGTGATTGCTCAACTTTTTCTGCTCTTTTTTGCTGTTTATCTCTCTGGTTTTGGGGGTGGTGGCCGGTGGGTGGTTACTGGAAATTTGGTAGGAAATATGGGTTCCGCTTATGGGAAATTCGAAATTTTGGTCTGTTTTGCTTATGGATATCTGAAATTCTACACCTTCGATTTTCTCGACCCTGACCTGAGATTTACCAAAGTTTCAATCTTTTCAAATACCCAATTAAAATTTCTTTATAAATAGAGAAATTACTCCCTTAAAAGAAGCTGTAAATTTTGTCCCGATTGTCTCTTCCCAGTCTCAGCAATCAACTAGTTTCAGTGCTATTTGTTTACATTCACTCCCCCAATGTAAACCTTTGGCAACGGCCATAACTTACAACTCAAGGAGCTGACTGAAGTCACTATTCAAATAGGACCAATCGACAACCATATACATGAATGCCATTAAACTTTGCACTGACTAAATTGTCCAACTAGGCAAACCTACGGAACTATAAGATATAGTTTCCAAAGTTCTTAAAGGATTAGACTAGGAATCCTATAAACAGATGATTGATGTAAATTGTACCGACTCAAAGCACCACCATAAATTTAGAAGCTCTCACAAAAAAACTAATACAGCATGAAATCATCATTAACAGAACATAGCAGCCTCCACTTTTCCTCCCCCATCATATGCCTATGCGACAGACCCCCAAAACTACAACAGCACGTCAACCTATTGTTCCAACATCACCACCTGAAAATCCACCTATCAGACCCACCTGTCCCGTCAACAAGACCCAAATGACAAAAGCAATCTTAACCCATGTGAATGGGATATCCTTAAAACTCACAACCAACATGGTCATGTACGAGAAAAAATTAAACCTAAATCAAAGAACACTAGCTGAATTTGATGAGCTTATTATTCAACCTAATGTTGATGATTTGCATGTTTTGGACAACTCTGAAAATGTATTTCAGGACGATGATGAGAAGGGTTCGTTGCCAAAACAAGAGGTTAGCCGAGTTGATTCGATCTCTGACAGTGATCAACTAGATGATGATGATGATCCTAAGTATAGAAGGAGAGTGACTAAAGGACCTCAGTCTAAGAACCTTGTTGCTGAAAGAAAGCGAAGGAAGAAACTGAATGAGAGACTTTACACACTTCGTTCTTTAGTCCCTAACATTTCCAAGGTAATTATTACTCGAGTTCAAAACCCGTCAGCATAATTAGAATTGTTTGGGTAATGTCGTATCGTAAACGATAAATTACAAGTTAGCTTTGTGGTTGTTAGTTTATCTTGACGAGATCGAGAGGTTGGTGAATGTAAATGTCACGTGTTTGTTCTAAATAGATGAGATTTGCCGATGAACTGCGTCTAGCCTTGCATAAATTGAGACTATCTGTGCTTTTGTCAGTTGACTCTCCGTTTCCTTTCTTTTCTCCTTATTTGTTTGTGGTAAAATGATTTAACTTGATGATGTACAAACTAGTTTCCTCACTTATGAGACAGGACACTTTGGAAGACGTTAATAGTCTAGCCCTGCTGGAACCTCCCTTTTGACAGAATGATGGCTACTTTACATCCAGTCTCTGAACAACTCATGGAAAGCCCAGACAGTAAGACTCTGCAGCCTGCACCATGATGATATGGTACTCTACACTTTTTCAAGCACATCACCATTTTTACCCTTGACGGCCAAAGTTGAACAATCACGCTCTGACAGCACTTGTGGAGCACCTCATATCCTCACAATAGGCCTATAGTTACGTAGTTGAAGCAAGCAAGATAAACTGGTCACAAGTAAGGTAACATCTTAAAACTAGTTGGTGATAAGATCAACTTTTGATTATTGTCCCTAAACCCAGTTGTATAACCCCAACCACAGTATTTAAAAAAAAAAAAAAAAAAAGTCCTATTTTACTATGAAGTTACTAGGCTGCAAAACAGGATGCACATTTTACTTATTTCGAGAGCCAATTAGCTCAAATGGGAGAGCATTGTGCAGTGCACAAGATGTGGGTTCAATTCCCACATTGGCTAGCAAATACCGGTGTTTCTTTTACATTCTTTTACATTGTAATTGCCAAGGACTGGTAGTTTCTATGCATAAGCCTAAAATGCCTTGAAAATGCCGATAAATATATTAAATCTCCTTCACAAACATTTTCCTTGTTTCATGCACATAGAACCTTATTTCATGCACATAGAACCTTATTTCATGCACATATAATCAAAATTAATGTCCTTACCCAACAGTAATTAGTAAAATAATCCCTTATTTCATGCACATAGAACCTTATTTCATGCACAAAGAACTTTATTTCATGCACATATTATGATAATTAATGTCCTTAACCAACAGTAATTAGTAAAATAATATAACGAACTGTGCAACTGAAGAACTTTTTAATGCACATAGAACCTTATTTCATGCATATAAAACCTTATTTCATGCATATAGAACCTTATTTCATTGCACATAGAACCTTATTTAATGCCCATTTAACACTTATTTCATGCACAGAGAACCTTATTTCATGCACGTAGTCTCTTATTTCATGACCATATAAAATTAATGTCCTTAACTAACAGTGATTAGTATCATAATGAGAACTTTTTCATGCACATAGAACCTTATTTCATGCACATAGAACCTTATTTCATGCACATATAACACTTATTTCATGCATGTGAAGACTTTGATCTGAAAATTGATTACAGTTTCAAGATTATCATTGATCATAGATGAAGCGAAACTTAGACTTTGAAAGTCGAAACATCACATACTAATACATCTTTCTCGATTATATGAGCTGCATCAACAATACCAAATTATGTGCACAAACTATCTAGACATACCCAAGAATTACAAGAGCTTACTGTATTATTTAGAATTACCAAGAAGCATACAAGCTACGGAGTTTGTCTTGCTGCAAGCTACCTTGTTCTAGTAGCATGTTTTCAGGAAATGCAATCAGCTTCCATGTTGTACAATTCACGTTCAGTTGGCCCATCCTCAAATTGAAACATCCTGCAGGAACAGAGTTCGTACAGAACTAGGTCGCCAAAGTGATTTATACTTGAATCCAACAACTTGCTATGAAAACGATCCCGTCCCAACTAATGCTGCTTGCTTAATCGTAATTGTAGTCTATTGCTTGCTTTTTGACAAGTTCCAATCATGTGATTTGCTATTTAATAGGCTATATGGGACTCGAACCCATACCTTTGTGCAAAAATTGGCACATTGCTCTACCATTGAGCTAATAGCCTCTAAAATGCGTAGTGAAATAATATGCAACGAATAATACTAAATCTGCCAAATGCAACAGTACAAGGGACAAGAGGCGATTCACTACGCATCAACTTACTAAGACAAGATCTCGTACTCAGGCAAAGACTCAATATCTTCTGCACAATATCCCAATATTATAATTGACCAAGTTGCTCTCACCTGTTAAAGAACACTAGGATAAAAAAAGGATAAGAACTTTCCAAGTCTATGTACTAAAATTGCATTAACTCCAACAAAATATAATTGTTCATAAATAAAATTTGATGACTACGAAAATACACTCATAAAATGCAACCTACTTACTGAGTTGCAAAGTATCTATATAATTGGAGCAACAAATGAAGACAAAACAGAATGATTTACTGGATTGCTTCAATTTGACGAAAATACACTCATAAAATCAACGAGAATTAGACGAATATGATCACAGACGATGAAATTAGAGGTAATATGATGGAAACGAATAAGAAACTTTGAGAATAACTAATCACCTTATGAAATTAAAAAAACTTACATGATTGAAGCATAAACAAGTCGAAATATTCTTTAATTAAAGCAGAAACGACAAGATCTTCGATAAATTAATAAGCTATTGATTGAATGATTGTGATCGAGAGTTGCGTAATTGGGGAAAAAGAGAAGGGAATAGAGAGAGGTAAGAGGGAAGAAGTGTCAGGGGGTAAAGTGACGTAAAACAGGAAAACAATATAGATTTATCTCAAAACTAAGGCTTTAATCCGAACCCTTCGATTAGATTTAATCTAATGACTCCTAATAAGTTCTCATGGTTCTCATTATACTAGTGGTTCTCATAGGATCCCAAATCTATATATATATATATATATATATATATATATATATATATATATATATATATATATATATATATATATATATATATATATATATATACTTCAAGTTATATCATTTTTATGATAAAATAATTAAAATATTAGTTTGGATAATAAATTAACATATTAAGTGTTATTTTAAACAAATAAATGAGAAAAAAATTAGTTTGAATTGTATTTTTAACTTAAAAATTATGATGGAATTAAAACAATGCTTGAAGTAATGTGCGCAAACAAAGCTCGAGTTTGGGGACTTGTGAAATATCATATGATTCGAGTTTAAGCTTTGTTTTCAAGAGCTCGGGCTTGGACTGAGACTTGGGTTGGACTAGATTTTTACAATATGAGTCGAGCTCCATCATAGATGAGCTCTAGCTCGGCTCCTGTCTGTTACACTTCCACTTCCCAGTCAACAAGTCCCCATAACATCCCAAGTCCCAACCATTACACAATTTTGCCATTTTGTCCAAAATACCTAATTTTTTATCCGGAAAACTTTAAGAGGCCAAAACTCGTGTTTACGAGTTCAGAAAGTGATAATTTTTTTTTAAATCGATCATCTTTCTGAGAACTATGATTTGAAATAAAACTTTGTCGTATTTGTATACCGTGGCTAGGAGTTTTTATATGTCAATGTTTTTTGACCAAACAAACTTTGAGTGACCAATCTCTTGGTCACGAATTACAAACTCGACAATATTGTTTTTCAAGTCGTTGTTCTCGGAAAGATGATCAATTTGAAAAAAAAAAAAATCATCACTTTCTGAGCTTCTAAACACGAGTTATGATCTCTTAAAGTTTTACGGATAAAAAAATTGGGTATTTCGAGTAAAATGTGAAACCTCAGGGGCATCGCCTGCATTTTCCTAAAATAAAACAGCGTATTCTTATTGATTAGAGTGTACGATAATATCATACACATAAGCTGTCTGAAATTTTTTCGATCGACCAATCACATAAACTTAGTTCACCATTAGATGTCTAAATGATCAACATCATACATTTATTAGAGGTTGGAATATTAAAACTTTTAATTAGTCTCACTGTAGACGGATATATCTGTTAAAGTGAATGACAGGTCAAATATGGTTAAAGTGGTGATATTTTTGGGCCTCAACATACAACTTGTTGCTTGTGTTATACTTAAAGTGGATGTATATTTGACCCATTTATAACTATAGACGAATATCCCCATCCTATTACGAGAATTTGGGTAAAACATTTGGTATATTTGGATAAAATAGAATTCTAAAGATAAGTTACCCTCTTTGGAGCAAACCATCCATGTCTTGGCAACATCAAAGTTATGCCAAGTTTGAATGAATCTTAGAATTACAAAACATCACCTAAATCAAGGTTTTGATTGGTCAAACAAGAAAACTTCTATTGAAACTTTCTATCTTACCAATTTAATATTCAAGTCTACTTGGTCTTTCCTTGTCTTCGCCCCCACAACTCATCAACTCAATATACCCAGAATTATTCCATCCTTAAATTATATATTTGAACTTTCTTCTAAATTTATTTTTTAAAAAGATTCAAACTTTATGCTCTCAACATTCATTCTACTAAAAACCCATTATTTTCTCTATTTATTTTTCAATTTTTTAAATTTTTTGTAAATTTATTGGTGTTATTAGGGGAGGGTTTATTTGCAAGTTGAATGAATGATTAGCTGGGAATTTTATAATTATTAAATTAATCAAGTAGAAGAAAAACCCATAGACAATTTGCAGTATTTTTTACTACAGACAAAACAATAGCAGTAGTATATTATTTTTTATTTTAATTAAATAAATTTGAAAATTATAAATATAATTTAAAATACTAGCTGTTCTTGTTTATCAAAGCTACCATAATTCTTTGTCTATCTTCATTTCTTTGTTGTGTTTCTCTCTCTCTATTTGAGATCTTCATTTGTCTCAAGAATTTGCATAAATCTAGATTTGAAGTGGGCAATTTCAAATTTGATTGCTTTTTCAGGTATATAATTTACTCAATTTTGTTTTTTCAATATTTGGAATTTATAAAAATGTTTGACTTGATTATGAATGAATGTTAATGTGGTACTGTACAGATTTCAGGAATTTTTCTGATGTAAATTAATGCTGGTTTGACTTGCATCTGATGTTTTTCTGCACCCTTTTACTTGTACTTTTCAAAGTTTTTGCCTTTTTGGTGAATGTAATCTGAATGTGCTTAATTTCATGGGATTTTGATTATTGCCCAAGTGTGCAATTTGCTGGAAATTTGTTAAGATTGATTGATTGTGGTGCTTTCGGGTTTTTCGTCTGGTGGGCGCGGTTAAGTGACAGTTTGGATGCATCAGGATTAAGAATATGACTTTGGGGATGATCCCTTTTATTCCCTAAAGTTGGTAATCTAATTGCCTTGTAAACCATAATTCTGTGGTTGGTAATCTAGATGAGGTCAACTATAATGAAGGCAAGTTAATCAATCAGAAAATGTATACTGTTTGCTTTTCTGCTGACTGCTCTTTTTCATTTTGCTACTCCTATTTAGTTTGACTTTGTAAGAGCCAAAATTTTCGATAGGTAGATCATGGAAGCTTCGTTTTGTTCGGTGAAGGTCGTAAATGGAACTTCTTTCTATGCTTAGTATTACAATATGCATTGTGAATTTCATAAGCTGTTTTGGCAATCAAGAAAAAAAAAACTTATATAAGACAGGTTCCCATGTTAGACCACAGTAAGTCTTGTTTACAATCGTTGTAAGTTACAACGAAGGGGTGGAAAGCACTATCACCCTTAAAAAAGTGTTAGGTTTGGATGGATTTATACCTCCGTTGAAATTATTCTTGTTTACAACGGATGTAAACAAAAATTTCTGGTTAGATCAACCCGCTAACATTGCAATTATCTGAGGAATATACAAGTTTGAGATCGATTCTGTCATGACTCATCAGGAAATCAATATGAAGAAGTTACCCTGATAGATTTCTTTTTACTACAGATTCAAGTCCGAGCTGTGTTTGAATTGTCGATTTTGTTGACTAGTGGCCGCTTATCATTTTTGTGTGCAAGGAGAGGGAGGCACACTAAAGATAGTTGTAAAGGGGCTGAAGGCAATCTTTAGAGAGAGCTGTGATCTGTAGTTTATATATGAAGACGCCAGATGCTTGGCGTATAAGCATGAAAATCTTACCGATGCACCACCGCCCTCGACATGCTTCCAAGAGACCCAAATGGATGTTAGTGCTGGCTTGCTTCATTGGCTTCTTTCTTATTTGTGGTTATGTCTATCCTCCCCAAAATTCCTCTGCTTTTACGGATTGGCTTCCGCCCTCTGGTAGAAGAGAAATAACTGATGAAGAGTTGGCATCTCAAGTTTTAACCAAGGAAATGTTAAAATCTCCATTACCACCAACAAAAAATCCTAAAATTGCGTTCATGTTCTTGACCACGGGAAGCTTGCCTTTTGAGAAGCTTTGGGATAAGTTCTTTTCTGTAAGGCTCTCTCTTCCGCTCTATCTTCTGTTAAAATATTTCCCCTATTTTTTATATGATACACAAACTGGTTGTGCTCCTTTTTATGGTTTAGTAGTAGTCATTCACCACAATTCTCGATGAATTTTCTCTATGGGTCATCTAAAAACAACCATTTTTTTTAATAAATGTGTGAGTCTACATACACTCGATATCCCCCATCATGCTAGTTGTGGGAGCCGTCGAAGCATTGCGGTATTTGGTGTTTAATTTGCACTTAGAAGCATAGATTATTATTTATTATTTGTTTCTAATCGCTGAAACAAGGGTAATGTTGCGTATATCCGTCCCCCCTACCCCGCAATTTGCGGTAGGCCGGTAGCCATTGAGGCACTGGGGTAATGTTGTTGTTCTAATCGCTAAAAGTACTTACCTCTTCATCATAAAAGGTTGCAAGTGTTAAAAAAGATTTTAAGTTTGAAGATGGATTTTTAATGGTAGTTATTATCAATTTTACCCTACAAAAAATCTCATGAATTCTGACCCTGCCATCTATTTACCCGGAATTCTTAATTCCCACTGTATGTTTCTAATAACCAATGCCTATTAATCGCTGAACAGTTGTTATCATGTGTTAACCCAAGCTAATATACACTGGCCAATGAATTTTTAAGCACTCTCCGGATTTTAAGTGCAAATGTTTTGTTCCTATAAGAGAAAACATTATGCGCTCTTATTATGGCCTCAGTCTCTTGAATCTTGATTATGTGATGGAACATGGAAGGCGAATTAGTTGTTCTTATGTGTCGAGCAAACTGAGCATCGAGCTCTTTTTTCTTGTGTAGATGTTCTTTATGATGACGTAGTACATCTTGTTTGGCAGGGTCATGAAGGCAAGTTCAGTATTTATGTACATGCATCGCAAAGAAGACCTGTTCACGAGAGCAGCTATTTTGTTAATAGTGACATCCGCAGTGATAAGGTTAGAAACGTTAAATATGTTCAGAGTGAATGATATGCTCCTAGTTATTCATCTTCATTTGGTCATCATATTCAGTGACGAATCTTAGAATGAAATATAAAGGAGGCCAGGGTTTGAAACTTGACCGGAGGTTCGAAATATAATCGTGAAATCACAATTGATTATAATTGCTTTATCATATTAATTACCTCGTTAATACAGACTTAAGTGGCTTCTCTTGTTTGGGGTTAGATGCATTTGATGTTGGATGCACTTGTGGAGTCATCCTTTTTCATCTGTAGATTTTGTGCCAGTCGCTATCCCCTGAGTCACTTTTATCTATTCCTCAGTTTACTTTGCCATATCATTGCGCTATTCCTGACTCCTGTTACCTCTTGCAAAGCTCCCTTTGAGATAAAAAGGAAAGATGGGTATACTCACGAGACTCCTTGATTTACCCTTACCTATTTCAGAAATTCAGACATGTCCAAAATCAACTTGAGAAAAGAAAGGGTTTGGCTCTTTGTAGTATGAGGAATACATTTAGCCACAAAGTTACTTTTTTTTTAATGTTTGTTGTTTGGTATGCATGGTAGAGACACTGGGAAAACTGAAACTGGACAACATATCTTTTCCCTAAGAACCAACTTATTTTTCTTTCCTACACTACGAATTCCCATTTTTCTTCCTCGTCGCCCTCCTCTGCCCCCTTCTATCCTTCCTCGCCCTTCTTGGTTTTACCCATACAA